>NW_027481442.1:0-348826 GCF_050403205.1 Rhodotorula paludigena | reverse complement strand
CCCTAACCCTAACCCTAACCCTAACCCTAACCCTAACCCTAACCCTAACCCTAACCCTAACCCTAACCCTAACCCTAACCCTAAGTTGCATGTGCAAGCGAGATAGGTCTCCTCCTCGTCTTTGCTGACTGATCTCACGGCCTTCTTGCCCTTTACTCGCCGAGCATTTGTTTTCTCTCAGCAAGATCTCGAGTACGCTTCACTAGCGTGTTCCGCTTTCAAAGACGCCGGACCTCCCTCTCGTACTCGCCAGATTTGCTTGCAGGTGCAACCAAACTCAGCGTGGCTGACAAGTCCTGGCTTTCCACTTTGCTGGGAACGCTTCTTGGAGTTCCCAAAAGCTGGCTACACCCATTCCTGCTTGCACCAAAGATGCTTGCAACTACGGACTGTTCATTTTGCTTGCACCGCATGGTTCGCGCAAGGCTTGAAGACTCATTGCTTGCACGCGGGAGCTTCTTGCATACATGTCAGTCCAAATGCTTGCATTACCCTTCAGGAAACCCTCTCCACAAGCATGATTGAACCAACGACTCTGCAAGTTGACCTTCCCGATCTGCTTGCATGTGCAACCAAACCTGATATTGTGCATTTTTCAGAGTCTGATGGTGCCCTAACTGGCCCCCTAACTGACTGGCCCCTACCCTAGTCTGGGTATCTAATGCTACTCCCGCGACGCCCGACAACTGCGATCCACGCCAACCTCGACCGCCTCCATACCCACAACGAGGCCAGCCTCCTTCACATTGCCATGACGCGCCGCCACTAGCCCCAGCGCAGCATCAACCGCGCCCACTGCGCGCTTAGTCCCAGATGAGCGAGTCGCTCGCCGGGTTGAGGCTGGCGTGCATGCCGCCGCCGACGACCTTGTTCGCCGCGGGCTGCGGTTCCGAGCCGAAGAAGTTCTGCGACTTGGGGCGTGCACGCACGCGCGCAGCCTGGTCTGCGGCGAGCCTGTGAGGAGGAGAGGCAGGTCAGCGACGTGCGGCCACGGGCGCGGATGCGTGCGGGGCCCTGGAGCGCGCAAGCGACGCGAGAGTCCCACGACCTAGCGCAACCGACGACGCCGTCACCAGAGGAGAGAACACGCAAACGCACTTGGCCTTCTCCTGCTCGCGACGGTACTGCCGCAAGCGCTCCTCCTGCTCCTGCTCCTTTGCGTCGCGCGCCGCCTGCTCCTTGCTCTTCTTGGCCGCGTTCTCGCGCTGCTTCTTGGTGAGCGGCTGGCCGTTGGCCGCGGTCGGGAGGCCGGGGATGGTGCGCGACGGCGCGGATGCCGAGAGAGAGGCAGAGGAAGGGGTCGAAGGCCGCGAGGGCTCTGTGCACGCGTTCGGAAAAAGGTCAGCACACGCATGAACAGAGCGGAGCAAGCGGACGGAAGCCGGGAACGCACTCTTGGAGGTGACGGCCTCCCACTCGCCGTCGTCGTCGAACGAGTCGGCGCGCTCCCAGCCGTCCTAGGGGTTAGGTTAGAACCGGACAGCTACAGAGGACCGCGGAAACTCAAACCCGAGACCTCACATAAGAACCCGGAAGACTGACAGAACCGTTGCAATATAACCCATCTAAACCCTCTCCTTGACCGGCCCCACGCCACCGTCATCCTTCTCTGCCTCACCGGCACCCTCACCGGCAACGCCAACAAAGGTGTTCTTGTACTCGGAGCTGCTGCCGAGCCTGAACCAGAGGAAGCACACCACAAGCGCAGCAAGCCCAACAAGCGCAAAGCAGGTCCAGTTGCCCATGAGGTAGGTTGGAGAGTCGGATGAGGGGAAGAGGAAAGGTGCGACAGCGCCGGCCGAGTTGGAAAAGGCAATGACACCGCCTGTTGCGATGGCGGTCGAAGTGGAGCCCGTAACGGTGGCGGTGCGGAGGGCAAGGCTGCGCAGGGTGCATCATAGGTGCAGCAAGAGCAGCGGAAACCCAAGTCAGCAGCGGAAAGACCAAGGGAAGCGTAGGAAGAAGGTGAAACGCACAAGGGAATGACGGCGGCGTTCGTGCACGCAATGAAGAAGACGCCCATGTAGCGCACGCCCCAGTGCCTGACGACGGCCAGGATGAGGTAGCCGGTCATGACGAGGGTGCTGCCCGCCAAGATGTGGAGCGGGCGCTCCTTGGAGCGGTCAGAGTGCCAGGCGTTGCCGATGATGATCTGCAGAGCTCAGACCGGTGAGCCAGTCTCCACAGCTCAAGATCATGTACATGTGCGCACAAAGAATGCAAAGGCATTGGGCGGGACCGTGAGCAGCTGCGCATCGGCACCTTTGAAGCCAAGCGACGAGATGATTGTTGGCGCAAAGTCTGCAGGAGCGAGCAGTCAGCACCGCTGCGCGCCAAGAGAGCACGCTGACGCACATCCAAAGGCATTGAGCGAGTTGGCGTAGCAGAAGTAGGTCACGGCGAAGGCCCAGAACTGCCAGCTCTTTACGCACGCAATCGCGTCGGCCTTGTCAAAGTGCTTATCGGTACCCTGCAGGTTTCGTCCGAGATGCAGGGCGTCAGCATTGCGGTTCGTGAGGAGTTAAACGCCATTCAGAGCGGAAACAGACGCACCTTGGGCGCGAAAGGACCCATCCGATGAGCGGCGAAAGCTCGCTCTTCAGGCGTCAAGAACTTGGCCGTCCTGCACAACAGAGCACAGTGGATGAGCACGTATGTCGGTCGCAAGGTCACAGATCAAGGGGCACGGAAGGAAGCGAGAGAATCGGGCACGCACTCGGGGAAGTCGGGCAACGCAAAGTAGACGAGGATGCCGCAGAGGACGGCCGGAATACCCTCGAGGATGAACTGCGATGTGCACGACTCAGAGGTGCTCGTCTCAAAGCGGGTGAGACAATGTGGAGCACGCACGAGCCACTGCCAGCCGTGCAGTCCCGCCATTCCGCTCATGTAACTCACGCCCGTCGCGATCAGACCGCCAAAAGCGCTGTGTGGCGGACTCGTCAGTATGCGCCACGGGACGGAGGACTTCTGCGGGCAACGTACCCGGCGACAGCGACGGAAGCGGCAAAGATAGACATCCTCGTCGCACGCTCGTCCGTCTTGTACCAGTAGGTGAGATAGAACTGCATGAGCCGTCTGGTCAGCGTCTCAGCAACCTGCAGAAGTGGGGCAGCGGCGAACAATGACACCAGCTGAAAGATTAAAGCGGATCAGCATCGGTGAGGCGCGGAAGCAGCGATCAGAACGCACGAAAGAAGCCCGCTTCAGCGATACCGAGCGCAATGCGGACGGCAATGAGACCCGCATAGTTCGTGACCGCGGCGCTGCAGATCGTGACGATGCCTGCAGAGCGCCGAGTCAGCAGACATCGACAGCGCGAAGCCCGGAGGACTCACCCCACGACACCATGATGCGTGCGATCCATTTTGACGGCGTGAAATACTTGAGCGCAATCTGTACGTATTGACGCAGTCAGCGGCGGCCAGAGCGCTGGGGCTTGAAAGTACACAACGCACGTTAGACGGAAACTCGAAGAGGACGTCTGCGAGTGACTCGAGAGCATCGTCAGCGCCCGAGTGATGCCCACGACAGTGACTGTGAATCTCGAAGTGAACTCGGGAACGCACAGGGGATGAAGAAGACGGCGACGACGATGTTGTAGCGCAACCCGCGCAAGTCGAGCGCCTCGACGAGCGACTCGCCCGGCTTGTCCGAGTTGAGCGTGCGCGCGTTGCCCAAGTTGGTCCTGTCGAGGTAGTCTGCGAGCGCGCCAAGAGAGGTGGGTCAGCCTTGATTGAATGGAAGACGGCAACGAAGCGAACGAGCAGGAGGCCCGCATCGTCCCGAACAGAAGGAGCGGATGAGGACGCACTCAGGAGGTACGCGAGGCAGATGAGCGGCATGATGCGCCAGTCCTGCTTGCGCACGATGCGGCGCTCGATCGCCTTGTATTCTGCCGAATCGGGGTCGAGGTGGAGGTGCGAGTCGAGCACCGTAGCGGGAACGGCGGTTGCGGCGGCGGACTCCATGGCGGCGAGGTGCAGGGTAGCAGCGGGATGGAGCGCGAGAAGCGAGCTTCGTAGCTGCCCGCAGCGGAAGGGCGGCGAAGCGGGGTGAGCTGCTCGATGAGGACGAGGGAGACAAGAAACGAGAGATAGCTCGAGCCGGGGTGATCTGGGCGCTTGGAGATATGCGCGGCATCAGCAGCTGCAGAGTTTTGCCTTGCTGATTGTGGCTAGCGCGAAGCGGAGATAGCGCAGCGCGGCGATCTCCCAAGGGCGGCGACAGCGGGCGCGGCCAGAACGGCTTGCCTGACGCTCCTGAAGCGATGCGAGGCTCTGTGGCGGTGCGATCCTCCAGCCCTAAGCGCAGATAGCGCCTCCCCGCGAGATGCAGAAGCCTGGCCGTCGGAGAAGGCGGCGAAGGGCTGACGAGGCGACGAGGCGCGAGAGCGTGAGCCTGGCTCGAGAATCGCCGTGATAGGCGGCAGAGTCCAAGCGAACGCCGCTACAAGTGCTTCGGGCGCACACTGCGGAGCGAGTGTCGAGGCACGGGTGTTGGACGGAGGGCAACCGTGCAACACGCACTCTCGCCACGTAAACCGCAACGGGGACGCGATCTAGGACTGAAAGCTCGACTTTCACTCTCACTTGATGATTGAGACAAGGATTCGCGAGAGTCGGGTCCAACTACACAAATGCCAGGTTCGCCCTCCCCCTGCGCACGCCGTTCCACCACTCGGTCCCGCCGACCCACTTTCCGCCCTCCTTCTTGACCTCGGCGAGCTCGACGCAGCCTTCCCGGCACTGTAGCAAGAGTCGCTTCGGTGCAGACGGATCGGGCGCGACGGATCCGGGCGAGGGAGAGGAAAAGGGCGAGGGCAGCGCGATGGGTGAAATGCGCAGCTGGATCTGCGAGTCGTCGAGGGTAGTCCACAGAGGGTACTGCATCGCGCGCGGGCGCGCGAGAGAGTCAGCTCCTTGCCAGTTGCATTCCGGTCATGAGAGCGAGCGCACCTGGTGCCCGAACCCGCGCTGCATCCGCACGACCTCGTCCGCGCTGCGCACACTCCAGTCGGCACGTGCGTCCGCCTTGCTCAGCTTGGGCGCGAGCGTCGCGCGCGTGTCGTCCTGCGTCCAGGCGCGCTCCGTGCGCGATGCGAAGGAGCGGAGGGTCGAGACGAGGAGGTCGCCGCTTGCGCGGGCGAGGAGCGGCTCGAGGGTGGGAAAGTCGGCCTGTGGCGGCACAGACTGTCACATCGGGCGGGGAGTGAGCTCTGCGACGACAGACATTGACGTCGCAGAACGACGCACCACGTCTTGCTGCGCGAGAATCCTCCCGCGGTCGAATCGCCCGCGACTCAGCTCCTGCACCGTGACGCCCATACCCTCACCCTCGTTGAGACCGTCGGCATCTCCGCTCACGATGCCCCACTGGATGGGTGCTGCGCCGCGCCAGCGCGGGAGGAGCGAGGGGTGGACGTTGAGGGCGTTCAGGGGAAGAAAGTGCGACAGGAGCGAGTTGGGGATGAGGTGGCCGAAAGAGGCGGTCAGGAGGAGGTTGCGTGGCGAAGGGGAATCATCTGGTGGGCGGAGGAAAGTATCGGGAGGCTGCGCGAGGGAGGACGCGGAACGAGAGAGGGGAGGTGGAGCGGCGTCCGGAGTTAGCTTCTTTCCATTGACGCGGAGACAACTCGTCGACGCACCTGCCAGCCCTTGAGCAGCGTCGGCGGGAGGGGTATTGCCGATACGCCAAGTTGTTCGGCGAGGATGCGAAGTGGGGCTGCGAAATGCGAAGACAGTGAGCTCAGTACGCCCCAGTTGGTCAGTGAGAGCGGGCGCACGCCGGTGCACCTCTTTCAAGCGCCTGCCAGTGCGCTGGTCGGGCGGGGTGACGACGGTGAGCGAGTCGACGAGGTCTGCGAGCGGGAGAGAGTTGAGCAAACGAGACGGAGGGGAGCCAAGGAAGCGCCGCGCCTGCTCGTGCGTCGTGTATTCGCTCGAATACTCTGCAGCTGAACGAGTCTGCGCCAAAGAAGAGGACGCGGAACGGCGGAGCGGGCGAGGAAGCGGATGAAGAGGAAAGCGAGCGAGACGACGAGAGACAGCGGCATTTGGAGGGAGGGCGAACCGAGTGCAGCCGTGCGCTTTCCAGCCTGCACGCATTGGCTCTTGGAAAGCGCAGCATCGCGAGGGAAGGTCAAGTCGACCGCATCGTCGCCTCGAGGCGAGCAGCGCTCTCCCGACTTGACTCTGCGCCTTCCGCGTGTGCTGAACGTGCGCGAGCTGAGATGGCGTCGCAGGCCATGCCCCACCCGCCCCTGCCCCCCGGCTGGCGCTCAGAGTGGTGCGCTCGCCGTCCCCGGCGCCTGCTCCACGTCCCCCTCGCCGCTCACGCCTTCCACTCCGCTGCAGGGACCAGGCCGTCGGGCGCATGCTCTTCATCGGTGAGTCGCGAGCATCCTCGTCCTCGTCTCGCCCCGATCAGAGCCGCCGTCGCTCCACTCGGCCCCTTCATCTCCTCACCCCGCCGTGACGTGGATCGCCCTCGACACCGCCCGGGTGGACTGGCGAGGGCGTGCACGAGCTTGCACAGCGTGCTCTGAGACCATGCAGACCAGCGAAGGACCGCCCCACGAGGCTGCCGTCCCCCGTCACCCCACCCGGACCCTGTTCGCTCACTCGCCCGCACATGCACCTCTCAGCACGCCCGCTAGCTCCGTGAAACAGCGCTGACTACCCTCAAACACCTGCAGACAACGCCACCGGCCGCCAGCAATACAACTTTCCCGCCTCTGCTCCCCTCCCTCCTCCCGGTCAACGCCCCTTTGCCGGTGCACGCCATGGCGTTCACGCTTCCATTTCGGGGCCCATCTCGTCGCCCAGCAAAACCAACTCGTACGGCGCGCGTGGGCCGCCCATCTCACCCTACCGTAACGGCCCGCAGCCCATGATGGGCGGCCGACCCCCTCCCCCTCCCTACCTCGGCGCCGGCGCAACCCCGTCCCCCGGCCCGCCCGCACACGACCCTTACGCCGCCGCCCAGAACGGTGCCGCGCCGCCGCAAGCGCCCCTCGCACAGCCGACCCCGCCGCCCGGCGCAGTCCCGACGCCGCCGCCGTCCTCGGGCACGCCCGACCAGCTCGGCGCGCTTCCGCCGCGCAGGCCCGGCCGGCGACAGTACGCGCGCGACACGGCGTCGTACCTCGCCGGCGACACGCTCGGCGCGGGCGGTGCGGCAGGTGGAGGCGGGCACGGGCACACCCAGAGTGCCTTCTTCTCGCCCGCGAGCGCTGCCGCCGTCATGGGCGGCGGTCCGGGCGCGCACCCCCAGCAGCCGCAGCCGGGCTTCGGAGCCGCGCCCGGGCAGCAGCAGGATGCGCAAGGGCAGTTCTTCAGCCCGGCGGGAGCGGGCGCCGCAGACGGGTTTACGCCCGCGGGTCCTGCGGCAGGCGCACCGTACGGCGCAGCAGCGCCTGGAGCAGGCGCGACGGCCCAGATGACGAACCAGTTTGGGCAGATGGGCCTCGGGGCAGCGGGAGGTGCAGCTGCCGCCGTGCCGCGCAACACGATCAACCCGAGCAACCTCAACCTCATGAACCTCCCGCTCAACCCGCTCGAGCTCATGACGACCACGCCTCCTGAAATCAATCTCCCGCCTAACGTTCGTTGCTGCGCTTCCTCGCACGAGTCGGGCTCGACTGACGCACATCGTCTCGCAGGCCTCGTTCTCTCAGTCACCGACGCGCAACGCAGACCCGTCGTACCAGCGCATGACGCTCAACGCGGTCCCTACCACCAACTCGCTTCTTCAAAAGAGCAAGGTTCCGCTTGCACTCATCCTCACTCCGTATCGTAGCCTCAAACCCGGCGACGTGCGTGTTCCCTCGTTCCACTAGTCACGCTCCCCGTGCTGACGTGACGTTCCCGCACACTCCAGCCCGAGGTCCCTGTCGTGTCCGACACGGTCATCGCGCGCTGCCGACGCTGCCGGACGTACATCAACCCCTACGTGACCTTCATCGAGGGCGGGCAGAGGTGGAAGTGCTGCATGTGCAACCTCTCGAACGAGGTGCCGCAGCTGTTCGACTGGGACCAGGAGAACAACCAGCCGGCGGACCGGTACGCGCGGCACGAGCTCAACTCGAGCGTCGTCGAGTTCGTCGCGCCGACCGAGTACATGGTGCGCGCGCCGCAGCCGCCCATCTACGTCTTTGTCATCGACGTCTCGTACTCGGCCGTTTCGTCGGGCATGGTGGCGACCGCTGCGCGCACGCTGCTCGAGTCGCTCGACCGCCTCCCGAACGAGGACAGCCGAACCAAGATCGCCATTATCGGCGTCGACTCGTGCCTGCACTTCTTCACCCTCGCCGAAGGGTCGACCGAGCCGAGCATGCTCGTCGTCGGCGACCTCGACGACGTCTTCCTCCCCAAGCCGAACGACATCCTCGTCAACCTCGTCGAGGCCAAGGCCGGCCTCGAGAACCTCTTGTCGCGCCTGAACGACATGTTTGTCGAGACGCACAACACGGGCAACGCGCTCGGCGCCGGTCTCCAGGCGGCGTTCAAGCTCATCTCGCACGTTGGCGGCAAGGTCGTCGCGCTCTCGGCGTCGCTGCCCAACATGGGCCCGGGCGCGCTCAAGAACCGCGAGGACAGCAAGGTGCTCGGCACGCCGAAAGAGTCGGCGCTTCTCCAGGCGCAGACGGGATGGTACAAGACGTTCGCCATCGAGTGCTCGCGCTCGCAGGTCTCGGTCGACATGTGGCTCTTCAGCTCGGCCTACACCGACGTCGCGACGCTCAGCGGCCTCCCGCGCTACACGGGCGGTCAGACGTACTACTACCCGTCGTTCAACGCCGCGCGGTCCGAGGACGCGCTCAAGTTTGCGCACGAGTTTGGTACCGTCATTGCCGACCCGATCTGCCTCGAGGCCGTCATGCGCGTGCGCGCGTCGCGCGGGATCCGCATGTCGGCGTTCCACGGCAACTTCTTCGTGCGCTCGACCGACCTGCTCTCGCTGCCGGCCGTCCCGATGGACCATTCGTACGCGATCGAGATTCAAATCGAGGACCCGATTTCGGCGCCGTTTGTCGTCTTCCAGACGGCGGTTCTCCACACGACCGCGTTCGGCGAACGACGCATTCGCGTGGTGACCCTCGCGCTGCCGACGACGAGCTCGATCTCGGAGGTCTACGCTTCGGTCGACCAGATCGCTCTCGCGACCCTCCTTGCCAACAAGGCCGTCGAGCGGAGTAACCAGGCCAAGCTCGAAGACGCGCGCGACGCCGTGCATAACAAGCTTGTCGAGATCCTCGGGACGTACAAGGCGACCATGACGAGCTCGGGCAGCGGCGCGAGTCCGCAGCTCGTCGTCAGCGACAACATGAAGTTCCTCCCGCTCCTCATGCTCGGCCTCCTCAAAAACGTGCGTTCGCTGCGTCTCTTGATGCGTGCTCAGAATCCATACTGACTGGCTGGCCGCGCCTTGCAGATCGGCCTGCGGCACAGCACCATGATTCCGTCCGACGTCCGCGCCTACGCCCAGGCCCTCCTCACGACGCTCCCCTCTCAGCTCCTCATCCCGTATCTCCACCCCGTCTTCTACTCGCTGCACAACATGCCGAAGGAATGCGGCACGATCTCGGAGCAGGGTGTCATCCTCCCGCACCCGCTCCCGCTCACCTCCGAGCGGCTCGAGCGCCACGGCCTGTTTCTCCTCGAGAATGGGCAGGACATCTTCCTCTGGGTCGGGCGCGACGCCGTCAACCAGCTCATCCTCGACGTCTTCGACCTGCCGTCGTATGCCGACCTGCGGAGTGGCAAGGTGCGTCGCTCGCCCGCTGACTCTTGACTCTGGACATGCTGACGATTGTTCCGCTCCTGCAGGGAACTCTTCCCATCCTCGAGAACCCGTTCTCGCAGCGCGTCAACGCCATCATCGGCAAGGTGCGCGAGCAGCGCCGCGGGCCGTACTACCCGAACCTGTACATCGTCAAGGAGGACGGCGAGCAGGCGCTGCGGCAGTGGGCGCTGAGCTGCCTCATCGAGGACCGACTCGATGCGCAGCCGAGCTACCAGCAGTTCCTGGGCAAGCTCAAGGACTCGGTCAACGACAAGTCTTTCTAAAGCACCCTCGTCTTCTTGCGCCCTTGTGTTTCCGTGGTCCGACTATACCCCACCCTGCCTTCCCCCGCTCTCTCTTCTGTCTCTTCTAGCGCAATCTGGTATCGTGCGCACGCTGCAACAAGAAGCACCTTGCACCCAGTCTACGCGCGTTCGAGGCTGCCTCGCACGCTGATATAAGCTCACTGCGGCCTCTTGCGATTGCCCGTTGCTCCGATCGTGGCAGAGCACGCACGGGCAACTCGGCCAGGGTCGCGGTGCAGTCGCTCGCGCTCGAGACCGGAGTGCCGGGTCGAGACTCCAGACGACGTCGTCACGCTGATCCGTTTTGCGCGTCTCCTCTCGTCTCGCGACGAGCCCCTTCGCCCTGTGCTGCTCTCACGCTCGACTCGGAGCGAGTGCAAGGCGCACACACGAGCCAGCAGGCGCAGACCCGCTCCCTGCACGAGGTTGCCGCTGCCCCGCCACTTAAGCGCTGGGCCACGACGGGACCCCGCAAGGCCCGCCCGCAGCGAGCGATGCGCTCGATGGCAGCAGCCGCCGCGCCCGCGCTCGAGCAGCTCCCGGCGGGCTTTGCCGGGCTCACACTCGAGTCGGCGGGGTCGCCCGCGCCGTGGACGACCGTCGTCGCCGTCCCGCTGCGCCCGCGCGTGCTCCTCCTCGCGCTCGTGACGCTCTCGCGCGCACTCGGAGACTCGAACGAGCAGGGCGCGATCCTCGCCGCCGCGCTTGACAGGGCCCATGCCGCCTACGAGCAGCAGCGCCTAACCGTCGCCGGCGCAAAGGACGCCGTCCTCGAGTCGAGCAAGGCGGCGCAGGTTGCGCATGCTGAAGCGAGGAGGGTCGAGAAGCTCGGAAAGGTGTTCAAGGATGGCGCCGACAGGGCCGTGGGCGACCTGGACCGGGCAGTCCTGCGGCTCGTGCGCGAAGGAACCGCCGTGAAGGAGTTGCAGGAGGCCGCACGACGGATCGAGCACGCGGAACGAGGAGGAGACGGAGATACGGACCTCCAACCGTACCGCTTCGTCGCGCCGCTCGTCAACGAGCTCGGACTGGACGTCGACGAGGTTGTGGGTGGGCAGGGAGAGTCGGCGCTGAACGAGGAATGGCAGGCGATCGAGGACGGCCTCGTCTCGACACTCGCCGACCGCATCTACGAAAAGGCCAGCCCGCGCCGCGCGCCGCCACTCCGGCTTCCCCGTCTCTCTGGCCGAGGCAGGCCCGTCGACGACGGCGCTAGCAGCGACGCGGAGAGCGCTCGCGCCAACTCTCTTCCTCCTACTCCTCCCGCTTCGGTGCACTCGAGCGATCCAGGCGACCGCCACGAGGACGTAGACGAGGCCGACGAGCCGAACGTCGACATGCTGTCGACGCTGCTCGTCCCGCTCATCCACCCCGTCGTCTCGCTCCTCTTCCGACTGCACTCGCTCCTCGAAGCACGCCTGACGCATGCCGTCGACCGCTTCGAGTCGCTCGTGCGCGCGTCGTCCGCCGCGGTAGACGGGCACCGGCTCGCTGTGCAGAGGCTCAACAAGTACGCGAGCAAGCTGCGGGATCTGCGGCTGCTCGAGGCGCGAGAGGTCGAGGAGGAAGGGCGCGTCATGGACGAGTTGCGGGACACGGTCGTCGAGCTCGCCAAGCTGAGATTGGGCGTGCCGCCGTCGCCCGTCACGGAGGAACAGGTCGTCGAGGCCATGTGTGCATAGCTCTTTCTCTCATGCGTGTAGTCCCGGTTTCCCTTTCTATGTCGTATACTCTCCTCTCTTCCGCCTTGTTTCACGTTCCACATACGCACTCGCACGCAATAGCCACGAAATCGTTCCCCCGTCCTATGGCGAGCGACACCGATGCGCAGACTGACCAGATCGTCCTCTTGCAGCCTCTCGTGCCATGCCTTGCACTCGCTGACAGCGCACTTCTGCTTCTCTCGTGCGGGAGCGTTCGTCCGAAGCGAGCTGAACGCACGAACGTTACGGACCATGCGACCAGCGCACGGCTTCAACGCAGCATACTGATCTACTGCCAGTACACATTCGCGCCACCAAAGAGCGCCGGATCCGTCCAGCGCCAGAAGCCGTAGACGAAGGTGCTGATGCCAGCAATGTAGGTACCCCAAAGTGCTGTAGTGTAAGGAAACGGCAAAGGTCAGCAAGGAATGACAGAAGTGGCATGCGTGAGGCGGGCCAAGTTGAGCTGAAGGAGGCCCGATGGGTGCACAGCAAAGCATGGGCGAGTGCATCGGGAGGACAAGATGGCAAACGTACAAGCCTTCTTCTCGGGCCAGACCTTGAGCGCCCAAGCGAGCGGCGGCAGGCCCATCGTGTTGCAGAACGCATGAGCGAGGAACGGCGGGATGATCGAGCCTATCGAAACATGAGGTATGTGTTCGAGTCAGCATCCCGCAAGTTGGCAGGAGGCAAATGACGTTGAAGCGGAAGGGACGTACCGGTCCGCAGGAAGAGGAAGGTCGCATACCACCCGAACAATGTGGTGTAAACAAATTGGAAAGCTGGTAACGGTACGAAAGTTGCGTCAGTTCGAGCGTTGAAGTGACCGGACTCGAAAGAAACGCACTCGACTGCATGACTCCCTGCGTGAGCGCCTGCTTCGTGCGACCGCCGGCAAGGTACGTCTCCCAAGCGTGGTGAACATGCGCTGCCGATCCCGTGATAGATGAGCAAGAGACGGAGGCCAAGCGGCATCAGGCAAGCGCACCGAGTCCGAACCAGAGAGGCGTGAGAAAGATGAGCTGCTTTGTGCTGCACCCGCCCAGGAACGACGCCGCGACGATGCAGCTCCGGAAGGACAGCTCTTCCGTCAGCGGTGCCTGTATATGCGAGAATGAGTGCGGATGAACGCAGGCATAGAAGGTAGCATCTCTCGAGACGCACCAGAATGTAGTTCCGCACTCCGCGCCATCCGCCGAACCTGGCCTTCCACTGTGCCCAGGTGCGCGCGCCGCGCTGTCCGGGCAGGTCGCCCTCGAGCCAGGCAACGTAGAGGCTCCCGGCAAAAAGGCTGGCGGTGAGGCCTGCCGGGTAGAGAAGCAGTCGCGCGAGGCCGGACCAGGTCGACGGCAGGGGCGCAAAGCCGAGGAGGCGGAGAGCAGTGCGAGTCGCCGACGTGTAGGACGGGTACGTCGCCGGTGCTGCGCGCTGGAGGACGAGCGGGAGCGAAGCACACGATCCGAGAGATGCGAGCGAGACGGCGAGCAAGCGGGCCTTGATGACGTTCGGGTGATTGCGGTCGCGGTGCTCGACGGCGGGCACGGTCGCTGCGATGTCGCTCGGCTGCGCTTGTGCCGGCGGGGAATGAGGCGCAACCGAGATGCGGGTCGACGGGAGAAGGTAGATTGAGGCGAGGTACGCCGACGTAAAGGCCGACGAGGTCAGCAGCGTCGAGGTCGGGCTAAGCAGTGGCATGATTGCAGTGCTGCTCCTCGCAAGCACGGAGCAGAGCGAGTGCGGTCGCAGGAGAAGGAGATGCGACGCAACAAAGGAAACGACGGAGAGGCTCGAGGGGAGGCGCTTCGATCACTCCGGGCCGACGACTGCGGCGTGTGCCTGGCGTTTTGGCGCCGTAAGGGTCCCGCCGTCGCGCCTCGTCTCGTCGCCGCGCTGCAAAGCAAGTCGCTGCTCGTACCGCGCCGAGCGCTCTCCCTCTGCGAGCCTCCTCTCACCCCCTCGACCGAGTACGTCCACTCTTCGCTCGCACTTCTCCAGCGCTTTCCGTCCCCCGACGACCTTGCTCTTGTTAGCCCACGTCTCGCCCCACCGCCGCTCCTCCCGACCACGCTGCACCCAGCACAGAGTCCGCAGCGACTCGGCCAGCCCGAGAGACCGCGTACTGACCGTTGCTGCCCGCCGCACCGCACCGTCTCCGCTCGATCACTTTCGTCCCTCACTCCCGTCCGCGTCTCGTCGTCGCCCGCTCTCCGCGTTGCCTCGTCACCGCCCGCGCGCACAGTGGCCTCGCGCGGCGTGTACGACCACCGCCCGCTCGGCGCCGTCTCGCTCGCGCCCGGCGCAGTCCCGCCCGGCTCGGGCTCGGGTCCGTCGCCTGGCGGTCCCACGGGCAACCCTCCCCAGGGCCCGCCTCCTCCCGGCGCCCACCCCGCCTCGGCCGCCGCTGCTGCCGCCGCCGCCGCAGGACACCCGCTCAACGGCCTCATGCACGCGGGCCCGCCTGGACCGGGCGCACCGCCCGGCGGCATTCCGGCGGGCGCCGTTGTCGGCGTCGTCGCGCCGCCGCACCCGAGTGCACAGCGCCTCAACGACCTCCTCGAGTTCGTCAAGGCCGAGTTTGAGCAGGTTGCGGGCGAGGGGAGCGTCCTCAGGGCGCAGCGGGAGGAGTACGAGGCGATGAGTGCGTCGCGCTGTCCTCTCGTGGTCTCAAAGCAGCTGCGCCGAGAGGGCCATGTCCCGCCCGGGATTCTTGACTGACCCGTTCCCTACAGTCCACACGCACGCGAGCGAGCTGAATGCAATGCGCGCCATGGTGTACGACCTCGAGCGCAAGTACCACGACGACAAGCGAGTGTGCGCACTTCTCCACTCTGGCTCTGCCACAAGCGCACCCAAGCTGACGGTCTCACCCTCACCTCAGCTTGCAAGACGAGAACTCGCGGCTGCAAGAGGAGAACTCGCGGCTGCGGCAACAGCTCGATTCGTCGCGCTCGTCCATCTCGTCGACTGGCGTGCCCTCGGCCTCGGGCCGCCCGACCCTTCCACCCATGATCTCGCCCGCTCCGGGCGCACGACCGGGCAGTGCGGGCATCTTTGCGGGGCGAGACGGCGAGTATGGCGCGGGCACGAACGGGAGGGACAGTGCAGCGGGAGAGCACCCGAGTAAGCGGTTGCGCGTGGAGGACGAGGAGCGGAGAAAGAGTGAGTCAAGCTTTTGGTGCTACGTGCGGGCGCTTCGTTCGCGTGAACGCCGACTCATGATGTTCTCGTGTTGTGCAGGTGCTACCTCTGTCCCGCCGCCACAACGACTCGGCCCTGGACCTGCGCCGTACGGTGGCTCGCGTCCTCCGTCGACAGGTCCTGGCGGCGCACCTCCGCTGCATCACCCTTCTCCCCTCCCCGCCGCCACCGCCGCCGCCGCGCTCCCCGCCCTCTCCTCCGCCTCGAACGCTCCCTCTCCTCAGCTTGCCGCCGCTTCCGTCCCTTCCGCAACGCCTACTCCCGCTGCTGCCTCTTCGTCATCGACGGCGGTCAAGGACGAGAAGCCGAGCGAGTCAGCCGTGCAGAGCTTCGATCCCGATACGGCGCCGAAAGACCTGAAGAAGGAGGGCAGCGACTGGCTCACCATGTTCAACCCGAACGTGAAGCGCGTGCTTGATGTCGGCCTAGTCCACACGCTCGTGCATGACTCGTGCGTCGAGCGACCCCTTCCAAGTCCACCCAGCCTCGCCGAACTAACGCTTCCCTTCGCGCGCACCCCCAAATCATAGTGTCGTCTGCTGCGTTCGCTTCTCGCCTGACGGCAAGACGCTTGCGACCGGCTGCAACCGCAACACGACCCTGTACGACACCAAGACGGGGGCAAAGATTGCGTGAGTCCCGTCCCGCGCCGCTCTCGACTGCTCGTGCTGACGGTTCCGGATTACGCAGCGTCCTCTTTGACGAGTCGTCGAGCGCCAAGGCCGACAACTATATCCGCTCGGCTGCATTCAGCCCGGACGGCAAGCTTCTTGCAACCGGTTCAGAAGACCGGATCGTGCGGGTGCGTCGTTACAACTTGCGAAAGCACAGAAGCAGCAGAAGGCTGACGCGCTGCGTCCGCCCAGATCTGGAACCTCTCGCAGAAGCGCATTTCCCAGGTGTTCCAGGGGCACAAGAGCGAGATCTACTCGCTCGCCTTCTCGCCGGATGGCCGCCGCCTCGTGTCCGGCTCTGGCGATAAGACGGCCAAGATGTGGGACCTTGCGACCGGCTCGCTCGTCTACACGCTGCTCATCGACGACATCACGATCGCCGAGAATGGCCCCGTCGACGCAGGGGTCACGTCCGTCGTGTTCTCGCCGGACGGGCAGTTCCTCGCCTGTGGCTCGCTCGACACGATGGTGCGCATTTGGGACGCCGAGACGGGCAAGCTCCTCGACAAGCTCAAGGGCCACCGCGACTCGGTCTACTCGGTCGCGTTCTCGCCCGACGGCAAGTTCCTCGTCTCGGGCTCGCTCGACAAGACACTCAAGATGTTCGACATGGGCTCGCTCCGTGCCGCGCTTGCGGCCGGCGGCAAGGACCAAGCCGTCGGTGAGGGCGGCAAGACGACGTGCTTGACGACGCTCCAGGGGCACAAGGTGCGTTCAGCTTTACCGACCGCCGGCGAGAAGTGGCCTCGCGAGAAACACCGCTCGGCTGCTCAATGGCCGCTCCGCGCACTCTTCTCCGGCTCGGTCTCACGCTCTCGGAGAGAAGGCTGACCGAGTTCCGCTCGTCTCGGACAGGACTATGTGCTCTCGGTCGATACCTCGCCGGATGGCGCGTGGATTGTGTCAGGCTCAAAGGACCGCGGCGTTCAGTTCTGGGACCCGAAGACGGCCAAGGCGCAATTCATGCTGCAGGGGCACAAGAATTCGGGTGCGTCCGCCTCGTCCTTCGCTCGTGTTCTAGTGCGGGATCGGCGAGCAACTTCCGAAGCGCGCAACGGAATCTCGCCCGCGCCGAGAACACCGGCGACAGCCAAATGCGGGTTCGGGCTGGGCTGACGCGCCTCCCCTCCACTTGCCCTTCCTTCGTTCGGCCTCGTGTCCCAATCTCGTTTCCCGCCCTCGCAGTCATCTCGGTGTCTGTCTCGCCGGCCGGTGGGCTGATGAGCACTGCGTCGGGCGACTGGTCCGCCAAGGTCTGGCGGTACGACCGAATCGCGTGAGCGTCGGCATGAGGAGAAGCGGGCGGGCGGTCGGGTGGAGGTTTCGGCGCCTTTCGTTCTTTCCGTTTGCCGTGTTCCCTTGTGTGCTGCTTAGCTGGTAGAGCTCGATACCCTCAATCTGCCTTTGCAACGCGTGTCTAACCCGTGCATACATGAGTGTGAGACGCAACGGGCGCACTTGACGAGCGGCGATCCTGTACGTAAGCCGACGACATCGCTGTCGTCGTCGTGCCGTCGCCAGGGCACGCCGCGGGCTGAGATTCCGAATGATGCGGGGCTTTTTGCTCAGCTCACGGGGGCTCGGAAGGAAGGAAGCCCCGCCGACTGACCCGCACCGACGTCGCCCTGAAAATGACGCACCGAACTTGCGTCTTCCCCTCAAGGGCTCGGCGGCCCCCGTCCTCGGGCACAGGCTGCGAGCCCCCGGATCTTCTCCGTCGCTTTCTCTCCTTGCTCCGCTCTGGTTCTCCTCGCCCTGCTCCTGCTTTCTCCCCCGCTCGCCTCCGCATCTCCCACAACTGCGTCGCACCTAACCCAAGAAGCTCGCAATCATGGTGCAGTTCCATGTTCATGGCGCGCCCATCGGCCTCACGGCCGTCGTGCTCGCCGTCTTCTCGTCGATGGGAGGGTGCGTTGACGACTTCGAGCGTGTCCGAGTCTCAAGCGGACGACGGCAAAACTGACCGCTCTTCGCTCTTTCGTCCAGATTCCTCTTCGGCTATGACACTGGTAAGGGCTCGGGAAATGTTCCACTGCAGGGAAAGGAGCTGACCGAACGTTGCCTCGGCGAACAGGTCAGATCTCCGACTTCCTCGAGATGGACGACTTCAAGCGTCGCTTCGCGCAATGTACCGATCCCAGTAACGCCGACACTTGCGAGTTCAGCAATGTCCGCACCGGTCTCATCGTCGCCATGCTCTCCATCGGTACCCTCTTTGGCTCGCTCGTCGGTGCAACGCAAGTTTGCTGTCTGCCATCCCCTCATTGCAGTCGCGCTGACCCCAGTTACGCACGCTCGCAGTCTTGCCGACCGTCTCGGCCGTCGCTATGCCATCGTTGTCGACAACATTGTCCTTATCATCGGCGTTGTCATCCAGGTTGCTTCGGTTTCGGCCTGGGTGCGTCGATTGCTTCATAGAGTGTAGCTGTACGATCCATCGCTGACGCGTTGAGCCGTGCAGTACCAATTTATGATTGTACAGTTGCTTCCGGCCAAACAACGTGATCTCGGAGTCTGACTTGACGTGGCTTCTCCAGGGTCGCATCATTACTGGTCTCGGTGTCGGCGCACTTTCTGCCGTCGTCCCGCTTTACCAGTCGGAGACTGCACCGAAAGAAATCCGAGGAACGTGCGTATAGCTCCGCTCGCACGCACGGAACCCGAGCCCGGACTTACATCGCTTCCTTCCGAGCCGAGCAGTCTCGTAGCAACGTACCAGCTCGCCATCACAGCCGGTATTTTGGTCGCCTACTGTATCTCGGTGAGCCCGCTGTTCTGCCCTCCACAGCGTGATCGGAGCGAGAACTCATCAGATCGTCTCAGATCGGTACTCGCTACCTCGACGAAAACGGTGCCTCGTGGCGCATTGTCTGCGCCCTCACGATGTTCTTCTCGCTCTTCCTCGCCATTGGCATCATCTTTGCTCCCGAATCGCCGCGTTGGCTCATGCTCCACGGTCGGCCTCAAGAGGCCGAGAAGTCGCTTGCCCGCATTCGCGGTGTCAAGGTTGAGGACAACGACTACACCGTTCGCCAGGCCATGGCCGAGATGGAGGCGGCCGTTGTGCACGAGAAGAACATGAACCGCTTCCGGTGCGTTCGCAGTCTCATGCCGTTGCAGCGAACGCTGACCCAGCTGCACAGCTGGATCGACGCCTTCGACCCGAAGGACAAGATTCTCTACCGCACCCTTCTTTTGATGACCCTTCAGGCAGGGCAACAGCTCACCGGTGCCAAGTGAGCCAGTATCCTGGACCTTCACATATTCATCGGACTTGCTGCTGATCAAGCGTATCCTCGCCTTCTCTCTTCGCGCAGCTACTTCTTCTACTACGGGTGCGTTCAATGCCAGTGGCTAACCGCTTGCACCGACCTCATTGACCCTGTCGTTCGCGCAGAACGACGGTCTTCCAAGCTGTCGGAAACGTTGATTCGTTTGTCACCCAAATCATCTACGGCGCCGTGAACTTCGGCTGCACTTTCCTTGGCTTGTATGTCATGGAGCGCTTCGGCCGTCGTATCCCGCTCATCGTGGTCCGTGTTGGCCGGAACTTGTTGCTTCGCTATACTTGTCTGACAGCATTTCTCTGGCAGGGCGGTCTGTGGCAGTCGATGTGGCTCTTCATTTACGCGGCAGCGGGTACAGCCCGCAACCCTGAAGAGGACACGCAGATCGGCACTCGTGCGTACTCGTTGTGTCAAGATGCGAAGCCCGGTGAACTGACGCTTTTGCGCCGCAGTTCTCATTGTCTCGTCCTGCTTGTTCATCCTCGGCTACGCGTCGACGTGCGTTGATCCCGGGAAAAACGGCGTGCGAAGTTGTTACTCACCAAATTGCATTTTGACAGCTGGGCGCCGGGTGTCTGGACGCTCGTCGGTGAAACCCCTCGCAACGACGCCAGGGCGAAGGTAGGAGGCGAGTCGAGATTCCTTTGTTTCGGCGTTGCGCAGGCTTGGCGGCGTGCCGACCGCGTCGAAGGCCTTTCTTTGCACGCCTGTGCCCCGATTCGAGGACGAGCGCTGACTTCCTGGACTGTCTACAGCCCTCGCCACCGCCTCGAACTGGATCTGGAACTTCCTCATTGGTAGGTGACTGCTTTCGCAGGCGCGGCGCGGTGTCCCGCGATCCCGCTGCGGGCATCCTCCTCTGCGGCAGTCGCTGATTTTGCCCTCCTTCTCCCATTGCTCGATCGTGTCGATGCTTCCTCTACGACACCACAGGTTTCTTCACGCCCTTCATCGGCGGCGCCATCAATTTCTCGTACGGGTACGTCGTCGTTTCCGACTTCTACTGCTTCTCGAGCATTTTTCTTACTGATACCTCGCCGCGAGCGCAGTTTCGTCTTCGCCGGCTGCAACCTGGCTGGTGCCATCATTGTCTACTTCTTCCTGTACGAGTCGTCCGGCCTCTCGCTCGAGAACGTGCGTCCACTTCCCAGCTGGCCTTCTCAACTCGGTCTCCCCCTACTTCTGCTCACTCATAACGCGTGCGCAGGTTGACCGCATGTACAACGATCCCAACTGCAAGCCGTGGAACTCGAGGAAGTGGGTGCCCGAGGTACGTGCTCACGTAGCCCCTGGTCATGGGAGCAGGCCCTGACCCACAATTCGTCCAGGGTGCCGAGTCTCGCCGGGACTACGTCGACGGTCTCCGTGCCGAGCAGAAGACTGTTGGCGAGAAGCCGGCGCACCGTGAGCTCGCCGATGAGCCGCGTCCGTCGAGCGTGTCGGGCACTGTCGTCGGGTCGGAGCAGCCCGAAGCTGCCAAGAAGCACGGTCGCAACCCCGACCTCTGAGCAGCAGCTTTCGCGTCTTGAGCACCATGCACCTTCATTTGCCCCATGTGTCTAGCGCTTTATCCGACGTGACTCGCAGACTTTAATTTCTCGTCTTTGCTGCAAATGCCTGTATATAGCATCACACACGCCTTCTCTTGTCCTAGAGCTATACGAGCACAAGGCCGAAGAAGCAGAAGGCGTTGCGGTGCCGGCCTTTGCCAGAGTGCTGTGAACGTGAGGAACGTGAAGTGTCAAGTGGGCGACCGTTCAGGCCAGCGTCGCTGTCTGACCCTTCTCCATTCTCTGAGCTGGACTGACTGAAGCGCATATGTGGTTTGATGGCGGGTGTATTGCAACGAGGAAAAGTAACACAACAAGGACGAGCGGAACAACGAAAGACGAACGGAGATAGGTCACCGCGAGAGACATTATCGCTCGGGCGAAGAAGGCGGTGTCTCGCTCTGTTGGCGGGCACGGCGCCCGGCATTTCGCCGAGAGGGAGCAGGCGCCCGTGGAGCTGCCGCAGCAGCGCCGCCACGCTTGCGGCTCTTCTGCACCTTGCGCTGCACCTCCTGGTCTTCTGCGCCCTTGGCCCGATGCGCCTCCAGGGCGTCCTCGAACTCCTTAAGATCGGCCTCGGTGCGGTTGAGCTTGTTTGTCGGCGAGCGAATCTGCATGGCGCTTGCGTCAGAACCGAGGCATGTCGTCCTGCTCAGGGGTTACACACCTTGGTGAGGATCTCGCCAAAGCGCTTATAGACTGTTTCCTCGTGCAGCTTGTCCTGGTAGAAGGGAACACCTGCGCAGACCGGGAACGGAGTCAGCGACAGCGGACTGACGGGTGTACGAGACGACTCACCCTCAACGAGCTTCTTGACCGCCGTGTCGCTGTTGAAGGGCAGCAGCGACATGCAGAAGGCGATGTCGCGCCATTGCCGTGGCTCCGTTGTAGTCTGGAAGCGCTGGCAGAGCTTCTCGACGACCGACTCGGCCTCCTTCTTCTGCTCGCATTGACGACGCTCTAGTCAGATTGGCTTCTCACGTTGTCGGCGGCGCGAGAAGACTATCGCACCTTGTCGACAAACTTGAAGATGAAGCGCATCGAGACCTGGAAGGTGTCCTCGTCGACCGGATTGGCGCCAGACGACAGGTGCGAGATGATGTCCGGCAAGTTGTTGTAGATCGCCTTGTCCTTGGTCGAGAGTTCTTCGAAGAACAGGTGCGCGAGGTCCTTGATGCGCTTGTCGCCGTCAGAAAGGCACTTGGCCATCTCGCCCAGCTGGCCCTTGACCTTGATCATGCCTGCACGAAAAAGGGTCAAGACGAGCATGCCAGAAGTGGAGGTAAAGTCGCACCATTGAGGATGAGGTGCGTGAGAACCATGAGTGTGTTCTTCTTGACGGTCGGGTCCTTGTCGTGCAGACCGGCATACAGGCGATCCGAGTTCTCATCCATGATGGTCGAGAAGCACACTGCAATGTCGCCGAGCGCGATGACGATGTTGCTGCGCACGGCGGGCTCCTTGGAAGTCTCCAGGACCTTGAAGAGGAGCATGAGGTGCTCGGCGCAGAACTCGGAGCTGACACACATGAACTTGCTGAGCGCGAGAGTTGCCGCCGTCTGCAGCATCGAGTTCTGTGTGTCGCAAGGGTCAGGTACGTCTTTAGGGCGCAGCGCAAGCGACGCACCTTGTACACCTTGGGCTGCGCGACGATAGTGGCCGCCATCGGCCCGAAGACGGCAAGCAAGCTCGCAGGCGCGTACAGGAGCTCCTTCTCCTTGGCGGCCGCGATCACGTCACCAATCTCGTCCTCGACAGACCCAGCCACCTGGTCGAGCTCGTCGTCGCCGGCCTTCTTGCCGCCCTTGGCCTTCTCGTCCTCGGCCTTGCGGCGCTTCAGGTCGCGCTCGACAAGCTCGAGGTGCATGAGCTGCTTGATGGCGCAGTGACCCGCGACGAAGACGAGCTGCGACAGCTCGAACGCGTTACCCGTTGCCGGGTCGTGCGGAGCGCCGGCGGGAGGAGCCGCCTCGTCTTCATCGATCTTCTCGCCCATCACCTCGTCTTCGGCAGCCACATCCTCGGCCATCGCAACGTCCTCGCCCTCGGCAGGCACCTTCGGCTCGCCTGCCACCGTCTCAGCTACCGACTTCGGACCAAAGACGCGCGCCGTCATCTGGCGCAGCACCTCGGAGCAGAGCGCGTCGGGCTGGTCGCCGAGAGTGTAGATCGTGTTGACGGCCTGCTCAGCCATGCTGAACCATTCGCGGCTCGATGACGGCGCCTGGATCGTGTCGGCGAGACGAGAGAAGACGGCGCTGTCCATCGGGAGGCGGACCTGGACGTCGTTGAGCGAGCCTGCAGATGACACCGCATGAGCCGGGAAACCGAGAGGTATTGAGCCAGTTGTGCACGCACCCTTGACCTTCTTGACGCTCCCTCCGACCCTGCCGAGCGCGATGCACGAGTACTTGGCGAGCACGAGATCGGCACGGCCGATGGGTCCCAACCCGATGCGCAGCAGCGTCTCGACCGCGTCGGCGACGACCTCGGGCTTGGTCTGCGCAAACATACCGAGAACGATGATGGCCCCGCGACGCTGGAAGCGCGGGATGTCCTTGGACGTGCCTGCGGAGCTGGAGATGAGTACACGGGGAGGGCGGACAAGCGATGAATGAACGCACTGTAGACCTGCCACAGCTTCGTGATGACCTCGTCATCGACAACGCCCTTGGCCATCATGACTGCAAGGAGCTGCTCGAGCGAAGTGAGCTCGGCGAGCGTCGCGTCGCGCGTAAGTCTGCGGGCGACGATCTCACGTGAGCTATCTGGTCCATAGTCACGAGTTGCACCACCCGCGTGCAAGGCGAGCAGCGGAGCGGGAGGGGGACGGGAGACGCACTCGATGACGTTCCGCGCGACGAACGCGACCTGGTCCTTCTCCGACAGGTTCTCGGGCGGCTCGAAGTAGAGCTGCGAGTAGCACTCGATGAGGCGGCTGCGGATGCCCTTGGTCTCGCGCTCGCCGTCGTCGGCGCCGTCACCTACCGCCGCGCCTGCACCCGCGGCAGTCGCCGAGGGGGCAGCCTCGTCCTTGGTCCAGATGAGGTGGAGCATGCGCCGGACGCCCTGCTCGGCCGCCTCGAGCTTGTACTCCTTGGCCGTCTTGCAGAACTCGATCGCCTCGAGGACCTCGCTCTTGACGCTCGATGCGAGGAGCTCGACGACCGTGTCCACCGCCGACTCGAGCGACTCGATGAAGGCGATCGCGTCGACATAGTACGCCTTGGTGAGGCGCAGGCGCTGCAGCGTGTCGCTGTCGACCTGCGCGAGCACGACCGACTGGTCCGCCGCCGCGAGGTCGAGCTCGGAGCGGCGCGGCATCTTCTTCTTGCGCGGCGGCGCCGGCGCCTCCTCCGCTGTGGCCTCGCGTTCCGGCGCCGCATTCTCCTTGTCGTCGTCCGCTCCTCCTCGCGTCTCGCCCTCGCCCTCGGCTTCGTCCTCTTCGTCCTGCATGAGCCTGCGCGCCTCGCGCTCTGCCTCGTCCGGCAGGTCGAGCACCTTGAGCTCGGTGTCGAGCTTGTCGAGGCGCTCGCGCCACTCTGCGAGCGCGAGCTCTCCGCCGTGCATGCGTCCGTACGGGTGGGTGAGGACGAGGCGCGTGAGGAGGGCGAGGCAATTCTTGCGCACGGTCGCGGCCTTGTCGTGCAGGCTGCGCGCGGCGAGCTGCGCGAGCTCGAGGCGCAGCTTGGGGAAGCGCGGCGGGAGGTCGCACGTCTCGCGCAGGACCGAGGCGGCTTTCGCGCGCACGTACGAGTTGAGGTCGAGGAGGCGCTCGAAGAGCGAGGCGAAGAAGGACTCGAGCAGGCGCGAGTGCTTGGACGGGTCAAGGCCGAGTGCGCCCGGCTCGGTGAGCGACAGCTCGCGAATGAGGAGGCCAAGGACTTCGAGGATGGCGTTGCGCATCGGATAGGACTGTGCGCATGCACAAGCGGGTCAGCCTCTGAGGCGGTCTCAACGCGCTCGACGGGCAGGAAGGAGTCCGACGCACCTCGCTGTCGAGGTGCTTCTGCAGCAGCACGATCTGCTTGAGGACGATGCGCGGGCTGGTCTCGGCGAGGCGGATGAGGAACTTGGAAAACGACCGCGGGCCCTTGGTGTCCTGCGCGTTGAACTGGCGGTCGGCGATCTCGCTGCCATGGAAAGGAGTCAGGTCAGGTAGCTGCCATACGCGCATGAAGCGTGGTGCAACGGCTCGGGCGAGCAAATTCTCGACGCGAGACGGCCCAACGCGGAAAGCACGCACCCAAGGACCTTCTCACCGAGCGTTTCCTGGTCAAACTCCTTGGCAAAGACGGTCACGAGCTCGGCCATGGGTTCGGCGAGGTGCTCCGTGTACTGGAGGTTCTGCATGATGGTCATCTGGACGTCTGTGCGACGGCGAATGGGCAAACGATCAGCGCGGCTCGAGACTCGGCCGCAGCGACCGCAAGGCGGGGATGGCGGACGCACTGAATGCCTGACCGTGCCCCTTTGCCGCGAGGCACATGACACGGATGATACCGGCCTTGACTTCGGGGTTCTTGAGGTGCGCCTCGGTCTCGGCGAGGAGGTTGACGGGGCGGAGGAAGCAGTTGCTGCGGGGCAGGAGGTATCGGCGGTGAGCGTAGTCTTTCACAGCTGGTCGTCTGTTGAGCACAGGCGCGACATGTACTCCAGGTACACTGCGTCTGCGCGCAGGGACGGCAACCGAGGAAGACAGCGACACACGAGATGACCGCGTCCCGCTCCGCCGTCGTCTGCCAGATCCGCTCCGTGCGCAGCGTACGCAGGGCCTTGACCATGACGCCGAGGATGTCTGGAATCTGGTCGCTCCACGAAAAGGTGTCGCGCTGCGCCGACTTGGACTTGGACTTGGTCGACTTGGCGGCGGGCTTCTACGGAATGTGCGCAGGGAAGTCAGCAGGGGTTCTCGCTCGAGGAGACGCCGCGTGTGGGCCTATGCGGCACTGCGACGAGAAAAGCCTCGAAAGCGCCATCGGCCGACTCGCCTTTCTCCCCTTGCCCGCACCGGCAGCGTCCCCTTCGGCCTTGTCGAGCGCCTCTGCAGCCTTCTGCCCGACCTGCACGCTCCACCCGACGAGAAAGGCGTACATCTCGAGCGCGGTGCGGTGCGAGCGGTACTCGGTGTGGTCGGTCGGGTTGGTGTCGGAGGCGCGGACGACATCGAGGAGGGACGAGAAGCCTGCGGGGTGTGCAGGGGTGTCTTCGTCAGTGTGCTGCGGTGCGAATACCCTGGAGAGTAATCAGCGAGGCCGATTCGGGAGAGACGGACTCGAAGTGAGGGCGTCGAAGAGCTTGGAGAGGGTCGGGCCGGTCAGCGAGTCGGCGGACCTGGAGTCGAGAGTGTCAGTGCGGTCTGGCAAGGCACCGGGTGCACGCTCGGGGGCGCACTGAAGGAAGGAAGCGAGGTGGTCGAACGCGGGTTGCTCGGTGAGGGCGGCAGGGTCGGTCGTGAGCGAGTCGACGAGTTCTGCGTGGGGTCGAGCGTGAGCCAACAGGGCCTCACAAGGGACTGGCAGGGGCGCAGCGTGCGGTTGAGGCTGGCGTGGAGGTCATGTTGATCGAGCGAGTCGAGGTCGAGCGGGTGCTCGAGGTCGAGCGCGTGGTGCTCTGCGAGGTGCTCGACGTGGTCTGCGAGCGACCAGTCCATCGCTGCGTGCGACTGTGCGCTCTCGAGCAAAGCGAGAGAGGCTGCGACAGTCGTGCAGCTGCCAAGTCGGCGGCTCGACGCGTACTGCGCGCCTCCCCTGAGCTCAGGTTGGCCCGCGTCGCCTCGTCGTCGTCGCTGCTGCTGGCGTCTGGCGCACTCGTACCGCCGTCAGCCCGCCTCGCCCGCCCGCCCCGCGCAGCCCGCCATGTCGACCAACATGCGCGACAACCAGCAGAAAGCCTCGCGTGCGTCTCTCGTCTCTCTCTCTCTCTCCGCCTCGCGTGTCCTCATCAGCTCCGCGCTCCGTGACACTCACTCACGCCCACCACACAGCCGAGGCGAGGCGCGTCATCGACTTTCTCCGCAACAAGGCCGGCCTCAAGACGCGCACCGGCGCACTCAACGGCAAGCGCGTAGACTACTTCAAGGGTCCGCCGCCTCCGAGTCGCTCGCTCCCTCGCCTCCGTCCCGCTTACCCAGCCCTCCCTTCCCACAGGCAAGTCGGCCGTCAAGGCGCTCCGCTCGCCCGCCTACGCCAAGCTCGGCGCCAAGGTCCCGACCCTCGCGTCCGACGAGGCCGCGCAGGCGCTCCTCCACTCGCTCATCCCGTGCACCTTCTTCCTCCGCATCCAGCGCGGGCCCACCATCTCGCCCGGCGTCAAAGCTGTCCAGATCGTCCCCCAGCAGCTCTTTGCGCCCGACGAGTACTATGCCTGGCTCGTCGACCCCAACCCCGTGCGCCAGCTCGTCCTCGCCGTCGCCATGGTCGCCGTCGTCCTCGCCGGCGTCATGTTCCCCTTGTGGCCCGTAAAGATGCGCATCGGCGTCTGGTACCTCTCGGTGGGCGTCCTCGGCCTCATCGCCGCCTTCTTTGGCCTCGCCATCGTCCGCCTCGTCCTCTGGCTCGTCACCAAAGTCGTCGCCCGCCCCGGCATCTGGCTCTTCCCCAACCTCTTTGCCGACGTCGGCTTTGTGCGTCTCCACTCGCGCGTATTCCGGTTTGCCCTCGGCGAGCTACCCCACGTCGAGCGGTACTGACCCCTCCGTTTCGCACCCCGCAGGTCGACTCGTTCATCCCGGTCTGGGGCTGGGACGTTCCCCCACCAAAGAAGGCCAAGAAGAGCAGCAAGTCGTCGTCGGGCGACGCCGCGGGTGCGGGCAGCAGCGACAAGAAGGCGTCGAAGCGGAGCAAGAAGGCCGCCGGCACGGGAGACGCGCCTCGACCTGCGCCCGCACTGGCGGCAGACGAGGGCCCGCGGATCACCGAGATTGGGGACGACGAAGACGACGAGTAGTCCAGCGTGTCTAAGGTGGCGGGAGTGGGGAGCCGCAGTAGCATAACTCGCATCCATCTTGCAGTGCCAGTCGTTCCGCTTGTCCCGCTTCCGCCTTTCGCCCTCTTCTCGCGTTCTTTACCCAGTCGTGTGCATGGTCAGGTTCCATCCTGAGAGGTCCGGTTTTCCTCGCTGTACCCCAGGTTGCTTCCCCGCGCTGTCGGCTCCGTCTCGCCCGCTCCGCTCGATCGCGCCTGCTCTTCCCTGTCCCTCCTCGCCCGCTGAAGCGACGAGCGCCCCCTGAGCTCAATGCCCGACTCGCGCTACTTCCTCACCTCGCGCCTCTTCTCTCCGCTCGCGCCCGCCGGCGCACCGGGCACGCTCGTCGTCTCTCGCTCGACGGGGCGCGTATCGGCCGTGCACGCGGGTCGCATCGCGCGGCCCGAGGGCGTCGCGGACGAGGACTGGGTTGACGTTGGCGAGCGGTGGATCCTCCCTGGCGTGCGTCGAGCGGTCGCGCTGCGCAGGAGGAGGAGGACTGACCGTATCGCGCCGGGCGACAGCTCGTCGACGCGCATGTGCACCTCAACGAGCCTGGCAGGACAGAGTGGGAGGGCTTCGAGACGGGCACGGCGGTGAGTCTGACCGCGCTCTCCTTTGCTTTGTAGGGGCGAGGCGCGACGGCGACTCTTGACTGAGCGGAGCGGAACCACCTTCGCCGGTTCCGTCTCGCTCTTCTTATAGGCGCTGATGGTGCCTCGCACGGCCGAGCACTGACTCACATCCGAGTGCTGCAGGCTGCTGCATCCGGCGGCGTGACTACCGTCATCGACATGCCCTTGAACGCCATCCCGCCCACGACGACCGTCGCCAACCTGCACATCAAGCTCTCTGCGTCCGAGGGCAAGCGCCACGTCGACGTCGGGTTCTGGGGCGGCGTCGTGCCGGACAACGCGGGCGACCTGCAGGCCCTCGCCAAGGAGGGCGTCAAGGGGTTCAAGGGCTTCCTGTGCGAGAGCGGCGTCGACGAGTTTCCGGGCATCAACGAGGAGGAAGTCCTGTGCGCGATGAAGGAGCTTGATGTGCGTGCGGGTCTCTGGCAGTCTTTGACTGGCTGGGCAGCCTTCAAGCAGCAGGCTCCCTTTCTGACTCGTGGGTCACGCCGTCGCACAGGCCGCAAAGTCGCTCTTCCTCTTCCACGCCGAGCTGGACAACGAGCACGCGCACTCGCACGACTCGTCCGACCCCTCGGCCTACTCGACCTTCCTCGCGTCGCGCCCGCCGCGGCTCGAGGAGTCGGCGATCGACCTCATCATCCGGTGCGCGTCGCAGTTCCCCTCGCTGCGGACGCACATTGTGCACCTCTCTGCGTCGTCTGCGCTGCCGGCGCTGCGACGCGCGCGCAAGGAGCTCGGCCTCCCGCTCACGGTCGAGACGTGCTTCCACTACCTGTGCCTGTCGGCCGAGCAGATCGCGGCGGGCGAGACGCTGTTCAAGTGCTGCCCGCCGATCCGCGACGACGCGAACCGCGACGCGCTGTGGGCCGCGCTCGATGCGGGCGACATCGACTTTGTCGTGTCGGACCACTCGCCGTGCGTTGTCGAGCTGAAAAAGCTCGAGACGGGCGACTTTCTCGGCGCGTGGGGCGGCATCGGCGGGCTCGGGCTCGGCTTGCCCCTCCTGTGGACCGAAGCGCAAAAGCGCGGGATCGGGATGGACCGCGTCCTCGAGTGGGTGTCGACCCGCCCGGCGAAGCAGGTCGGGCTTGAGGGGCAGAAGGGCGTCCTGCAGGAGGGCGCAGACGCCGACTTTGTTGTATTCGACGCAGAGCAGGAGGTCAAGGTGTGTCTACGCGTTGAGTGCTCGCCGTCTTGTGGCTGACGCTTCTTGCGACGTCGTCTAGATCACCAAGTCGGAGCTGCACTTCAAGAACCGCGCCTCACCCTACGGTGCGTCCCTACCTTCTCGGAGTCCATGTCTGCTAGGCCTGCTTGGACTGAACTCACGCACCCTCGTTCCGCGTGCGCACAGAGGGCTTGACGCTGTCGGGCGCCGTCAGCGCGACATACTTACGCGGGAAGCAGGTCTTCAACCGCGAGACGGGCTTCAAGGGCGTCGAGAGCGAGTACGATGGGCGGTTGCTGCTGTAGCGGGGCGAGGAGGCGCCGAGATGCGTGAGACGGGGGTTGTTCAGGAGCTGCGGGTGCCGTGGGCAGGCGAAAGGAGGCCTGCGACTTCGGAGTGCTTTGCCCGCTGTAGTCGTTGAAGCTTGGCAATCCTTGCGAGGGACCGTGTGTGGCACCGCGAGAGTGAGTGTCGCTTTGGGTCCCCCCTGAAGCGGTTGCGAGCGATGAGCCGGAGTCGGCGGTGCTCGTTTCGGCCGAGACTTGATCTGCTCTGCGCGGTGAATGCTCGCAGCGCTCTCTCGACTCGGCGCACGCTCTGCTCGCTCGCCCGCTGCCCTGTCTCGTGTTCTCGCCGCTGCTCCTCCTCCTCGCCCCACTCCCCTCCGCGTCCCGACCCGCTCGTTCGCTCGCACCGCCGCCATGAGCTCTGCCACCGCAATGGACCGCTACCTCGCAGACCGCGAACCCCCCGTCTGCTCCCTCAACATCGCAGACACCTTCAAGGCCCTCACCAAGCAGGAGAGTGCGTCCCTCGCTCCTTCCTTACCGTTCCGTCCTCCTTCAGCTCACCAGGCCGTCCCCGTGCAGAGCTGTATGCGCATTATGTCGGCGAGGCTTCGTGGGCCGGCGCCCGCATCATCATGCGCCAGACGACGCAGTTCTCCGAGCGCCTCTTCGACCTCCTCGTCGCGACCTTCTCGTCCGCCGCCAACCCCAAGCAGCTCGCCGACCTCGCTCAGCTCAAGCGTAAGAGCGGCGTCAGCGACGATGACTGGAACGCTGTGCTCGCTTACTCGGCCCAGGTGCGCCCCTCGAAACGTCCGTTCATTCGGCCCTGCTCACCAGGTTCCCGCACCTGCAGGTCTTCTCGAACCTGAGCAACTTCCGCAGCTTTGGCGCGACCAAGTTCATCCCGCGCGCGACGCCTGAAGGCTTCGCGGCCGTCGTCAAGGCGTCGGAGCGTGCGTCGGTCGCTCTCCCGCTCTGGGACGAGCTCTCGCACGAGATCTACGCCCTCTCGCCCGAGGCCGCGCTCTCAATCGGCAAGCCCACCGCGGGCCACACGTCGTCGTACTACCCCTCGGCGACGCCACCCACCGACGAGCAGGTCGACGAGGTGCAGGCGCTGTGCGACGCCGCGGGCATCTCGACGCTCAACACGCGCCTCGCGCGCGAGTCTGACTCGCAGCTCGTCCTCCTCGTCGCGTCCGCGGCCGACCTCCCTGCCTCGTACCCGAAGAGCCTCCGCTCCGACAAGCTCGGGTTCGACGTGCGCCTCGAGGCGCGCGACTATGCCGACGCGCTGGCAAAGGTCAACGCGGCGCTGAGCGAGGCGCGCAAGTACGCGCGCAACGAGAATCAGGACAAGATGCTTGAGAAGTACGTCGAGTCGTTCGAGACGGGCGACATCGAGGCGCACAAGGACGGGTCGCGGCACTGGGTCAAGGATGTCGGGCCGGTCGTCGAGAGCTACATCGGGTGCGTCTCTCGACTGCTCTGCTCTTGTCAAGAAATGTACTGACCCCGCTCCGTTGGCAGATTCATCGAGAGGTAGATCGGTGCTTCGGTCCTCTTTCGTCTCGATCTGCGCTGACCTCGCGAAACTGTGCAGCTACGTCGACCCGTGGGGTGCGCGCGCAGAGTGGGAAGGTTTCGTTGCGGTCGTCAACAAGGAGCAGAGCGAAAAGTTCAACACGCTCGTCGACGGCGCGCCTGAACTCGTCAAGGACCTGCCTTGGGGACCGGACTACGAGGGTGCGCAGAGGTCTTTCCAGCCAGTCTCGGGCAAGCAGAGATGCTGACAGTGCATGCATGCAGTGCCCGAGTTCAAGCGTCCCGACTTCACTGCTCTCGAGATCCTCGCCTTTGCGACAGGCGGCATTCCCGCTGGCATCGTGCGTCAAGCGTCCCAAGCTGTTTAGGGAAAAGTGAAACTGATCACGGCCCTTGCAGAACATCCCGAACTGTGCCTATCGCCTCCCCTACCCTCCGTCAGCACATCACTGACCTTCCGATGTTCGCAGACCACGATGTGCGCGAGGTGGACGGCTTCAAGAACGTCAGCTTGCGTGCGTCCTGACCTTGTTCCAAGCGCAGTCATTTTCTTCTTGACGCTCCTCGCGCGCACAGAGAACATCCTTTCGGCTAAGGCGGCGAACGAGGTGACGACCTTCATTGCGCCGGAAGAAGTCAAGGAGTACAAGGCGTGGGAGGACAAGGCTTTCGAGGTGCAGGTCGCGAGTCACGGTGCGCTATGCCGCACATGCGGATCGTCTCGTCCGCAGAGTTGGCTGATCTGTCCTTATGCGCCCTTCGCCAGAGCTCCTCGGCCATGGCTCGGGCAAGCTCTTCCAGGAGCAGGCGGACGGCTCACGCAACTTTGACCCAGAGGAGACGATCAACCCGCTCACGGGCAAGCCCATCACGTCTTGGTACGGGCCGGGCGAGTCGTACGGGTCGCGCATCGGTCCCGTTTCGTCTTCCAGTGCGTCCCTATTTGTGACACTTCCCCGAGTCGCTCAGATGAGCTGACAGAGGGTTATTTACAGTGGAGGAGATGCGCGCCGAAAGTGTCGCGCTCTACCTCGCGACCAACAAGCAGATTCTCGAGATCTTCGGCTACAAGTCGCAGCAGGACAAGGACGACCTCGCCTACTACATGTTCCTCGTGATGGTCCGGGCTGGCGTGCGAGCGCTCGAGTTTTACGACCCCGCGACCGGCAAGCACGGCCAGGCGCAGTGTGTCTTGCCCGGGTCCTCTCGTGCCCATTTCAGCACTGACAATCCCGCTGCCGTCCTCCCCTCGTGAAACAGCATGGAGGCGCGCTACGGCATCACCAAGTGGCTGATCCAGCACGGCATCGCCTCGGTCGAGTTCCAGCGCGACTCGTCTGGCGCGCTCGTCGACGCCTACGCGCGCGTCGACTGCGCCGCGTGCCTCGCCAAGGGCAAGGAGGTCATAGGACAGCTCCTGCTCGAGATCCAGACGCGCAAGAGCACGGGCGACGGGCCGGGCGCGACCAAGTTCTATAAGGACTTGACGAGGCCGGAGCAGCAGTGGATCGAGGAGCTGCGCCCTCTCGTTCTCGGTGCGTATCCCGCTTGCGTTCTCATGACCTGTCGTGCTCGTTTCGCGTGCCACCGCTGCGAAACGCTGCCGTTCAGACGGGCCGAAGCTGACACTCCACCTTTCCCTCCAACCTCCACATTCGAAATTTCAGCAAAGAAGCTTCCTCGCAAGGTCTTTGTCCAGCCCGTTACGCGCATCGACCCTTCTTCGGGCGAGGTTGAGCTTGTCGAGTACCCTGTCAGCATCGAGGGCGTCATCCAGTCTTTCGTCGAGCGGGCGCTGTAAATGAGGCCTGGCTTCGCAATGCACCGACACTTCAGCAGTCTTCTGTCCGATCCTTCTCTGCTCGTCTACAGATGTACCAGACGCCTTGACCTTGCGAGTCGCTGGCGATACTGCGCCCACCTCGAAAACTCCGCACCGGTCAGCCAGCTCGCCTCCACCCTCCACTTCTGATCTCGGTTCGGCCCGTTCTTGGCAGAGGCCGGCTATCCTTTTCCGCTCTGCTGGCGCAGCTTCGTCATCCCGCGCTGGAGCTTACTGTGGAGGAGGAGGTACTGTAAGCGGAGGTGTCAGCGGAGGAGGAGGCGCTCCACGGACCGTCCTCATGACTGCGCTTGCTGGCTTCCTACTCTCCTCTCACCGCTGTAGACGCTCAGAGGTTGCCCTAGCCGCTCTCTCGCTTCAGTATCTATCCTACGCCAAGGCAAACAATCATGTGCAGCGACTCTGCCTCTGTCTTTTCCGTCTCGTCGACCCAGACCTTCGCAAAGGTGCGGCCCCGTCGCTTCGTTCTGATCCGTTCGTGAATTGACGATTGGCTCCACGACAGGGTCGCAACTTCTTCGACAGGGTGCTCCAGCGCAGCTCGGCGGCCTCCTCCTCCTCGCCGCAAGTGATACTCTCGCCTGAGGAAATCGCGCGTCTGCCCGCTCGGCGCCGTCACCAGCACGTCAAGGTGCGCTTCCACTGACCTCTCACGCGTGTACCTTTGGCGGAAATGCTGACGACGACGATGTCATGACAGGCCTACTACACGCACAAAGCCGCCGTGTCCGTCGCGCCGCCGTCGTACCTCAAGGCCTCGGGCGCAATGCCTTCGCCGCCGCCGTACGCCCTGCCGGAAAGTAAGAAGTCGAGCGACAAGGCATGAACGAGCAAGAGGACAAAGTCGTGCGTCGTTTTGCGCCTTCGCTGCGAGCGGGACGTTCGAGGCTGATGAACGCTATCCGCCAACGGAAGCCCTAGGCTGTACTAGTGCATCGCACCTACAACAAGAGGCACCAGAGGATCGCACAGGCCAGGCTGGCGGACTGCACTACGGGGCATCGAGACAGCCGCAACCGTGCGCGCCGACGACAGCGGACGGCCTTCTCAACACTGTCTAGACCCGCAGCAAAGCCCCAATCCGTCCGCGCGAGGCACATTAGCTGCATTGCACAAAGACTACGAAGCGAAAGAGAGAGTAATGGAGAGAAGCGCCAGGAGTGCGCTTGCTGTGGCTTCGAGAGCGATTCGAAGCCAAGCCGAGAAGCATCTCGTCGCCAGCACCGGGCGAAGCGTGACCGTCACGTTGATCGACAAAGTGCCAACCTCTGCTCGCGAGCTCTTGAGTCTGAGCGAGGAGCGCCGCCGAGAGCAATTCCTGCGCCGCTCCCTCCCCTTCAACCCGACAATCCTACCTGGCCCCGTTCCTCGAGGCGCACGTGCAGTCGTTGAGCACCTCGGAGCCGAGGCATGCGCGGGTCACACGCTGGCAAAGGGAGTGCAACTGTGGTCTTTCCACGCGAAACGCCGAATCTCTCCCAGGCCCGCGCAAGGCCCCAGCTAGTCGAGATGAAGGTGCCAGTCCAGTGCGCCCTTGCGAGCTCACGGAAGAGGGACTCGGCCAGCGCGCATGATCAAGACCCTCCGTCTCCGGCGTGCTGATCGGTTTGCCCAACCGGCCGACGGGCAGAAAAGCGACGTCTTTGACGCTCCCCCGGCTTGCGGAAGCCGAGAGCGGCACGGTGGTAGGCTATTGGGCGAGAGGGCGGCACAGCGACGGAGGCCTCATTCGCGAGGCGGCACGAAGGGCTTCAGAGGGCAGATGAGAGGGTGCGGATGCTCGAGCGGGTTGGTTCGTACCTACGACGCATCGGGCGAATCTGCGATCCGGTTCGACGCACGCTCTGAATCACAGAGTCGGCGAGAGCGAGATGTCTCTAGGGAGCATCGCGAGGAGCAGCGAGCAGAGCGAGCGCAGAGGAGAAGGTTGGTGGGAAGCGGTGCATAGAGAAGAGGAAGCGAAGGCGCCATCCGTACGAAGATACGACGCTGCATGGGCGTTCCAAACGCTCAAAGACGGGGGATCCGCCACACAACAGCAGCGTGTTGACGCAGAGCAAGCAAAGCACGCCTGCCTCGCCGTGTCTCTCAACGCTTCGTCGCATCTCCCGCTAGCGAAGTCCGCCCTCTGGGTCATACACGAGCCGTTTGCAGAGTCTCATTCATCTGCGCGTACTCCCGCCGGTCCGTCCATGCCACCGACGACCTCCCACACTGCCAGCGAAGGGAAGGGAGGGGGGCGCGTTTATGCGACGATCGAGACGACGCCGCCGTTGGCCTTGATCTTTGCCTCTGCGCGGCGCGAGACGTAGCGGGCCTTGACGATGATGGGGTAGGCGGGGAGACGGCCCTTGGCGAGGACCTTGCCGTAGCCGGCCGCGAGCGTGTCGATGACGGGGACGACGGTCGACGACGAGGTGAGGCCCTCGCGCTGCTCAGCCGGGATGAGGGTCTGTGGGGCGAGGGGACACGTCAGTACTGCGTGGAGCTGAGCGGAACGAGGCGCGCGAGGGCCAGGAGGCGCGCGAGGGCGGGAGACGCACGGCGAGCTTGTCGACGTTGACAACCGGGCGCCACATGGCAGCCTTGTTCTGGTGGAAGTGGCGCATGCCGACCTTGCCGAAGTAACCGGGGTGGTACTTGTCAAAGTTGGTGCGGTGGTGGTGCTGGCCACCAGCAAGACCACGACCTCCCGGGTGCTTGCGGTGCTTGCCGACACGACCGTGACCGGCCGAGACGTGGCCCCTGTGCTTCCGCGTCTTGCTAAAGCGGGTCGGCATAGCTGCGGGCTGTTTGCGCGGGGGGCAAGAGCGGGTCAGCGGGGGGTGCGAGAGGGCGACGCTTGGGTGCTGAGGTGCGAGGCGAAGGCGGGTCGAGAGGGAGCGCTACGGCGCAGGGCGGGGGTGCGGCGGTGCGCGGCGGGGTTGCGAAGAGCGCAGAGTGCGCACTGGATGGTCTGGTGCGGGTCTGTGCGGGTGCGCGAGGGGCCGAGGGGCGGACGAAGAAAAGCGAGTCGAGGCGGGGAGGGCGCGGGCGAGCTGGCGGTGCGGCGGGCGGGCGGGGGCGCGGAGGGGGGGTGCGCAGGGGCGGGCAGGGTGCTGGTGGGAGCGAGTGAGCTTGGCCTGACCTTTGTAACGAGCACGAAGACCGAGGAGAGAAGAGGAGGGCGCACTCGCGCTCAGCCAGCCTCTGCGCGGCCAGGCCCAGCTCGACCCGCGCGCGCGCCAGGTTCCCCTCTGAGCGCGCTTACTCGGGTCTACTCTGCTCGACTCTGCTCACATCCACTGCTACCACCCGAGAGCCGTTCACTCGGCTGCTCCCCTCTTTCTCGCCCGCCTCTCCCACTCCACTCGAGGTCAGTCCCCGCTCTCCCGCTCTCCACGCGCACACACACGCACCCTCCCACCCACACCCAATCACCCACCACGGACTGGATGAAAACAAACTGTTACTCCCAATCAATCTGTCAATCCCCCGAGCTGCCACTGCACTGGGTCCCGTAGCCGGGACCCGCCCAGTGCGCCCGCGGTGACGAGAAAACATGTGCTACTCGCTGATCCTCGCCCCTCGACTCGCCCCGACTTGCGCACGAGAAGAACTACACGAGTGATCAACTGCGTACTGACGCTCCCCTTGCACCGTACGCACTCCGCGCAGATCCCCTCTCTCCACTCGTAGCTTCCCCTCCCCTCCCCTCTCTCCTCACGGCAGCCGCGCTCGGCTGAGCACCTCGGCGCACGATGAACGCCCCTTCGCGCTACGAGATGTTTGTCCTGGCAGACGGCGAGCCAAAGTGAGCCCCTCGCCTGCAATCGCACCCTGTCGTCGTCCTCTGCCCCAGTTCACCGCGCTGAACTCGCTTGCCTGTTCGCTTCCTCTCCTCTTGCGTGCGCGTCCTCCCGCTCGTGTGCTTCCATCGTCGCCTGCCTCGCTCCGCCCGCTCTCGCTCGCCGCTCTGCGTTCTCCGCGTCCTCGCCGCGCACAGGGTCCTGGTCGACGAGGACACCAAGATCCCAAACGCGGCGACCCTCACCATCAACAAGGAGGACCACACGCTCGCCAACATGCTCCGCTCGTGCGTCCTGCGCGGAGACGGGCACGCTCGACGCGACCGCTGACGACTTTCCCGCCCATACGCAGGCAGCTGCTCCTGCTCCCGTTTGTGCAGTTTGCCGGGTACAAGGTGCCGCACCCGCTCGAGTCGCGCGTCGTGCTCAAGGTGCAGACGGACGGGTCCAAGACGCCGATCGTCGCCGTGCAAGAGGCGATGAACGCGCTCGTGCTCCTCCTCGGCCGCATTAAGGCCCAGTTCCAGCAGGAGCTCAACAAGGCCCGCGCCCTCGAGGGCACAGACGATGCCTTTGGTGGCGCCGGCGAGGGCTTCTACTGAGGGGCCGGGGTGTGCGAGGTGTTGGGTCGTGCTTGTCGAGCGTGTTGTGGCCTCCTCCTGTCGTGTTTCTCTCTCTCGAGCAGTCTACCAAAAGTGTGCCCCCTTGTTGTACCCGCTGCAATGGCTCGTGTCGTACTCTTGGCCCTGTGCGAGTGAGTCTCGGCGAGAGAGGCGAGCAAGTGTCCGAGGCGGTGGCGCGGGCGACTTCGCGCCGCCCCGAGCCGACGACTTGAGTCCGCCTTGGTTTCTACACCCGCTCTTTGCGCGCAGTACGGCCGAATCAGGCGCAGTGCTATCCACGCTCTCGTCGCGCTCTTCTTCCACGCTGCCCTCCCTGCCCGACTTGGCTGCCTCCCCCGCTTGCCCTTGCCGCGGATCGTTCGCTCACTTTCGCCGCTCGCCTCGCCCATCGCCGGTTCAGCCGCGCCCAGACCAGCCCAGCCCAGCGCAGCGCTCACTCGCCCGCCCGACATGGCCTCGTCCCCGTCCGCCGCCGTCCCCTTCTTCGCCCCCTCGTACCACCCGCCCGCGTCAACCGACCCTCCTCCGTCCGCGCATCCGCACTCGGCCCCCGCGCCCTTCGCGAGCCAGTACGCCCTCTACGCCTTTGGCGACGCCGCAGTCGATGCCGCGCAGGCGGGACTCGCAGTCGCGTCGTCGTCCTCGTCTGTTGGTGGAGCGGGATCAGGCGCAGCGCCGGCGTACGCGAACGGGCAGGGGCACGGCGGGACGGCGAATGGGCACGCGCTCCTGAGCGGGAGTAGCGGCGACGTGCACGAATACAGCGCGACCGATCACCCGCACGCCGCTCCGCTGCCGTCGTCGTCCTCCTCTTCCTCCTCGGGCGCCGCCTCCAAGGGCAAGGGCAAAGCACGCCAACCCGAGGACGACGCCCACCTCGACCCCGCCGCCGCCGCCGCCGCCGCCGAAGCAGAAGCCTCGCTCTCCGCGCCCGTCGCGACGCGCAAATCGTCCCGCAAGGCCGCCGCGGCGGGTCTGCGCGCCGTACGCGCGGCGGCAGCGGCGGACGGCGAGCCGGACGATGCAGAGTACTGGAATGCGCACTATGGGCCGGGCGCGGACGGCGCGGGAGGGGCTGGGTACGGGTTCGAGGTTGCTGCGGGAGGCAGCGACGGGTACGGAGGAAGAGGCGGGTTAGGAGAGGACGTGTCGGCTGCGGGCGGGTCGGCATATGCGTCTCCCGCAGCAGCAGCGGTAGCAGCGTATGGTGCACTCGGCGGCGGCGGCGGCGCGGGAGGCGCAACAGGGCCCGGCACGCCGTCGTCGTCGTCTGCGCTGCTCGACGCGACGGGCGGGGCGGGCGCCGTGCTCGAGGAGGCCGCGGCGCAGGACGAGGCCGAGCCGCTGTACGTCAACGCCAAGCAGTACCACCGCATCCTCAAGCGGAGGATGGCGAGGGCCCGCCTCGAGGAGATGGGGCGCCTCAGCCGCGAGCGCAAGGTGCGTCTCCTACTTCTGTTCCCTCTCTCTTTCGCTCTCTCGTTCGTTCGAGTCGAGCTGACGCCTTCCCCGGCGCCGCGCGCACCCCCGACAGCCCTACCTGCACGAGTCGCGGCACAAGCACGCGATGCGCCGCCCGCGCGGCCCGGGCGGGCGCTTCCTCACGCTCGAGGAGCGCGCGCACCTCGAAGCCGGCGGGTCCATCCCGGGCGTAGAGTGGCCGCCGAAACCGCTCCCGGGGGACGAGCCGAAGGTGGGCGCGGAGGGCGAGGGCGAGGGGGAGGCCGGGCGGGCGCAGTGAGCGGGCGGCAGGCGGAGAGGCGTCGTAGCTTGCTTGCACGAGCGGGGACGAGACGAGCAGGATGCTTGCGGATCGCACGAGGGAGTTGGCGCTTCTCACAGCAGGCGCGACGGGCGAATTGATACCACGAGCCTAATGAGATTTCGATACCCATGCCGTTTCTTCGCCGTTCTACACATGTCTTGACCAGAGACGAGGAGACTCGGGAGCGAGAGAAAGACTCTACAGGGGAGGCCCCATGCGACGGGCGCGGCCTCAGAGGGCCGCTGATCTATCGCCAAACCAGCAGATCAATGCTGATGCTGCTGCGAGTGCGAGTGCGATGCCTTGACGGTGTTGCCGAGCGTGTGCGTGCGTGTTCAAGTAGGGTGCCGACGGGCAAGAGCGTGCGTTCAGCGGACAAAATGGGCCTGCGTGAGGTGAGAAGGTCAATTACGAGCGCACTCCCAGCCGGACGCGCGGCAGAGGCGCACCTGAATACTCGGGTGGCCGTGCTTGGCGTTGAGGCGCATGATCTCGTCAAAGGCGTCCTGAGCCGAAGGTGCCGGCGTGGGAGAGGACGGGGTGCGCTTGGCCGGCTTCTTCTGCGAGGGCGACTTCGGCGAGGCGGTCGGAACCGAGTAGGCCTGCGACGAGACGTTCGTCAGTACCAAGTAGACGAGGAGACGAGGCCTAGACGGGACGAACCTGGACCGACGGGTGACCGTGACGCGCGTTCAGGTGCATGATCTCGCGGAACGTGTCCTCGGCGCTCAGCGGTTCACTGGGAGCGGGCGAGGGCGAGCGCTTGAACATCTTGGACAAGAGCGACGAGGTCTGCGAGTTGATGTCAGTACCGTTCGAGACGAAAAGCGAAGAAAGAGGACACACCTTGCGCATCGGGGTGGACGGAGCGGTGAGAGGAGTGGTCGACGAGTACGAGAGGACAGAGGCGGTGTCGCTGGACATGTTGATCGTGCTAGAGGGGTTCGAGGTATGCGAAGGTGCGGTAGGCAGCTTGGAAGCGGAGTGCGAAGGAGCGGAAGTAGCGTGAGAAAGAAAGACAAGAAAGCAAGCCGGCGAGCGCAGGTCATTTGCGCCGGATTCGCAGCCTGCTGTTTGCGAGTCACGCTTACGCGTCCCGCCAGTACAAGCGAGTCAAGCAGGAGGACCGGGAGCCCGTTCCGCTGGCGACGGACTCGACAATCTTGAACGGGACTGACGGGACCGGGGCCGGAAATGGGTGCAGTGATCGCGTGCGAGGTGTTCGCTGACGCGCAGCTGCGCCGCACACGCGGCTTGTGAGCGATGCCAGTGACTAGGACACGATCGAGGCGATCAAGCCGAGTCAACGGGAAGACAGCTTTACGGCAGGAGGACCGCCTTCTCCAGGGCAGGCTTGTAGGCGCACAGCCGACGTAGAGCCAACGAAGAGCAGTCGCAGAACCCTTGTTGTGGTTGCAGTTTCGTTCCAGCAGTACAAGCCTTTGATATTGTCAGTTCTAGTCACAGCGTCTAACAGCTGAACGGTCTGCAGCGGCACAGCGTGTCAGCCGGGGACGGGCAAGCAATATTTCGCTGGACCGGATACGTACGTCGTCGTGTCGCCTCGCTCGAGCGTCTTGTTGATGGCAATGATGCTCGCGACCGTCCCGCTGACCTGGATGAAGGTGCCGGCGGCTACGAGTACGACGTTCACCGCTACGAGGGCAAGGAAGGACAGGCGGCGGTTCGTACGCAGCTCGGCGCGCTTGAGCCACAGCCACCTGTAAAGGGCATAACATCGAAAAGTACGAGAGAAAAGACGGTCAGTACAAACGGCCGCAAGGCAAGAAAGTCGCGCAGTGGACGCACATCACTCCACTGGTCGTCATGCAGAGCATGGCCGTTATGAGAGCGCCGATGAGCGAGACGAGGTCGCCGAAGAACGGGATAGCTGCGACAGAGGAAGGCCGGTCAGTCAATGATTGCACGACGATGCGGTCCGGGAAAAAAGGCTGCGCACCCTGCGAGATGACCCAGGAAATTGCCACGTTGACAAAGACGAAAGCAAGCCAGATGGACCAGCTCTGCAGACTGTTGCTGCTGACGTGCTTGGTGCGGCCGCATACGCGAAGGAAGGCTGGTGGTGGCGGCGGCGGCGGCAAAGAATAGATCAGTGTCCGCCACGCCGTAGCACAGTGAGACGTCACGCACTGTATTTTGAGGTAAGGTGACTCATGAGGACGCAGCCAACGATCAAGCCAGGCAGGGCGATGCCGTAGCAGACCTTCGACAACAGGGCGCCTGCCGAGCTCAGCGCTGGAGACGAGACGTAGATGCCGCAGTAGTGGTAGACGACGCAGCCAATGACCTATGCAGAAAGTCAGTCAGCGGGCAGGCTTCGACAATGCTTGACGAGATGAGGAGAGGAGACGGAGATGGACGCACGAGATAGGTGATCGTCACGAACGATTGGCAGAGCGCGAGTGATTTGGTAAAGTCCTCAGGGCGGCGCATTTCAGCCAGGATGGTCGTAAAGTTCGGTGCACCGCCGAATGCAACTGTGAGGTCCAGCAAAAAATGCAGAGGACCGCAGTCAGCGCTTGTCACATGGGGTATCGTGACACGGAACCCACGACATACACATGACGGTTGACACTGCAGTCATGGCCTCCAGGAAGGTCGGTGTGCCCCACGCAATGAGCTGTGGATCCCATGGTCCGACCGGCGGCGCCGCTTGCGGACGGTCTTGCACGCCGACCGCGATGGTGAGGATCAGGATGGCGGTCATGATGCCGGCGACACCAATCCACCCGATCCAGCTGATGCGGTCGAGTGTGCGGATCGAGGAAAAGAGGAACGTGAGGATGGCGCCGACGACCGCGTAGACGACGGTGCAGGTGTACTGCCCCTCCGCCATGACGTTGAAAGCCGTCGCCATGCTCAGCATGCCGGCTCCCGAGACAGCCGTCAGAAGCAGCCAGTACGACGCGCCAAGGAACTCGCGTCCAAGCACGCCACCCATCAAGTAGCCGATGTCTGCACGGACACACCGAGAGAGTCAGTCGGGCGAGAACGGGCGACTCGAGATGCGAGAGACGGACCGGCCATCGAGTACACCTCAGGATGCTTAAGCTTGAACATGACGACGACGTAGTTTGCCCAGGTAGTCAAAGCCGAGATGGCGACAATGACGAGGACTCCGCCACCAGTTCCGAGCGACATCATGACGGAGGGCTGCGGGACAACGATCTGTCAAAACACGCCCCTCTGATTCGTGCTGATGACTGCTCATGAACGCACCAGGCCGAGAATTCCGAGACCAAGCTGAACCTGCGCGATCAGCGGGACGAGGTGAGTCGCGAGAAAGAGAGGTAGTCATGCTCCCACCGACCTTGATGAGCAGAATAGCGGTCCGCTAAGTGTGGATGGAGACGTTAGTAATACGCTCACTGCAGATGAAAGTGGCCAGAAGCGCGCACAATCCATCCCAGTCCTCGGTAGTTTGGCCCGTCGTCCTTGATGACACCGAAGACGGCGTCAACTATGGGACCGTCGTTTTCAGGATCGCGTCCCAATGCTTCTTTCGCGGTAACTTGTGGCGCATCGTCAGTCGCGCGGCGAAGATTGACGTCCTCCTTCGACTTTGACGAGTCGTCTTGAGGGAGAGGAGCCATGGTTGCCGAGGGCTCAGAGTCACTCGGGGCGGGGCGCGCTGTGGTAAAGCGGCACGTCAGGACGACTTGCTCCTGCCGAAAACGTGCAAGCGCTCTCGGCGGCACGTACGGACGAGAAAACAGCTCGTCGCGACTTTTCTAGGTGCGAGGCGGTGCAAAGCAGAAGCGAAGCCCGAGACGAAAAGAGGAGACTGACACGCCCAGATAGCCCACAACAGACGCGGAGACGAGCCGCACAAGAATGGGAACGAGGTGGGGAAGCGCAAGAGGGCGGGAAACCGTCGCGCAAGCTCGACGCGGCGATGAGGGGAAAGGCGCGTCGTGCCATGGCACCGGGATGCCGACCTCTTCCTGTGCCGACCGCTTCGGGTCAATGCTGTCGAGCTGTCAGACACGGCATGGGCACGAGGGAGCGCCAGGTCACGCTCATCCGTCTTCCGGGAACCCGTCGCAATCGGCCGCAACTCTCGGCCGAGTCGTCCTCTCACCAGTGCACACGGACAGACTTCTCCAGACTGATGCATTGGATGTCCACGAAAGATGCTCGATGTCTACAACTCGTCCTTGACGTGCGCGTTCTCGGACGCCGCACCCTCGGCTAACGCGTCCCTCTGCTGTTGCTCCTGTTCTTCGACGAAGTCCTCGCGCTCCTTCCGCTGCTGCAACGCCTGCTCGAGCTCGTGTGCCTGAGTCTTGAAGACAGCAGCAGATGACGAGTCGTCCGTGACGCGCTTGGCGAGCTCTGCGACCTCCTCGTCGTACACGGTCCACTCGGGAAGGATGCGCTTGGCCCGCTTGAGCTTCTCCTCCTTGGTGAGCGGGTTGTTGCATAGGTCGACGGCTGTCGTACATCAGCATCGTCAGTTATGCCATCTAGGTGGCAGCAGGCACAAGGACGTACTCTTCGCCTTGGCGAGCGATTCGTCGCTGCACCACGTCTCGCACCACAGCCACTCGCGCGGCAGCGTGTACTGTACGGATACGCGTCAGCCTCGGGATGCTCAAGCCGGCGGGATCGGGGGAGTGCGCTCACGATTGGAATCTGGTGCTGCATGTTGCTGCGAAGGAGCGAAGGCTCGTCAGCTTCCTCCGGCGAGTGACAGCAGAGTCGTGCGCTTACTTTGGCAGGTCCTGATCAAGATTGGCAAGCGAGTGCGGGTCTGCTGAGAGGGCCTGGTACTGCTGACGGAGACGGTCGCCTGCAGCAATCTGGCGGAAGCGGTCGAGATCGACGACGTAAAGCGCGCTGATGTGGTACGGTCGGCCCTGCAGATGCTGCTCCCAGTAGCTGTTGACGTATAGAACTGTGTCAGTCTCGGTTGCAGACGCGGGCCGTAGAGACGGAGATCTGAGTCCGGCAAGCAGAAGCTTCGAGACGGAGATCGCGACGCACCCGCTCTTCCAGAAGCGGAAGCCCTCCATCTCCTCGCGGTCATCACCCATAGGTGCATAAGCGTACGGAGCGCCATGCAGGTCGAGGTCGGCGAGCTCCTTCAGGTCGGCGCGCACGATCCTGCATCAAAGACGGTCAGCGACACGGCGTCTCGACCAGTCCGAATGGGCAGGAATTCACTGATCCGAATCGACAAAGATAACACGGTCGAGCTCGAGCGGGAAGAGTACGTCGAGGAAGAGAATCTTGTAGCTGTGCGAGGGAAGCCAGGTGAGCTGAGACCACAAGCGCCATCGAGGACGCAGGTCGAAAACTCACCCCCAGATCGTCCGCTGCTTCTCCTTCTGCCCGCGCAGCCAGTGCGGCCACTTGTACGTCACGAGCTCGTAGTCGAAGCCGTACTCACGCGCCATGTGTGGGATGAACGCCTTGAACGACGGCGACAGGAAATTCTGGATGAACCAGAACTTGACGCTGCTCTTGGTGTGGCGCAGTACCGAGACAATCATGAGGAACGCCATGCGCTGCAAGAGGCGATCTTCTGAGTCAGTGCGCCCTCTCGCTCTGCCATCAGAAGTGAGAGCATACCTCGTAGAGCAGGCCGGAAGCAACCGTGAAGACGTTGATCTCGGCGCGCTTCTGCGTGGTGATCAGCTCCTGGCCTGCTGAGGGCGCGAAGAATGGGATCCTGCGATGGCGCAGGTCAGGTCTGAACGTGCACGCGAGCCGCTCGAGAAGGCACGTACATCGACTTGATGCGGTCAACGAGACTGCCAGCATCGCGAGTGCGCAAGGATGCCGCAGCCGACTCGTCGAGCAACTCGGTAAGCTCGTGGCCAGGCTTGCGGCGGAATCGCGGGTACAGCGTCTTGCCCTCGAGAGTTGACAAGACGAACGAGTCGCCGGTCCGGTCAAGCGCTGCACTCTTCCAGCCGTGGGCGCCTGTGCTCTCCATCGAGAAGACCTCGGAGCTCTTGCCCTCGCGGATGCCGAGTCGCCACGTTCCCGGCGCGACCTTGAACTGGAAGTAGCCGAGATTGGCCATGACGATGGTGCTGCACGAGAAAATGTGCATACGAGTCAGCTTGCGTAGAACGCACGTGGCGCGGCGGTAAGGTCATCATCAGCAGGCTCTACGCACTCGATCCGCTGTTCGTGTTCGCTCGCCCCGGCACCGCTCTTCAGTTCGAGCTGCAGGCCGCGCGGCGGCTTGCTCGACGGCATGTCTCGCGCGTGGCCCTCGACGACAAGCGACTCGAGCTCGAGGACGGCCTCAACGCCATTTGCCTTACTCCAGGCTGGCAGGTCGGCGAGGCGGATGTTGTCGAGATCGTGCACGCTCGTACTGGGGAAAGCAAGCCACGAGCGCTGCGTGTCGGCGCCAAAGGTGACAAGGACGTCTTCCGGGATGTCGTCGAAGCGGACAGCGGGCTGGACCTCCTTGCCCGCCTCGTCAAAGCGGATCTGGTCGTCGAACGAAAACTCGTAGAAGCGCTTGATGGGCACCTCGGTAACGTGCAGTGACGGGTTGAGGAAGAGGCGGACGTAGGTCGTGTTGAGGTTGTTGAGCGTGCGGATGATAGGCGCCCATCGCTGAGCCAGCTCCGTGGCCGGGTCGACGACGACCGCAATTTCGAAGAGTGCGCCCCGTTCTCCCGTCCCGGCGATGCCACTGTGATGATGGAAGTGATGATCAGACACGGTCTACAACCCGTAACAAGGTCGAACAACGTACGTGTGGTTGGTCGCGAGAATGTCGTATTCGCGCGAGCGCTCGACAACCGGACTGCCGAACATACCCGCGGCCGGGTCGGGCAAATGCGCGAAGCCAACGATCGAGGTCGCCACGTTGTAGACGTGCGAGATGGAGGAACTGCGAGAAGCTACGGTCAGCACGAGCGTTCGGCGTGAAAGAGGGAGCGCAAAGTACCGAATGTGCGTGAAGGGCGTGATCGCAGTCGTGTTGATTGTGTTGACGACAGGCTCGATGCGCTTTTCGAGCTCGAGCGCGAGCAACGTGCGAAGATCAGGTAAGTCGAAGGCTCCGTCTGGGAACGGTCCGACGACCTGTGACAGAAGCAATGTCAGCGGCACGAATGCGCTTCTCGGCGCAACAGAACAGACTGCAACGCACTCGTCCATTAAGCACGAGAGCGTTTTCGCCCGTGCGAACGCCAAACTTGCTCGCAAGCCACTGCAATTCGTCCCAGAACAGAGTCGCGTCGAAGCGCTTGGGCTCTTCGACGCCGTCGAGGTAGATGTCGAGGAGCGGGTTGCCGTCCTGCCAGTCGAGCGCCTCGGAGCCGTCGGGGCCTTCTTCCGTCAGGCGCATGTCAATCCAGCTGATGAGCTCGACGGGCAGAACCTCGGGCATCTGCCCCGACGTGAAGACGTAGTGCAGCACATTCGAGAGCGCGAAGGCGTGCGCGTCCCAGCCGGCCTCGGGCGGGTTGTGCAGGAACGAGACGCGGACCTTGGTCGACCCGTCGGCCAGCTGCAGGGCAGCTTTCGCGAGGTCGGCGCCGTGCTTCGTGTTGAGGTCGGTCACGACCAAGAGCGAGGCGACGGCAGGCGGGTCCTCGATGTCGAAGCCGGTCGTCTCGTTGATCTTGCCTGACTCTGCGGCCCGACCCGTGCATGTCAGAACCAGGCCAGCTGTCAAGCATATGCGCTCTGCATGTACGCACCACTCTCGACGTAGAAGCTCGACGTGTAGCCTCGAGGCAGACCATTGTACGCTTCGGCGAGGTTGACGATCTTGAGCGGGTTGCTCTCGGGCGAGGGGAAAATGTACGGGTTGCGGCGCTTGTGCGTCGTCGGGAGGTCGGCAAAAAACGCCTTGGCGTCCATGTCGTCGGTGAGCGAGTGCAGGTAAATCTCCTGCTGGAGGTACTGCGTGTGGATGCCGAGCGCGCGCTGCAAATTCTGCGCGAAGTCCTGTAGACCGACGGTCTATTCAGCGCAGTGGCTCGCGTCCAATACGGCGAAAGTCAACGCACATCGTCCATCGGGAAGTAGGCGCCGTTGAGGAAAAAGGCACCGAGCGACGACGAGTCCTTCGGCAGCCCCCCGTCGATGAGCGGGATGGCGAGACGGCGAAGATACTCCCTCGTCTTGCTCAGGCGCGAATGCTGCGAAGCGGCCTTGACGCCGACGCCCCTGACGACTTTGTCAAAGGTCGCAAGCTCGCCGCCGTCGACGTGCGGAATGTGGGCTTGAATTCGCGCGTAAACCTGGCGGAGGATGTCCTCCGTGATGGGCGCGTCGGGCGACGCCGTGCGCAAATCGGCCAGGAACTTCATCGTCGGTCCACGCCCGGCGTGATCGGTAAGGTACCAGAGCGCCTGAGCGATGTGCGACTCGGTACGGTTCTTGGTGCCGGTCGGGTTAACGAGCGGGACCAGACCAAAGCGGAGCGGGACGCCGCGCGAGACGAACTTCTTGATGTTCTCGGTGACGAGGGCGAGCGAGTTGGGCTGGGCGAGGTCGAGAACGAAGACAACGTTGTTGAGGTTTTTCGCGACTTGGTTCATCGAGCCTGGGAAGGCGGGCCGCAGCAGCTGTTTAATCGGCGCGAGATTAGCGCGGCACGTCCGCTGATACCGGCGCGAACGACACTCACGTCACGGACAGACGTAGACCAGCTCTTGTACCGGCGGTCCTTCTCGAGGTCGTTCCACCAGAGGATCACCTGCGAGCCCTCCTCGCGGTCGGTCACGTCGTACAGCTCGCCGAGCAGCTCCGCATCGATCCGATCGCGCGGCCTCCCCTTGCTCGACTTGGGCCCGCCGTTGATGAGCATGTTGCGCGCATCCTGGCCGGTGAAGCGGCTGCCGAGCGACTGCAGCTGGTTGATGTATCCGCGCTCCTTGCGCATGAGGCGGAGGAGCGCGAACGGCTCGACGTCCGACTCGGGCAGGAGGATACCGTTGAGAAAGAAGGACGGGCGCATGGCGACGGCCGACGACATCTGGTTCATCGAGACCTCGGACATGAGGTGTGGGTCCGGGTGCGGAACGAGAGCCGGGAGGTGCGAGGCGAGGCGCGGGAAGGCCGACGTGATGTCGACGAAAGCTTTGAACGGGTCCTTGGACTCGGAGATGAATTGGGCGGCGCGGACGCTGAGCTCTGCGGGCAGAGTCGTCGGCCAGTGCGACGAAAGAAGCGATAAGCTAGGACGTACCGGCCACATCGCTCTTCTTGACGGGCTCCATCTTGGGCACGATGTCACCCTCGATCTCGAGCAGCGGCTCGTCCGGTTTCTCGACTTTACCGCTCGACACTTCGCCGTGCTGGGCAGTCAGGCGGTCGTCGATAGCGAGGTAGTCGCTCTTCTTGATGTCGAGAGCGGCGCCGTAACCGCTTAAAACAAGCTTCGTCTGCGCGGCATGTGCAGCCGCACTGGGCTTCCAGCGCAGAACGAATTGGAGTCGAGGCGGGTGAGGAGGCGGAGACGCCGGCACCTTGGGGTCCTTTGGGTTGCTGGTGACGGCGGACTTGGGCGAAGAGAGCGAGTACAGGAAGGCGAAGAGGCGCTGGAAGGTTGGCGAGGTAGGCGAGCCGTAGAAGACGACGCGCGGAAGATTGGCGCTGAGGGGAGAGACGTGGTCGAAGGGGTACAGACGGGGCTTCGCTACGGCGGCCAGCCTGCATCGGTAGCCGAGGTATCATTAGGGGGCTGAGCAGCGTCTGCGAGACAAGCATGCCACGCACGATTCCGGCAGCTTGATGGGCGTCTTGCCGACCTTCTGCTCATTGCCGACCACCTTCCAGAACTGCTCTTCGGAGCACGCCTTGTAGCCCGCGACGTCGATCCAGCTGTCGCAGCTCGGCGCCGCGTCTTCGGCGGCCAAGACTGCCTGTGCCGTCGGTCCTTCGCCTTCCTTGCGAACACCATCGACGGCCTGCAGCGCCTTGATCTCGGCCTCGCGCTCCTGCCAGAGCCCCCTCATACCCTCGATGACGACGCTCGTCTCGCGGTTGGCGAGCGAGACCAGCAGACCGTGCCACGCGCCGCGAGTGCGCAAGAGCGACGAGCGAGTCGCGGCGGCCTTGAGGAGGTCGAACGTCTCATGGTCGGAGAAGGTACCCTCGCGCGCAAAGACGGGATTGATGCCGTCCTTGGCGAGCTGCTCTGCGGCGCGCAGAGAGTCTCCCTCGAGCGGTTCGGGGAGATACTCGTGCGAGTGGGGGTGGGCGGCGAGGAAGGCGAGCAGCGGGAAGAGCTCGCCCGGGGTTTCGAGATTGACAGTCTCCCTGCGAGCTAAGAGGTCAGTGCAGCCCTCGTGCGGGCTCTTACGCGCTCATAACGACGCACAGGAACTGCGTGCGCAAGTCGGGAGCCGGCCAGGACGACTCGATACGCGCTTGCACGGGCGGACTGCGCGCCTGTGCGAGCGTGGCAGAGCTCGCCAGCACAAGGCCCACGAGCTCGAGCAGCGGCATCCCCGACGAGCTGCGACAGCGCAAACGAGACGGAGCGGAACGAAGAGAGTTCCGGATTGGTAACGGGATCTACCCGTCGCGCACTTCTTGCGATGCTGCGCGTGCCGTGAGGCTGCGACTGACGATTGTAGGCTGTCTAGGCTTGCAGCACTTCGAAAAGTCGGGAGCAGAAGGGAGCCTTCTCTCCGTCGCGCAGTCTCGGACGCGTCGATACGGCTTGCGCGCTTTTGAGCGCCATGAGCGAACGATGATGAGGGAGGGAGGGAGGGAGGGATGACTACAGGACGAAAGAACCACAAAAGAAGAAAAAGAGGGAGATGAAGAGGGGGGTATCTCGAAGCCGACCTCGTCCTCGCTCACGCCGCCGAGCGCAGCCCGCTCGCGCTCTTGCCGACCTCGCTCACCCCGCTCACGCGGCACACCTGCCCGGCAAACTGCGGGTGGTACCGCGCGCCCGTGAACGGGTCCTCGACCGCGGGCGCGTTGGCATAGATGGGCGTCAGGCTCGCCGGGCACACGTCGAACGCCTGGTGCACGTCGTAGTCGATCTCGACCGCGTCGCGCGGGTAGCGGTTCGCGGTCGAGAGGACCGTGTTGGCCTGTTGCGCGACGGGCGCGGCCGGCGCGAGGTCGAGGAGCTTTTGCGCAAACGACGCCGCCGTCGGGTAGTTCTTGGCCTTGGAGAAGGTCGTCATGGCGAGGCGGAGCGCGAGCTGGAGGTGCGCGGGCTGGAGGCGGCAGTGCGTAAAGTAGGCCGCGAGCTCGAGCTGGCGCTTGAGCGAGTCGGGCTCGCCCGCGGCGGCGATCCGCCGGCGCTCAATCTCGAGCGAGAGGCCGATCAGGTACTCGCGACAGACGATGACGAGCTCCTGCAGCTCGGCCGCCTCGGCGGGCGTCGCCGTGACGACGAGGAGGAGCGACTGGAGGATGCCCCGGAAGATGTCGGCCGCCTCGGCAAACTTGGCCTTCTGGAACGCCGTATACGCCGCGCGGAGCTCGCCCGCCGTGATGCTTTGCAGCGAGAGCGTCGCGACGGGGAGGACGCTGCGCGGCTCGGCGCGGTCCGGGTTTCGTCGCAGCGGGATCTCGAGCGGCGGGAGCGACGGCGCGGCGGGGAGGTACAGGCGGGACGAGCGGTACACCGAGAGGAAGAGGGGCTTGAGCGGCGCAAAGTGGACGATGCCGACCTGGCGGTTGAGCAGACCCATGGCCGTCTCGAACGAGCCCGCCGCGACATGGTCGGCTGCGAGCGGCGAATTGCGCACCCACAGCTCCGACTCGGGGATGCCCGGCTGCAGCGGCCCTGCGAGGTCGTCCGCGCCCGCCGCGTCACCGCCGTCGACTCCTGCGCCGTCTGCGCCCTCGTCACCCTCAAACCCGCCGTGCGCACCCTCGCCGCCCGCACCCGCCCCATCGTCTGCGCCGAGGTCCCACGCGTCTTCTGCCTCCTGCGCCTCGTGCTTGTCGAGGTGCCCGTCCTCTGCAGCCCACGCAAGCCCGCTCTCCTCGCCCGCGACCGCCTGCTCGAGGAGGTCCTCGCCGTCGTACGCGTCGAGACCGGTCGGCTCGCCGCTCGCGGCGGCAGCGAGTGCGCGGTCGAAGAACGACTCGGTGACGCCGACCGAGGGCCAGTTGTGGTCGAACGTCTGGCTTACGACGGGCGGCGGGCGGAGCGTCGAGCGCTGCGGGAGGTTGGCGGGGAGGACGCCGGCGACGTCGTCCTCAGAGAGGCCGTTGTCGTCGAGGAGCTGCTGCGCGAGGTCGGCGAGGCCGTTCGTCTTGGCCGTCATGTAGGCGAGCGGCAGCATGCCGGCCTCGGCGAGGACGGCGACGCGCGCCTCGGCGTTGTTGGTGTAGAGCGCGTTGTGGAAGCGCGACATGGGGTCGTTGCGCATCTCGGCAATCTTGCTCATCTTGGCGAGCTTGTCGGCGTTGCCCGTCGTGAGGTACAGGAACGAGAGGCGGTCAAAGTTCTTGGTCCGCTGGTACGCAATCTCGACAATCTTGTGGTTGCCCTGCTTGAGCGCCTGCTGCCCGAGGCGCGTCCACGTGTCTTCGCGGTCGAGCGCCTTGGCCATCTCGAGCGCGACGTCGAGGTTGCCGCACTCGATCGCGAGGTCGAAGCGCGTCGTCTTGTCCTGCACGAAGTGGAGCGCGATCTGCTCGGGCGCGGACATCGTCAGTACCACCGTCGCGGCGAGAACAGGGCAAGACCGACGCACCTCGGGGAAGCCCTTCTTCTGGAGGTACGCAATGATGCTCTGCCCGACGAGGTTGCTCGTGCGGATGATGTGGAGCACCTCGTCGTAGTTCTTGCGCACGAGCGCGAGCTTGAAGCGGTACTCGGTCGGGTCGATCGCGATCGTCTCGGGGCGCGCGTCGCGCGTGAGGACGTGCACGCTCTTGCCGCGCACGCGCGTGAGGTACACGGGCTGCTCGAGCGTGCGGATGATGCCGTTGTCGCCGTTCGGCAGCGCGTACTTGATGTGGTTGAGCGTCGTGTACAGGAAGACGCCCGCGTCGTCCCACGCGCCCGACTTGATGCGGATCGTCTCGTGGATGAGGTTGGCCTGGCCGAGCTGCTTGTTGGCGAGCATGATCGTGTGCTTGCTCAGGAGCGCGACCATCGAGTTGTCGGCGTTCCACACGACATACTTGACGAGCGGCGTCGCGAGCTCGGCGATCGTCTTCTGCTGCTGGATGTCGTACAGCACGACCGACGTCGCCGTCGAGAGGAGGAGGCTCGCCGTGCCGCCAAAGAAGATGTCGGTGACCTGCACGGGGCACTTGAACGACTTGGTGATGGCGTTGTCGAGGTCGCGGATCTCGATCGTCTGCGCCGCGCGGTCGAGCACGGCGAGGCGGTTGCGCGCGACAAAGAGGGCGCTGCTCCCCGTGCCGCGCTTGCCCTCGCTCGCGCTGTCGCGCACCTCGCCCGACGCGAGGTCGCGCGGGAGCCGCACGAGCTCGTACAGGCCGTTGTCGCTCGCCGACGTGACGATGACGGCCTTCTCGGCTGGGTTGTACGACAGCGTGCGCGGCTGCTGGTACTGCGTCCCGAGCCGCCGGACCGAGATGACGCTCGTGTCCTGCCCCGTCGACAGGTCGTGCGCGCGCACGTGCTTGTCGCGCACGTAGAAGAGGAGGTTGCCGTGCGTCGCGAACGCGGGGCGCTCGCGGTCGAGCTTGAAGACGATCAAGCCCGAGTCGTGGCCGGCCGCAAAGAGGTTGAGGCGCGGGTGCGCGGTCAAGACCCAGAAGCGGTCGTTCTCGCGGCGGAACGTCTGGACGGCCGTGCGCTTCGACATGTCCCACACGCGAATCGTCTTGTCCTCCGAGTCCGAAATGATGAGCTCGTGTTTGGGGTGGAAGAGCGCACTCGAGACATTGTTGTAGTGCCCGCGGCACGTGTCGACCTCCCACGCCTTGGTCTCGGACATGCGCCAGAGCTTGATCTGCCGGTCGTCGCCGCACGAGACGATGAGGGGAAGGGTCGGGTGGAAGGTCGCCCAGTTGACGCCGCGGTCGTGGCCCTCGAGGACGTACTTGACGACCGCGTCCGTGTTGCCAAAGAGGTCCGCCTGGCCGGCATTCGCTCGCTGGATCTGCTCCTCGAAGGAAAGGGGTGCCGCCGTCGTCGACTTCTTACGCAGGCCTGCGGGAAGGGCGGTCAGGCAAATTCGGCGCACGGCGAATTCGAGACGAGCGTACCCGAAATGTCCCATACGCGCACCGTCTGGTCCATCGACGCCGACACAACATAGTCCTCCTTCGGGTGGAACTGGGCGCACCTGCGAGACGACGTGTACGCATTAGCATTCCGATTAGATGCAACTCGAGCGCACACAGAAGGCGCAGAGAGAAACAGCACGTGAGGCTGGCACGCACATGATGTAGTGGTTGTGGCCCGTGAGGATGGCAATGCAGGTGCGGCTCTGCCAGTTCCAGATGCGGATGGTCTGGTCGTCCGACGCCGAGATGATCCATGGCTGTTCGGGGTGGAAGTAGACGGAGCGGACGTAGTCGAGGTGGCCGTGGAGCGTGAAGAGACACCGCCGCGTCTTGTAGCTGCGGGTCGAGGACAGGGAAGGTGTGGGCGAGTAGGCGACCGAAGGTGTCAGCTGCCCGTCGCAGTCGCATCGCGGACCAGGAAGAACGGGAGGACGCACTTCCAGACCTTGATCTTGTAGTCGTCACCTCCGGAGCAGAACAAGGGCTGAGTCGGGTGAAAGTCGATGCCGCGGACGGGACCTGCGGAGAGTTTAGGCCTGCGTCAGCACGCCTGATAGCACGACGTAGCGCTGCTCGAAGCGGCGCAGTCTGGTGTGCGCGCGCAGAGGTGCACTGCGCGAGTCGGGCGTGTCGTCGCCCCGCGCGAGTGCCGCTGCGCCGCGCTCCGCAGGAGGGCTCGGACTGACCGTCGTGCTCCTCGAAGCGGTCTACGAGTACGCCCATCTGGAAGTTCCATAGCTGGATCGAGCCCGAGTGGAGACTGGCGGCGAGGAGGGTGAGGCGCGGGTGGAACGCGATGCCCTTTACGCGGTTCGACTTGGACTCGAACTGCGGGCGTAGGTGTGTGCGTGTCAGTCTCGGCTACGTCTCTCTCGCCCAAGCTGCCCCCAGGGAGCGTGCGAGGTGTGCGAGAGACGCGACGACGCGAGATGCGGGAGGTGCCGCTCGCGGTGGTCGCCCGGCGCAGAGAGAAGGGGCTGCCGGGAATGGCGCACCTTTGTGAGCATCTGCATGGTGGGCAGGCTGGCCTCTGGGCTCTCTGCTCGGGGGGGCGGGCGAGGCGGGGCGGGGGTGACGGGCAGCAGGTGCAGCTGGACGTGGCTCGCGGCGACGACGGCAGAGGGCGAGACGAGCGCAAGGAGAGCGAGGGGCCGGGTGCTGTGCAAGAGGCGGGCAGTGCTCACACGCGCGCACAGCCACGCACAGTCGAGCGAGAGCACACGCAGAGCGGGCGCAGCTCCGGGCACCACCTCCGTCGCGTCGACTGCAACCCGCACTTGTATTGCTGAATACAACTGCCAATACAACCACCGCAAACCTAGTCTCGTGCTTACCCCGGCGCATCTCCCCCTCGCTCCCCGTCCACCCTCGCCTCGCCGTGAGTCTTTGCTGGCCTTGCGTCGCTCCTTCAGCGCTTCTCGCCACCTGCGCTCGTCCTCGCGCTTCCCCGCCGCCGCGACCACTCCGCTTCACCGCCTCACTCACCCGTCCCTTCCGACGGCTACAACTCTTCTCTCACGCTCGAGCGCGGCTCGAGACTGTGCATACGCACTGGAGAATGGGTCGTGCATGGGTTTGAGGCACCGGCGGACGTGCAGATGCGGCACGAGGCGTTGAGCTCGACAATGCCGCCTCGTCGAGATGAGCCACAGGGAAACGAGGGCTGGTGCAGGGTCCGTTCGCGGGCCGATGTATCGGAGCACGCGCTGGGGAGTGCAGTCAGGCGGGCTCGTGCGATGTGCGACTCGCAGACCGCTCCCCCTCCTCGTCCCGAGCCACTGCCCCGCCCCGTTCCTCGCGGTTCCGTGCCCCAGCAGCGCGCCTCCAACAGACTTGAACCGGAGCGAATCTCGGGAGTCAACGACTGACCGCGCGTCTCGCCGTCTCGCAGTCTCGCGCCTTCACCTCTCTTACTCCTCGCTCACTCGCCCTCGACCTCCCGCCCAATTCCTGCACCTCTTTCCACCGCTCTCCCCGACACATCATGATCATCCCCGTCCGGTGCTTCAGTTGCGTGCGTAGCAAGCTCTCACCATCGCCAGAGGTGTCACACACGCTGACGCGTGCTTTCGATCGCAGGGCAAGGTCGTCGGCGACCGGTGGGGCGCGTACGTCTCCCACTGCCTCCCTTGCATCCTATCTGGAGTCCTTGCTGATCAAGACGCCCTACACAGGTACCTCCAGCTGCTCGAGAGCGGGCACAACGAAGGGTGCGTGTCCCGTCCTCAACGTGTGCCGTCCAGGCTCGCCCGCGCCGCGCCTCTGGTCCTACTTGATCTGTAAAGTATGCTCACGCGCTGTCCTGACTCGCAGCGAGGCCCTCGACGGACTTGGCCTCAAGCGCTACTGCTGCCGCCGCATGGTGCTCACGCACGTCGATCTCATCGAGAAGCTGCTGCACTGTGCGTATCCCTCCTTCCCTTTCTGCGCTTCATGTGTGGTTGGCAACTCGGTGCTGATATTGCCTTATTGTGCAGACAACCGTGAGTTGGACCCTCCGAAAGCGGTGCTTGTCGCCGGACCCTTCGCCGGGCTCAGACGAGGTGTTGGAGCTTTCCGAGCAATCCGCTCACGCTTCCTTCTTCCTCGCAGCCATGGAGCGTCGGCAAGAGGGCCGGTGATCGCGTTCACGGTAACGTGGTCGAGACCGAGGACGACGACGGGTTTGCGGACTGGCAGGCGTGCGAGAGGGGGGGCAGTACTGTCGTGCTGCTGTATCATCAGGGCTTCTTCCGTTACTTTCGCGCGTCGTGTGCGAGTGGCGCCGCGTCTCGGCTCGCACTTCCCGCTACGCTGGCGGGACTCTGCCGTCCGCGAGCTCTCTACGCTGCGCACCCAGCTGCGCTCGCTTCCCATGTCGACAATCACCCTTCTCCACCCCTATGCGCACTCCACCAGCGCTCTACGCCAGCGGGATCCCCACCTCGCCCTTCGCCTCCTGGTACACCCCACTCAGCCCGTCGTACGTCCTCCGCACCTCGTCGACCAGCCGCGCGAGCTCGTCCCGCTCGGCGCTGCCCGCGGGCACGAGCGCGAGGAGGTCGGCGCACGACGCCGAGCGGAAGAAGGCGTTCGAGCGGTTGTACAGCGCGCGGCGCGAGAGGTCGGAGGGGGATTCGTGAGGGCACACGGACGGGACGCGGAAGCTGTGCCGGGTCACATCGAGTCAGTGGGTGCTTCGACTGTCCGCGTGAATCTTGGTGAGGATCCTGCGACAGGATCGCAGCGAATTGGCAGCGGAGCAAGGCAAAGAGGCGAGGAAGGCGCCGAGCCGACTGACACTTGCTCGAGGATGTTGATGTCGTGCGGAATGCTGAACGCGTCGCGCGTGTCTTCGTACGTGAAGAGGTAGTAGAAGTTGTTCCAGCCGCCCCAGGTGATGCCCGACAGGCCTGCGAGGGAAGACACACGCCGGACAACGGTAGAGAATGCGATGAAGGGCGCGGAAGACGTCAGTGCCGGTTCGCCAGCTGACTGTTGGTGGGGTTTAGGCAGACTCGTCGACGTACAGAGACTGCACGGCTCGTGAGTTGCGAAAAAGATGGTGTCCTTCGCTTCAGGTCGTTGTTCGCGCGGGATTTGGTAGAATTGCTGGATCGTCTGGATCTCGCCGTGCTGCGCGAGCAATAGCACAAGCCGTGCGTCAGTTTTCGAAGTCGCTCTTTGACCATTAAGTAGCCCGCCGTCGAAATGAGCGAGACCGCCTTCTCCGCCCTCCCTGCGAGTTGAGAAGGCTCCACAGCGAGCGTACCAGCAGCGGACTCTCCGTCTCGGTATTCGTCCCGACCGTGACCACATCCAGCTTGTCGTCCTTGGTCAAGATCGCCGCGCCAAAGAGTTTGGATCCGGAAGAGACGCCCTTCTGCGTGAGCGGGACGATGCGGTCCAGCGTGAGGCGCAGGAAAGCGCGCAAGAGCTTTGCTGCGTCAATGTCTGTCGGATGAGCCATATCTGAGCGGGACGAGCAGGTAAAGCTCGAAGTCGAGGAGACGAAGGAGAGAGCGGGAAACGCGGGCCGTTATCGCTGGGTGGGGTTCACGGGCTCGGGCGAGCAAGTCGATCACTTTCTTGTCGAGTTTGTCCGGCAAATGAGAGAATGTGGATGTTGCGTGCGACAGACGATGTGCTACAAGGGGAGGGAAAGGCGAGCGCGATATGTACAGACGCCCACCTCATCTCTCCCCATCTCCTCCTGGTCCTTCTCCTCCGGCTGCTCCTCATCCGCGTCATCCTCCTATACCTCCCCGTGATGACAGCCACCGGCAGAAGCTGGTGGTGATCGAGCGAGACCGAGTTGGGCGGAGATAACGCCTAGTTCTTGACAAGACTGTGCGAGCGAAACGATCGTCAGCCACGGCTTTGCTTGGCGGGTAACGCCTCAGTAGAGAATAGGCTGAAGCGTACGAGACAACTGTCGGTGAGAGCACAGCACGGAGGGACAGGGTCAGTATTGCTTGGAGCGTCGCCAACGCAAAGCCCGAACCCGATTGCTCGACAGTGCGGTTCATGACAGCGGCGGGATGTTCAGCGAGGGAAAACGCACCATCCTCGTCGGCGAGCACGTGGCCCAGACCGACCTTCTGTCCGCGCGAGTGCTTGACCGACGTGCCCCAGACAGTCGCGCTACGGGTAAAGGTGGGTCAGCTTTGTGCAGTAAAGGACAGTCTCACGAAGGACTAAAATGGAAGGCTAGACTCACTACTTGACTTGCTTGGCGATGTCCTTGTGGAGGGCGTTACACTGCAGGCATGTTGCGAGTTAGCCAAAGCGGTCGTGAGGTGAGTTCGGCAGCGATTCGCCGCATCTCCGAAACCAGGACAATCGACTCACGAAGCTGCAAAGGAGAAGAGTCCATCAGTATCACGAAAGGCAACGACAGGCGAGAGCCAAAGAGCACGCACTCTTCGATGGTGCAGTGCGACCGCTTCAAGACGACCGGCGCCGTGTAGTCGGGAACCTTGACGCCGCGGGGCTTGGTGTAGATACGCACGAGCGAGAGCTTCTCCCAGATGGTCTGCGGGGATGCTCGCGTGAGCGGGATACGCGAACAAGCGAAGCGAGGGAAAGCGCACCTCGATCAGCTCGTCGATGTTGAGCCAGTCCTTTACCGAGATGGGGACGGCTTGCGGGATCCTGTACAGAAGGTCGAGCTCCTCGATCGAGATTGCGTCTGGAGGCGAGAGAGTCCAGCGGTCTTGTCAGCCATGAGTAGGAACGGGCAACAGTCAAGGGGGAGCGTACCGATCTTGTTGAGGACGTAAACTGCGCAGGCGAATTTTATCATGTCAGCACGAGGCCTAGGAAGCTCCGTACGCAGATGGAAACCCTCCTCCGGGGCAGGAAGATTGGGCGCGAGCCGGGCAGGGGAAGGTGAAACTCACTGCAAGGCACGTAGGTGCGGTTGCCCTCGCAGACTGCACATGACGATACTGTCAGCTTGTCGCCCGCAACCGAGGAAAGAATCGGGGTCGTGGCGCACCGTCGACGAGCTCGTCGACATCCGGGTCGCAGCGGATGCTGACGTCGGCGTTGGCCATGCGGTACTCGGACAGGACGGCCTTGATCTCGTCGTGCGTAATCTTGGTGAGGGGCATTGTGTTGGTGATGGCAATGCCGCCCTTCTCCTTCTTCTTGATTGTGATGTTGGGCGGCTGCTTGTTGAGGCGGATGCCGAATCCTTCGAGCTCGTTCTCGATGACGGCCTTGTCCTTGAGCGGCTTCAGCACGTCCAGCACGATACAGATGAGCTGACATGTTCGGGCGACTGTCAAAGGTGACCCCGGTCAGCGAAGACTCGAAAAGACGGGAACAATCGGAAGCGCACCCGCGATGACCTGCCGTCCACGACCCTTGCCGTCCTTGGCGCCTTCGATGATACCGGGCAAGTCGAGAATCTGAAGAGGCGTGCCGTGGACCATGAGCGTGCCCGGAACACTGGCGAAAAGCAGAGGTCAGCTTCTTGGCAAGAAGCGGTGTCGGGCTCGTGTAACAGCGTACGTGGTGAGGGTAGCTGCGAGTAGCGTGTGTCAGCGTCCGGAACACGGGACCATGTGAAAAGCTGGAAAGACCCACTGAACTCGTAGGCAGCAGCGACCGACTCGGTTCCCGTCAAGCCGCTCATCAAACTCGACTTGCCCACTGACGGGAAGCCACTGCAGCGAGTTGAGCTCGTCAGCGAGCCGTGTGTGGTCGTGCGGACACGGCCGCGCGCGTACAAAGGGGAACACGCACATGAAACCGACACTCGCGATACCCGTCCTCGCCACGTCGAACCCGATGCCACCACCTCCACCACCCGACGAGGGCATGACGAGCTCGCGCTTTAGCTTAGCGAGCTTGGCCTTGAGCTGACCCACTGCGTAAGAGAGGCCAGAAGACGTCAGCGGGAGCTCGAGGACACATCCGAGACATCGCCCGACCGCCTGACGACGCGCTATAACTGTTCCGGGTGCGAAGAGATAATACTTGCAGTGGTACGACGTTGCCTTATTCTTCTGAGTGCGTGCCTGCATGTCCGGGAAGTCCTGTGGTAAGTACAGGGTCCTCAGGGGGGCTGGGGAAGCATCCGAGGCGGAGTTTGGCTGCGTCCGACACGGTCGTGCTACTCTAGGGCCTGTGCCAGCCCTTGTCACAGTTTCGCGTAGGTGCAGGACGAGCAGAGCGGTGTAGAGAGCGCCGAGGAAGGGTTGAAGAGGGCGTACCATCCTGCGAGCGAGGGAGCAGAGGTCAGCTCATGACGAGCGGCTTCCTGAGCAAGAAAGCTCTACGCACTCATCCTCAATCTGCTTGATACGGTCGACAATCGTGCCCGACACTGTAGCATCCGCAAAGAGGTCAGCGAGACGATGAGAAGTCGAGGGGAGGAAAAGAGGGAGAACGGACTGTTGGCGGTGGCTAGTCTGTCAGTCGAGGCTCAAGAAACAGTAACAACCTTTGTGCAGTGCGCAGAGCTAGCAGCGGCTGGGCAAGGGCAAGCACAGGCGGTGAAAGGATGATGAGCGGGGTTCGGTCCCTGCGTGGCCTCCCCTGAGCCGGTCTTTGCTCTCGAGTCGCGAAACCGCGACTTGCGCGACTCACTTCGCGATGCAGCAGCTTCCCTTGCAGGAGCCTCTTGCTGTCGCACACCATGTAAAAGATGTGTTGCACGCGTAGCCGGCGCATCGCCACTCGTGACTCTCGAGCGATACGACTTGGATACGACTGATGTCCTTTGGATATTCTGATTCTTGGGCTCCTGCGGGAGTCATTTTCAGCGTCGGGAAGGCGACCTGCCTTACTGACTGGCTAGTAATGCAATACAAAGCTGCAACTTACTTTTGCTCAACGGTTGCATTGCCTGACGCTGAGGGTGTCCCAGCTGGGCTGGTTTCCACTGAAGCAGACACTGCCATTGGGGAAGAACATTGAGAAGAATGTGATGCGGTAGTCTGCCAGTGCCTCCTTGTGCTGTACGTGTTGTTGCTGCTTCCTTGAAGTAGGCCGAGACGGCTCCAGCCTGAATTGTCGTCTTGCCGCCAGCAAGACGCTCTGCAAGTGTAACAGAGGGCACACTTTGCTTGACTTCATGCGCACGAGCGGCTGCTTCAAGTCAGCAAGGTGGCACGAGCTGAGACTGAGCGGGTCTACAGAGGAGGTGAGCGACTTGACGATGGAGACGAGGCGGATCTGCTTGTCAAGGATGCGGAGCTTCTGCTTGGGCTCCTAAGCGTCTGCCTGCGACGCCTTGCCCTTCAAGTCGGCAGAGGTTGGGCCCTTCTTGAAGAGAGGAACGAGGTGCTTGCCGGCCCACGTTTGTCGGCTCGCGGTACGCTTGCCCTGCGTTGTGCACCAGGACATTTTCCCGGTGATCCGCGTGCAACTTGTCAAGCTGCGGAACGGCGTCGGGCCCAACCAGAAGCCCACTGTGGCTGAGCCGGGCATGCAAAGCTGCTCGCGTAAGCAGCAAAACTCACGCCGAATGCGTGCGTGTGCGCAAGCAGGTTTGCCTTGGTGCACAAGTCGTACCTCTTGGAGTCGGTGTGCAGCACCATGCAGACCAGTGCGTAGTTGAACTGCAAGGTGAGCTTGGCAAGTGACAATTGCCAAGGTTCTGCCTGCATAGCCGAGATCGCTGGCAAGGCAGGCCGCCTCAAATAGGCCAGAGAGCGCGGCAGGACAATTGGAGAAGGCGGTGAGGGCAAGGAGGTGGATGCCAAAGACCCAGAGCTTGTTGCACACCGTCAAGCTGATGTGCGTCTTGAGCTTGGCAAGGAGACGTGCGCAGAGATGAAGGGCGTCAAGCCTGGCCACCCTGCTGTAGGTGTCTGGGAAGCCGGTACCGGCTGGCTGGAGTGACACCGCCCAGGACGAGAAGAGCGTGACAATCTTGGTGAACTTGACATCACCGCTTTCCCCTCCTTGCAACGTTGACTTTCATGAGCCGCAGATTGATCACTCAGTCTGCAGGACCTTCAGAATGGGCAGTGCTGCAACGGGAGCAGACAAAACTTGCGGCATGGCCGCCTTCTTTGTTGTAATGATTGAGCGCGGCACACATGCTATGTGACACTGCTGAACCGTGGTCCTGTCATCTCAGGCGCTGCAAGCCTTCAGCAAAGTGCTTGACCCGCGGTTCCTGCTGACAAGGTGTGCACCCTGCATTGCTATGGCACATGGCCAACGGCCCTTCTGCTGTGCTCCATTGGCTCTGCGACCATGTGCAGCTTCCATGCCATGGTTGGTAAACAGTGCAACTTGCTCGGCCTTGGTGGCGCTGCACACGCCCTGGTCTCCCTCTCTGCAGTCCCGTGTTCTGCCTGCATGGGCTTCCGGCATGCTGGAGGCATGACTGGCCTCTGGAGCTTTTGCAAGGATCAATCCACAGTGACGTTTCTGCCTCTCCACCACCTCATGTTTGCCCCTTCCCGTCCCGGGCAGACAAGCAGAAACACTTGCCAAGAAGGGCAACGTCGGTTCTGAAGGTCTGCTGCTTAACGTAATATGCAGTTGCACATCGAAGCTACCGTATCTCCAAGTCCACCCCTCCCCACCTTTTCCCCCTCATCCGCTTCACTTCTCGTCTGACTCTGGGTCATCGATCCGGACCGCACCGAGACGGGCGCAGAGCAAGTTGGTCACAATGAGGCGCTCGACGGGCACAACGGCCTCGGTTGACTGGAGCTTGGCGCGCTGCTGCCCGTGTGCCTTGATGTCAAGCTCGTCGTATTTGTCCTCGTCTTCTCTGTAAAGCTTGTAGTCCTGCATTGTCTGGTTGTTGCTATCCTCCTTGTACTTGCACTGCTTGTCGTCATGGGACGTCTCAAGCGGCTTGTCGCCGTGGCTCACCTTGTACTCGCGCTGCTTGTTGCTGTGGGGCGCCTCGTCCCCAAGCTGCTTGTTGGCGCGGTTGTGCTCAAGCTGCTTGTCCCCGTGGAACACCACGTCCTTGAGCTGCTGGTCGTGGCAGTTGTCCTCAAGCTCCTGGCCGTGCTCCTTGTCCTTGCGCTTGTTGAGCAATCCGGCGAGGTGCAAGACCAAGCGATGGCCGCGGCCCACCTTGCACTCATAGTGTTTGAGGTAAAAAAAAAAACGCCGCCAAGAGCAGCACGGGCCGCATTGGACTGGCGAGCTGCACGAGTGGTTGTGGTCAGCCTGAAGTTCTGAACGGCAGCAGCTTTGCGCTCATTTTGGGCAGAAGATAGGCGTCAGGTGCGCACCTTCTGTGCAGAGTAGAAGCAGGGTGCGGTGGAGCGACCACGCCGCCTCTTGGCCTTCTGCGTGCCCGTGTTGCCCATCTCTGCCTCCTGGGCGCCCAATCCATCCTTTGCCTTGGGCAACTTCTTCTCAAAGAGCACATCAAGATCCTTGCCAGCCCATGTCCTGCGGCTGGCAGTGCGGCGCCCTTTCGTAGTGCACCAGGAGAGAATGCGCTGATTGGTGGAGGTCTTGTTGCGCTGTGGAAGCGAGTCGGGTCAGACAACCAGGCTGTTATTGCAAGCTGGGCAGGTGAAGCTGGAGGCGTAAGCTGCAAAGCTCACGCCATATGCGTGCGTCTGGGCAAGCAGGGCGTCTTCTGCGCAGGGGTTGTACCCCTCCGAGTCCAAGTGCAGCACGATGCAGATGGAGGCGTAGTTGAACATCGTTGCGAGCTCAGCAATGCAGTCAACCACCGCGCTTGCGCCGGCCTTTGTACTGAAGTTGGCCGCGTAGCATGCAGCTTTGAGCAGGCCAGAGAGTGAGGCGATCGATCGGAAAAGGTGGCGAGTGCAATCAGAGTGATCATGAGCCGCCAGAGCTGGTTGCAGGCTTTGTTGTTGTTGACAAGGACCTTGAGCCAAGGAGCTGTGCGCACACGTGGAGAGCATCGAGCCCTGCGCCGCCGCCAAAAGTGTCCAGGAAGCCCGTTCCGGTTGGCTGCAGCGACACTGCGCAGGACAAGAGGAGCGTGACGAGCCTGTCAAACTCAGTGTGGTACATCTGCTGGATGAGCGAGATGACATCCTGGACATGGCTCTTGAAGTCGGAGAGCGTCTGGCCCGACAACCACCCCTTTGTGCTGAAGAACTGCTGCGCCTCGTTGCAAATGCGCTGGGAGGAACCTGGCTCAGGCAAATCCTCTGCACAAGTGTAAACGGCCATCAGGAACAAATGTCCAAGTGCGGGGTCGGTTGCGAGCTCGCCTGCGAAGGTTTCGCTGCCGTTGTTCTTCTCGTCGGCACCCGTGAAGTAGACCAAGACAGTGCCACTCTGGACTGTGTTCTTACCGCCGGCGAGTCGCTCCGAGATTGAGATAGACGCGTCACCAAAAGCGCCGCGCTTCATGCGCAAAAACAGCATGCTGGAGTTGGTGACGCGGTACGACAAAATGCCGGGGCTCGCGGAAGCAAAGGTCTCAACAAGTGACACCATCTTGTGCTGCTGGGTGAGGATACCCACTGCAAGCTTGGCAGTGGGCAAGTCGCTGCCGTGCATGTCGAAGTCAAGGTCACCGAAGATGGGATCATTGCGGACAGGCGGGAGGACCGGCAAGCTGCTGCTTTTCACTGCTTCGCTCATGACGATCGCGAGGGTGCGCAGGTGGTGGACATCAGAGAGCGCCTCGTGCAACGGGCAAGCCGTGCAATCAGTGCACCGGGCGTAGAAGGCCTGTGAAGATATGATCCAGTCCGGTCAGCAGGGAGCAGATCCGTGCTGAGCAGGCAAAACTCACGAGGCCGGACCGGCTCTTGGTAAAGCTCAGGTGGCCAGGCTGGTTGACAAGACCGGCGGTGTTCTGTGTGGAAGAGTCTTGCTCAGAGCAGCTTTGGAAAGGGAGGCGAGGCGGCAGAAACGATTACTTACGAGGCGCGCCAGCTCGTCCTTGATCTTCTCCCTCAGGAAGCGGTGCGCCACACTTGTCCACAGTGAGCTGATAGCATTGCTGTCGGCACCAATGGCCTCGTCGTCCGCAATGGGGCAGAGCCCTGCGGTGACGGGAGGACGGCCACCAACGGATGTCCTCGGCGCGGCAAGAGCGGCACAAACGTCGCGGTCGAGGTTGGGCAAAAGCGTGTACAGGAGGCGGATGTGCGTGATGTTGGTGACAGAACAGCCGTGTGCGGACATCTGGTTGCAATTGAGAGCGCGGAGGCGCGGAGGATGGCAAAGGCGGGCTGGAAGGAAGGGTGCAAGACAATGTCGTTGTGCGTCGAGGCATTGACAACGGCGTTGCTTGGCTGGGTGGCAAGGCGCGGCTGGTCCACCGCGAGCATCTTTGGCGCATCGCGGAGGGAGAGCGTGAGCGCTTCCGCGCTGAACTTCTGCATCGTGCTCGGGTTGCCCTTGCCCCACCAGGTTGCCACCTTGTTGACCATGTTCTTGATGATGCCGTGCTGCAGGTTGTCCTTAAAGGACTCGGCAAGAGCGTCCCAGGCGATGAAGGCACTGACCTGCTTTGCGGTCTGCAACTGCATGCCTTGGCCGGCGCTAGTGCCGCGGACGACCAAGAAGAAGCAAGCCACGAGTGCTGCCGCGCTCAAAGCTGCGTGATGATCTTGCGGAAGCGCCTCTTCGCGCTTTCGCTTGCTTCGCCGTCGAACATAGCCGAGGCGGCAACAACGTCCTTGTTGGCTGCGTTGAAGTGCAACTTCTTCATTTTGCCGCGCATGCGGACGTAAACGTTGTAGAGGACGACAATTGCGTCCTTGAGTTTGCGCGCCTTGTTTGCCGACGGAATGAAGAATGTTGAGCGCAGCTGATCCTGTGCATTGAGCTTGGCAACAGTGGCGCCGCGCTTCAGCGTGACCTCCTCGCGAGGGGCAGGCGGGAGCAGGTGGTTGCTTGTGAGGCGCTGGCAAGCGCCAGTCGGGTTGAGTGTGGTGCGCTGCAAAAAGGTGCGGGGTGTGCGTGAGCAAGGCTCGGATATCAACGATCCAATACTCAACGCACAGGAATTTTGATGCTTGTCATGGTCGGCTCCTCCCTCGTTGCCTTTCCCTTGCCCTTGATGTCCTCGCTCTTGCCCTGGACGTCCTTGATGGCAACATAGGTTGACTCTCTGACCTTGAGCAGCGTCTCGTGGTGGCGCTCGGCAGTGAGCTGCAACTGCGGCGGTACTACAGGTTGAGAGAGATCAGCTCTTTCTAACGTGCGGGAGCAGAGAAAATGAAACGGACCCGGGGAGAAGTCAATGAGTTTGTCTTCTGCGCCAATGGTGCTTAGCGCTGCAACGAGGCGAACAAGTCATGTCAGTTCGACACACGGGAGACATGAAGAGAGAGAGAGAAGACGTACCGCTGGAAGACGGAAGGCTTGTTACGTCAATCTCGCCGGGCAAAAGGCGGAGGACACCGTGGCAAGTATGGGCATGGAGCTCTTGCACGAGAAGGTTGCACTTGGCATTGGCAATGTTCGGATTGGCAATGGCTCTGACAAGCGACCAATCATCAAGATTGCCAAGCAACTGGTTGCGGATCGTGATGGTCGTGTCGAGGAGGAACCGCAACAATGGCGGAAGCGGCTTGAGGATGGGAAGGTCGTCCTTGCTCGACAACTGCTCGAGCGGCTGGCGAGACTGCTGGGTGGCTGGGTAGTGCGTTGGCCATGCAGACTGCGCGTCGTCCGGCAAGCTGGACATGGTGAGATCGATCGGGGCGGACGACTGCGCGTCGCTGGGTCCGGCAACGGGCTGCGCGCTGCTGGGTCCGGCGATAGGCTCCCAGTCCATGTTGCGTCGTCAGAGCCTTACTCGAGCCTGCAGGAGAGCCAGCGCGGGCGGCCGCAAGGCCAGTCAGCAGTGGCACGACAGTGAGGTGGAGACGCACCCACAGAGAGTGGAGACGTACGAGGTAGTGACGGCTGTGTCTGCTGCGCCTAGATGAAGTCTCTGCGTGTTCTCCAAAGCGGCCTTGGGCTCCGGGGAGGGTGAAGCGAGGTGACTGCCAAAGGTCAAAAGACAAAGCTGGCGGTCGCCCTCGTCCTCTTCGTCTCCCGCTGTCCAAGCCGCACACGAGAGAGTGTGAACGCTTGGAGTGTCCTCGTCTCCTGCTTGCGCGCGTACAGGCCTGCTGCAGCTCCTGGGAGCGTCTCAGGCGGTGCCTTCGATCTGCCGTGGGAGATACCGGGGACATCTGCTTGTTCCATCGCTTGGATTGCTACGCCACGGCTCGACAAGCTTGAGGTCCACAAAAAGACTGCATAATCGAGCGCAAAGTACCTGCCCGGCAGCGAGTCCGGCAGGACCTCCTCATCAGCTTCCAAAGGAGGCGGTGCTGGGGGGGTCTGCGGGGGCGTGACAACGTTGCTTGCGTCAGCTGCGGTACATTGTCACTCTGCGCTGAGACACTAGGCCTGTCCATATGCTTGTCCTGCAGGCGGGTGCGGGCACCATCTCCTGCAACTGCCCAAGGGCGATTGCCACGTCGGCTTGTGGCCTTGTGCACCCCGTCCACTGGGTCGCCCGGCATTGGCAAGCCTTCAGGCAGAGAGTAGAAGGACTGACGCACCCCCCAATGGCACAAGTGTCCAGTGATTGCTGACGCGAGCTGTTAGGGGGCCTCTGGCCTTGTTGATCAAGGGTGGCAAGAGTGTGCCCTTGTACGCATCTTTACAACTTTGCCAACTTCTCACCTCCTACCAATCTGACGCACCCATGTGACAGGCATACAAAGGGCATCATGACAGCCTACGAATGGCATGCGCGCTTTGAGAAGGGCCACCAAACGGGCTTGTTTGCCTGGAACGAGCGGATCGAGCAGTTCAGGGGCAAGAAGAGTGGTACTGAGATTTGGGAGGAGTCCAATCTGCGCGCAACACCCGTCTATGTATGTCTTGCTGCTGCTCCCATGTGGAGAGTTTACCTGACAAGCTCTCTTCACAGGAGTACTGGAGTCGTTCGTTGTTCTGCATTTACCCGGGCGCCTGGCAGACAGCGCCAACACTGCCTACATTGACGGCATTGGCAGGTGGGGCAACCTTGATACCTGGATTGCTTCGCAAAGCTTCAATGTCTTCGCCGCGAACTTAACGATCTCCTTTGGCGGCTTTGCCAACACTCCGCACTGGGACAACAATAGCCGCGTATTCACCACAAGCAGAGTCTGGTACAACACGTTCAAGGATCAAGTGCTTTGCCTTCCACCCCAGTGTACCCCAGCCGTGACTGACGCTCCATTGCAGGTCGTTCCGCGTGATGTGAAGATCGGCATCAAGGGTGGGAACCTTGCCCTCCGCAAGTACGGCGTGGTCGTCGACTTCTACAAGACCCGCGGCCTCTGCTGGTGCACGTGGAACGGAGTCGAGACGCTGCACTTCACAACCAAGGTACGGCTCCTCGGTGCGGGTTGCGGAGGGCCTGCACCAGCGGGTGAGGCAGGCTCACGCGGGTGGAAAGGAGCTGAAGGTGAACGACCATGAGACGAGGCGGCGGCGCATGTAGACCTTAGAGTTCGATAGATCCTCCATCTTCTCGCAGTTTCTCTTTCCCTTCCCTTTCTACATGGCTCTGAGCCTGCTCAGAATTATTCCAAAGCATCACAGAGACTGTCTGCAATGCAGTCTGCATCTACCTCCGCCGTGCCGGAGCTGACGGGGACCATCCTTGCGGCTGATGAGAGTCGCCAGGGTTCCCTCGCAAGGGTGCCGGGTTCTGCTTGGCTGTCATTAGGAAGAGCCGGTCCAGTCAGTACACGCGCAAGCAGTCACACAAGTCAGCAAACGAGAAGACAGAGCGACGCACCGAATTCCTCCCGCCGCTGCACGGCCTCGCGGTGCTCCTCGTCCCGCCTCCGAACCGCCGCCTCCCGTGCACTCTCCGCCGTCCCGGCGCTACCCTCGCCTGTCCCAAGCTCGCGCGCCACCTCGGCCCCGTGCCGTGCCGTCTCGCGATCCACGCCCCCATCGTGCTTTGCCGGCAGTCCCTCCGGGCTGTAACCCTCTTCCGCGCGCGCCTCGCCCGCCCGCGCCGAAGGAGCAGGCGCCGCAAGCCGCTCCCGCTCGTCCTGCGCCTGCGCCGCGAGCCGCACCTTCTCGGCCTGGTACTGCTCCTCGAGGCGCCGGACGTTCTCCTGTAGGCGGACCTGCCGCGCGTAGTCTTCCTGCAGCTCTTGAATCGTCGGGGGCTCGCGGCGCGTGCGGCGCAGCCAGGAGGTCCATTGCACTGCGGAGTTTGGCGAGAGAAAGAGGTCAGCGCGAAGAGATGGGGAGCGGATGAAGCAGAAAGCGAGAAGGCGGAGCGCACCAGGGATCGTGTCGTAGCCGTACTCGCTCAGAGGCTTGGTCTCGCGATACTCGATGTAGCGCTTTGCGCGGCGCCACTCATCTGTCCGACGGGATGAACAGCGAAAGGCGATGAGGCGGACGATCAGCACACAGCTCATCAGACTTGCACTTCGGGTTCACCAGAAAGCTCACCGGGATGCTCGGGGTGCGGTCGCTCGAAGAACTGGTTACCTGCGGACGACGACGACGAGCGAGCGGCGATGATGTCGATCAGCTCGTCTCCCTCGCATGAGGTGGAGCACGCGCGAGCGCACCTTCGAGGTCGACGCCCTTCCAGTAGCGGTACTTGCCGATCCCGAGCTTGCGCGCTGCAGAGCGGAGGAGCGACATGATGCGGGTGAGGGCGGCAGAGAGAGCGAAAGAGCAATCCGAGATGGCTTTGGTGGCTCCCTCCGCAAAGTACAGCTTGCCAGGAGCAGACGGTCTACTCCCTTTCAGATAGACCAGAGGCGCCCTCGCTAGCCGGATCGCAGATGATACAACTGGTATAGCACGCCCGCCCATCCGGCCCAGCTCGTCTGCGACCGCCACGAGCCAATCGAGACAGCGAGGCCCGGTCCAGGGCGCGACAGAGTAACAAGAAAGAAGGGGAGAGAGTCGACGTGAGGCGGGCAATAGGTGCGGAGAGAGAGCGGAAAGACGAAGGGAGACGAGTGACGAGCGAAAGAGACGATGCGATGACTGCGAGGGTGTCGGAGGCGAAGAGCGGGTCTGGACAAAAGGACAAAGGGCCATAACGAGCGAAGGGGACGGGAGCGAGGGTATAAGAGGAACGGGTCGAGGCGGAGTGATGGCGGAGAGGACGGACGAGGGGCCGTAAGACGCTCACAGCTTCATGCCGTTCCCATTGGCGGCGCCGAGGAAGTAGTCGCTCTGTAGAGCGGCCTTGGCGCTCATGCGCTTTGCCGGGTCGTACGCGAGCATGCCCTGCAAGTCGTCGCAAAGTGAGCGACTGCTCCAGCGAGAACTGGGGAAGACGGCGCACGATGAGGAGCTCGGCACTTTCGTCCGTGCTGCCCGTGATGTGCTCTTGCAGGTCCTTGGCGTGCCAGTTCGGGAACGTCGTCTTGTAATCCGGGAGCGACGTGACGCCGGGCCAGACCTCCTCGTCGGGCGTGCCGAGCAGCCTGTGCATGCTCTGGTGTCAGCGTGGAGTTCGTTGGGGCAAAGGGTGTATGAGGGCGACGCGGAGCGCCTGTCCCGCCCAAACTGTTCACGAGAGCCACGGCGGAACAGAACGCACCGGAAGATGCGGAAGATCTCGTCAATCTCCGAGTCGCCGGGGAACAGCGGCTGGCGCATGATCATCTCGGCAAAGATGCACCCGACGGACCACATGTCGACGCCCGTCGAGTAGTGCCGGCTGCCGAGGAGGACTTCGGGCGCGCGGTACCACAGCGTGACGATCTGCGTCACGATCTCGTCGTCAGCAAGCACTGCCCTCGTCACCGAGTCGCAAAGGGAAGCGCGGCGATGAGCGTCCGTGACGCACCTCGTGCGTGTACGTCCGCAGCGGGATGCCAAACGCTCGTGCGAGGCCAAAGTCTGCGAGCTTGAGGTTGCCGTCCTGGTTGATGAGGAGGTTCTGCGGCTTGAGGTCGCGGTGGAGGATGCGGTGCGAGTGGAGGTAGTAGACGCCCTTGATGAGCTGGTATGTCTGTGCAGGAGAAAGTCGTCCCCAGGTGCGGAACAGGGCGAGGAGCAAGACCGGGCGTGTCAGTGTCTGCGCGGAAGGTCCGCCCGTAGGAGCTCTGATGGTTGTGCCATCGCGCGCGACGTGCGGCAACTAGGGTGGCAGTCTTGACGATGACGTACGAATTTCTGCGGTGCAGTCGAGACAAGGTGAGCAGAGTGCATGCGTTCTGCGCAACCCCGTCCATCATCTCGCAGCTAGCGCACCTTGACGATATCGGGCCCCATGCCCTCGCCGTCGCCGACCTTGTCCATGTATCGCTTGAGGTCGAGGTCGAGGAACTCGAAGACGAGGTAGAGCTTGGTCTCGTTGTGCGTCACGTCCATGAGCCTGCATGGGAGAGTGTGAGCAACGTGCACGCGACAAATACACTCGGGCTCGCCGCCTGCCGTTCGCATGCGCAAGAACGACAGGAAATGGGGACGACGGATCGCATCTGGCGACGCACCTGACGACGTTGTCGTCCTTCATCTCCTTGAGCAAGCTGATCTCGCGGATGGCAGTACTGGGCACTCCTTCGTCCTCTGCCTCGAGGCGAATCTTCTTGAGCGCGACAATCTCGCCCGTCTCCTTGTTGCGAGAGCGGTACTGTCGTGGGAGGGGAAAGCAACTTCAGCTCCTTCCGTGGCGTCGACTTATTATAGGGTGAAGAGACGCACGACGACACCGTACGTGCCTGCAGCATAGGCCAGGGAGAGCAGGAAGGCGGCGGACGGAGCGAAGAGGTCGGTCAGCCAACGGAGCTCGGGTCCTCGCGCTCATCCCACTCAGAGGCCGCACGAGGCTACGAGGTACGCGACGCACCTTCTCCGACCTTCTCGAGGCGCTCATACTTGTCGAGCGACATGATGGGCGGGCAGGACAAGCGCGACGGGAGGAGAGCGAGTGGACCAGCGGGCGGGTGGTGGCTGTTCTGGCGGGTCTGGCGGGGTGGCTGCGAGTCTGCACGAGCTGCTCCTGGGCTGCACACGCTCTCTGTGGACGCAAGGCGGGAGGACGAGGCGCGACGGGGACGAGGCCCAGTTGAGTGTCGTCGCGTCGACCGCGTCCACCGCGCAGAAAGAGCTGGAAAGGGCTAGAGGGGGCAAACGAGTGCTTCAGACGCGTCCCTCTCTTTGCTAAACGTCTTCCAGACGCTGCGTCGGCGCGGTCGAAATGTCTCGTCCTCGCCGCTTCTTCGCTCACGCTTTGACATCTCGCCGCTTCCGCCTGCTCTCGCTCAGACAGACTGAGAAGATGTCTGCCAGAGCTGCGATTGCTCCACTGCTGCGGGCTGCACTCCCTGCTCGCACCAGCGCTTGCACCTGCGCTCGCCGCGCCCTTCCCTCGTACCCCGTCCGCACCTTCACGGCAACACCGCACCGCCTCCAGCAGGCGTCGTGGGAGATGGCAGACTTCCCAGCACCTGCAGCTGTCACTCCAGGTGGCGATCGCAGCTCGAAGCGGTCTCGCGCTGCCGCCTCTCCGTCCACCTCGTCCCGCTACACCGCACGGCCGGCCCGCGCTGCTCCATCCCCGAAGCGCAAGCGGCCCGAGCCCGAGCCTCCGCTCCCGCCGCGCTCGCGGCCCGCCACCGTCGACTCGCTTCATCCCGCGATCCTGCACAAATACCGCCTCTCGCTTATGCACAGCCTCGGCCGCGCGCCCTCCGACGCCGACCTCGACCGCTGTCTCGCCTCCTGGCTCAAGCGCGAGTATCGCGAGCGCGAGGAGCGCATCGCGGGCGAGATTGCGCGGACGCGCAGGGCTCAGGAGATGCGCGACAAGCTCGACCTCGCGTGGGAGTGGCAGCGCCAGGCCGAGGAGCAGGCCGGCATCCCGCGCACCGACGACCAGCGGCGCCGCGACGAGGTCGTCAAGGCACGGCTCCTCCGCCGCAGGGAGGAGAAGCTTGAGCACGAGCGCCAGCGCGAGGCCGCCCTCCTCGCCGCGGCCGAGGCGCGCGCCAAGGGCGCGTCCGACTCCGACTCGGCCGACGACGAGTGGGCCAACGCGCCCGAGTGGAAGCGGCACCAGCGCGCGATGAAGCGCAAGTTCCCCGAGGGCTGGGCGCCGCCCAAGCGCATCTCGCGCGAGGCGATGGACCTCATGCGCACGCTCGCGCGGTCCGACCCGGCCGTCTACACGGTTCAGTACCTCGCGACCAAGTTCAAATCGAGCCCCGAGGCCGTCCGCCGCATCCTCAAGAGCAAGTTCCAGCTCGCACCCGAGGAGCAGGCGCGGCGCGAGGCCAAGCGCAAGGAGGCGAGGCGGAGGGGAGAGGGCGCCGCAACGGCGGGGTCGGGACCGGGGTCGACGTGGGAGGGAGACCTCGCGGCGCAGGGCCGCGAGATGCGGGAGCTCCGCCAGAAGCGCGACTCGCAGCGGGAGGCTCAGTAGAATTGGACCGAAGCAAAGCATCGCTCATCACTCTTCACTCTCTTGGCGATTGCTTGCGTGTGCCGTGCATGTTTGCATTGCCGGATCACGCTCAGGGAAGGGGGACTCTGTCTAGTACTGGTCGTAAAGGCTGTATCGACGCTCTCGCCTGACCGGCGTCTGCCCCGTCTGAAAGTCCGCCATGCCCGGCTTCTTGCGGAAGGAAGCGCTCTGCATACGAGGCGCGTCAGAAGGTGGCCCGGCGAAGGGAGGCGACCCAGCGTTGTCGAAGCTGCTCGGTCGCTTGTCGAACGAGACGGATCCCCGGCGGTACGCAGGCGCACTCTTCGTGATTGGCGGACGAGTGCGGTCCTGCTGTGTGGGGAACGTACGCTCGTACCGCGCGGAGGGTCCCTGCATCACAATGTCACGGTCAGTCAATCATTCTCGAGCGGATCTCGTGAGTGCAGCGTACTGCACGGCTCGACGGCCTAGGATCCTCATAGTAGAGTGGCGATGCGGGTCTCTCCAGGTGTAGCTCGTCAAAGTCGAGATCGTCCGGGTGGAGCGGCGGCTGTCGTGGGCGAGCGTGATTGCGAGACGGGCGGTGAACTGACGGACGGGAAAGACGGGGATGGACACGCGGCGCTTCTGGCGGCGTCGGGTCGCGCTCGAATGACGGCTCCGAGTCGTCGGCTCCGCTGTCACTGTGGACCGCAGGAGTCTGGGTGGTGCGCAACGTGCGGCCTATGTCAGCGACTTGCGAAGGTCTATTGAAGGGCATCTTGCAACGTACGTGTTGCTGTGGAGCAGGAACCCGGGATCAGTCGTCAGGTCCGAACTGCCGTGAGCCCAGGTACACACACCGGAAACAGTTGCTTCAGCAAAGCAAGTACGGCAAGGGCGGTCTGCATCAAGTGCTTTTCATGACTGCTCCCGTAGTCGCTCACGACCGCTCGGGCAAAGTCAGTGGGCCAGCGCGCTCTGTTGCGACTCAGCTCATTGACGACAGCTGACATCCGTTCAAAGAACGCGTCGCAGTCATCTGGAGCAGCTCTTTCCTTGATCCTGCGGATCAAGGCGATGAGTTGGGATTTCCGGCTTGCTCTGAGGAAGGGAAAGTTTGTTCACCGCTTTACGCAATCGGTGACACTGCACTGGCCCAGAAGCGTCTTGGCGCTCCTTGCGGACTTTGCAGCGCAAATCCGGCGAACGAGGTCAAAGCGATCCCAATTGACAGCCGACAAGCCCCGGCCGTCAATCAGCGGAAGTGCAAAGGTGTACAGCGCGTCGAGCTGTTGAACCGAGTCTGCCCAAACGCGCAGAGCGTCGCCGAGCGAGATGAACGCGCTTTTGGTCCGCGACAGAGGGCGAAGCGAAGGAGCAAGTTCAGCATCATTGCCGGTGTAGATGTCTGCTTAAGGATGGTCAGCTCTGTGCGCTTCATTGTTTGAACTTGCAGCGCACAGATGCTGACATCCGCCCTGAAAACCGGTACGTGCGGAATTTCGGAGCTCAGGGAGTCAGCACTCGCTTCGGCGGCACAAGCCAATAGTCTGACTGACACGTTCTTGCATTCTACCCGAAAGTCAAGGCTATTGACGTCGGTATCGTAATCCTTGAACATGAGGACTCCCATTTGCCGCAAGACCCTCTACAAGCTACAAGCGTGGATCAGCACAATCTGCTCCGTAAGGGCCGGAGCTTTGGAAGCACTGACCTTTGTGCGCACCCAAAGCTTGCGATTGTGCAATTGGGTCGTGAGCTCGTAGCTCTTCGACGGGTCGAGTCCCGGAATGGCCAAGCTGACGGACTGCGAGTCGAAGACATGTCAAAGGTGGGCGCGCCACAAGAAGGGCCTTCTCGGCCATCTGAGTCCGCTCACCGTCGCTTGAGCCGCAGTCTCGGGCAGGAAGACACCGGAGCGCACGAATTCCTCATACAGCAGCAAATCGCAGCCAGCCGTGCCTGCAGAGCGGCAGGCGCTGTCAGCGGCGCTGATCGACTCTTTGAAGGAACACCTGGCGTACCGATGCAGAAGACGGCATTGCCCCTACCAACGTCGCATGCCTCGATTGCACCGACGACAGCCCGTACGAGGTTGTAGCGGTCAGTTGCGTGTTCCTGCAGAGCCTGTGCGGCAATGCGCGGTGCGTTCAGGTCCTCGTGTACGCTGCCGCGACGTCGACGGGAGCTCGACATGGAAGCCGAGAGCTGACAGGCGGGAAATCCAGGTAGGCGAGAGAATGCGAAGGCAGCGCGCTACTGGCCGAACGACACGTCCGCGGCATGTCGGTGTGCTTGTGGCCGTCGCAGACAGGAGCCGTCTTAACCGGGAACCGGCGGAGTCTCCTGAGCAGCCCGAGAAGACAGGAGACCCGAGACGAAGCCACGCGGCTGTGCGCAATTTGACGACCTTTCATGATTCCAGCTCTACGCCTCGTCTGACGCAAAGGATGGAACGCGCTCCGCTAGACAGCCTTCCAGCCGCACTGTGTCGAGAGGTCCGGTCAAATTTTGCTGATTGAGAAGGTCACAGGAAGAAAGCTTGCGCACCTCGAGATAGTCGCCATCTGCATTATTGAGCGCGTACGACTGCGAGGTGATGAAGTGGTGCAGCGAGCAGAGACCAGTCTGACTGTCGGCCGCAACGCAGAACGTCGGGATTTGCAGCTTATCGTTCTGATTCACCGCAAGCTGTCAGTCTCCGCATGGCGCAAGGAGCCCAGATGCATGGACGTACCATGAAGAATCGAATGAAAGTCTCGTTGCCACAGGTGAGGCGCTCGGTAACGAGCCTGCCTGCGAATGGCACGAGCTGCGACGTCACCCAGACTTGCCCAGCGTGCGGACCCGTCTCGGGCAAAGAAGGACCGTTGCTCAGGCCCATGGCGGAAAAGATGGCGATCATCTGGTTGTCGTGCGAGAAGTCGGCGTAGAGGGCGCGGTCAAGCGGGAAAGTTGACGGGTTCTGCGCGAGCGTCTGGTTGACCTGCGTCTCGTCCGCTAGGACGTAGGCGCGGTCTCCAGTCAAGCGCGAAATGAGCTCATTGATGTAGCCGACTCTGTAATGTCTTGGCGTAAGCACCTATGACGGCAAAGGAGAGCAACGAAAAAGACCCTCACCCCTGCGCAGGACCAAGCGCATTGCCGTAGCCTGTCTTGTAGTACTTGCTCAGGTCGTAGTAGTACTGTGTGAGGTTACGGATCAGCGTGAACAACAGGACAAACTGACCTAGCGACCGTACCTCCATTCCGGCAAATTCCTCCGAGGTGAAGAGCTTGCACCATGGCGAGAGCTGCTCCTTGTACTCGCTTTCGAAGCCACACAGCTGCATATAGTTGAGGATATCGTCGACCTCGACGCTAGCGTTCGGGGCCATCTCATTAATGCGTGTGGTAGCCTCGACAGCGTATGTCGCGAGCCAGGCGTCCGCGTACTGCTCGTTCTCCGGCGCAGCGTCGCAATTGTTGTCGTCAAGGGCTGAGAGAGCCGCCTCATTAGCTTCAGTCGCTTAAGAATAGATGATCTCGTACGAACTATTGTTCATCTGAGAGGGAGAAAGCGCGCGGTGAGCAGTCGTCCAAGGCAGAATGTCAGGCGCATTATGACGCACCCCGGCAGTGTTGTCAATGACCACGGAAGGCGACGAAGCCGTTCTGCCGCTCACGGCAAAGAAGCCGGACGTCCAGTTACCGGCAGCTGTGCAGACGGACATTCAGCGGCTGCCTCGGCAACGCATTCAATCTACGTACAGTCAACAACGCGCGCAGAGCTGTCGCTGCGGACAAATGGTTCGGCATCGCCGCCGAGGAGACCAGAGTAGCGCTTGTACGCCTCGACGCCAGCCTCGTACGATTCCTGCTCGCCGAGCGGGGTCAGGACGTCGGCCTTGAGCGGGTAGCTGCACAGGCTATAGTCAGCACGTGACGACACAAGTCAGAGTAGGTGGCGCATACATATAGCTTTTGACAAACTCCAGGTCGCCGTCGAGCGAAGTCGCGTTCTGCTGCAACTTGGCGATCGAAGCCTGGAGCTTCTTGCCGGCGTTCGCAGTCGGGAAGCGCGCTCCGTGGCGCTGCAAGATGTTGACCTGTTTTGCGATGCGGATGAGGTGCGGAAGAAAGGCAGGCAGGCGAACCAAGGAGAACGTACCTGGTCGATCTTGCACCCGGAAGGTGGCGCACGGTAGGAGCCGAGCGGATACCACGGACTGTACGGACCGAGGTTGTTGCTGATGTACGACGGAAGCGGGTTCTTGATCGCTGCAGCGTTGACAGCGGCAGCAGATGCAGGCGCAGGAGCAGATCCGGCGAGGAGAGCGAGGGAAGCGACGGCGACGGCGGAGAGCATTGCGGCGGTCAAGAGGAGCTCAAAGATGTCGTCGCTAGAGACAGGAAGGAGCAAAAGAAGAGTCGAGCGGCGTTGCTGCTCCAATCCGCCTGTCTCGCTCACAGCCCCTTTAGACGCGGCCATCTTTAGATCGCCCGCCGGCCCACGAGCAGGCGAACAGTTTGCAACGTTGCTGGGGCAACGCAGCGGGCCTCGCTGCTCCGTTGTGCTCGCCGCTTTCGCCGGTCGGCGGTTTTTGTGGGGGTGGGACGAACGTGCGAGAGGGTGTCTCGCGACGACAACGGCGCGGGCAGCGGCGAAGCGCGATCGGAGGCAGCGCAGCCAAAGTTGGCTTCGCGTGAGCACTCCTCGCCGCTTCCCGAGATATGGCGGAGCACCGCATGCGAGAAGCGGGAGGCGAAGAGACGAACGTGTTCCGGCTGGCGATCTGACCAAGTTCACGGAGCTCTCGATGACAGAGTACTTCTGCAAGAGCAAGAAGAGAACGACCATACATTGCTGGAAAAGGCTTGCGAAGGTGCGCCTCCCGTCGACCCCCTTCTTTCTCCAGACATGTGCGCGAGACGGGCTGTGATTACAGCCGACGCGAGAGTAGTCAGAGTGGCCAGAGTGTGGTCGAACGAGTGTAGTAGGGGATAGAGTAAAGACAGAGTGGTGGAGCACAAAGTGGAGCGAAAGTGTCTGTGTTGCTGAGTGTCTGCTGATCGCACGTCGCGGTTGCAGCGGTGCGCGCTATTGCGCCTGCACGGGTCCGGCGTTAATCGTCGCCGCATGCTGCTCTTGAAGCTGCTGCTGCGCCTTCTCGTCGTCGGCCGAAATGTTAGGTGGCGGAACGGGCGCGCCGGACTGCGGCGACGCCTTTTCCTGCGTCACTTCGGGCGCCTTCTCCTTCTCCTGCGCTACCGACGACGCCTTGCCCTTCTTCTTGCCCTTCTTGCTCTTGCTCGGCCCGCAGCCCGCGCCGTGCGACTCGTTCTCGAACATCGGCGGGCGCGTCGACTCGTCGTTGCCGCGGATGCTCGACTTGATGAAAGCGAGGAAGCGGTCGCCATACTCGCGCGGCGGGACGGCCGAGATCATGTGCTGCAGTATTTGAGGGCAACGTCAGCCGTGAGCGCGTTACTGCGCGCGGTAAGCGGACACACCTTGTTGTGCTGCAACCCCTTGAAGAAGTGCTCGATCCGCTTGGCGAACGTGTACGGCGTGAGGATGTCGATGATACCCTGCGAAGCTCGAGAAATTAGCAGGGCGTACGAGATCCGGAAAGGACGAGCTTCGACGCACCAAGTAGTAGATTACGCCGAGATCCTCGTTGCTGTCTCCCGTCGCGCGCATCCCACCTTCGTCCTGATAGAACAGGAACAAGCGACGCTCCGAGTTGTCGTGCTCGGGCAGCTCGTGCTTGCCGCCGAGCGCCTGCGGATCGGACCGCTGAACGGCCTTGCGCAAAGCTGAGGCGTCGGCATCGCGCTTGATCTGCGTCGGCTTCCGCGAGACCTTGACCGTGTCGGGCTGTCGAACGGATACAAAGTCAGTCGTGTGCTGAGGAAGAATCGAGAGGCGAGTCGCACCTGGAAGACTGAGAGTTTGTCCTCACGCAAGCCGTCGCTGTTTCCGCGAATGCCATTGTGGATGCCGGTCAAGAGCGAGTAGTCCATGATGCCGAGACGCTGCAGTAGCTCAGTGTCGCGCCGGAGCTGCTCCTCAAAGAGCGCCTTCTTCTCTGGGCCGAGCGCGAGCTGGCGGTGCCGCTGCACCCAGTTGAGATCCTTGAGCACGGCGTGCGGATTCGCCGCTGCCTTCTCTTCGGGATACATGCGGCCGATGGCGGAGCCCTGCATGTCGATACGGCGAGTTAGCGTAACTCTCACAGGCAGATGGCCGATGTGCGAGCGTTAAATCTCGTCGCTCGCATAGCCACGAGATGTCACACTCACCTTGAGGTCGTACGTCTCGTGAATGTCGCGATGCGGCGGGAAGAGGTTGTTGAAGATGACGAAGTGGATTTTCTTGCCGTGCGGGAGCTTGACACGGTGCAGGCCGTAGAAGCGACTCAGGAGCGTATGCGGGTTCTTCTTGATGTGCTCGTGGTACTCCTTGAGGATGCTCCGCAGGAACTTGTGCTCGGCGTGCCGGATCGTTTTGATGATAAAGCGGTAGTCGCGCGAGAAGTAGAAAAAGCTGCCGCTCTTGCCCGGCGAGCCGAGCTCCGACAGGATGTACTTGGCCGTGAGCGAGACGAGGTAGTCGCTCGGGTCGAGGAAGAAGTACTCGCGTAGCTCGCGGAAGACCCAGGGTGCATAGTCCTTGAACTTGAAGTCGTAGCGGACCGAGGGCGTGAGCTCGTTGCCGACGCTGCAAGGTTGCGGCTCAGCCAATGCCTTTCGCACGGAAGCACAACGGCAAAATCGTACATATCGAAGCTGAACTTGTGCCGCGCGGTGTAGTCGGCATCCGTCAGAGGCCGCTTTGCCTTAGCTTGGCAACGCGAGACCTGCGGGAGTGCGCAGTGTCAGCAAACCAATCCGATGCGCCGGACCCGGTGCGCACAAGACGTACGCCGATGCGGATCCCCGTGAGCATGTTGTACATGAGCACATAGTTGGCGTGGTCCTGCCCGATCAGGTTGCCGACGAGCACGCCAGCGCCAAGCTCGTCCTCGCGGTCCGCGCCCGCCGCGCGCGACTTTTGCCGTCCCCCCTGCGCCGTAGCAAGCGTCGATGGGTTCGTCGCCGCCGCGAGCTGCGCTGCGCCGTCCTCGGCGCTGCCCTCGCCCGCCGCCGCCGCATTTGCAATCGGGTTGGGCACTGCAGCAGCTGACGTGCCCGATACGGTGCGTGCCCCTCCGGCGCTGGAAAGCTGCCCATCCGAGACAGCGCTCGAGCCCGAGCCCATGCGCGTCGTGCGACGCTTGAGCAGGGCGCCAGGGCCGGCGGGCATCGTGCCGCTGCCGAGCCCGAGCCCGCCGCCTGTGCCGCTGCCGCTGCCCGGGACGCCCAGGCGTTCGCGGTCGCGCGCTTCTCCGCCCGGAAGCGGCGAGGCCGCGCGGTCGCGCTGCTTCGCAGCAGCCGCCTTTTCAGCCTCGGCGCGCTTCTCCTGCCGCTGCCGACGGATCGCATCTGCCTGGGCGGCGATCGAGGCATCGACGTCGTCGATGAACATGGGCGACTGAGGCGAGGTCGGCCCGCCGAATGCGAGTCCGGCCGAGGATGGGCCGGCAAAGGCGAACTGTGGTGCCGCAGCGGCAACCGAAGGATGCGCTGGCGCATTGGAGAACGAGTGCGAGCGCTGCGTAGGAGATGGAGATAGACGGTGGGAAGACGTGGTAGAGGAGCGGCGAGGTTGCGAGGTGACGGGGACGGCAAGAGACGGGGAGCCAGGGACAGCTAGGGAAGGAGACGCGATGAGGGAGGGCGAGTCGGCAGTATTACTGCGGCGAATATGGGGAGATGCGGTTCGGGGACGGGAGGAAGAGGCGGCCGCGGGAGGGTGGAGCTGCGACGAGGCGGAGGCGATGGGAGAATGTGCCAGAGGGGACGGCGGCATTCGCTCAGGCGATCCGTGCAGGATGCGCTGTCGCGAGGGAGGGGATTTTCGCGAGCTGCTTCGTGGAGGCGAAGACGACTGCTGCCAGTCTGCCGGCGCAGGTGCAGGCGATACCACCTCGTGCGCCGGCACTGCTGAACGTGTTGACACTCGCGACGGCGAAGTGTTGCTCGGCGGTGACGAAAGGAGTCGAGGCGAAGCCGGGAGGGGAACGAGGCGAGAGTTGGTCGCGACGAATCCGGGCGCGAATGCGACAGGCGCGCGATCGAGCGGGTCGTGCGGGGCGTGCGAAGTAGATGCCACGGATGTGTGCGCATCAGACACCGTGATATAAGAGACAGGCGACTCGGATCGCCGCAAGCTGGCGGCTGACTCGGTAGGCGCGTCGCTCGCGGCCGAGTAGAAGCTGCTCGACCCGTTCAGGGTTGACGACGGGACATGCCGCAGCGCCTGGTCGTCGCTCTCGCGCGACGGAGAGCGTTCGAGCATGTTCGCGAGGCGCGGGTCGAGCTGCGAGGGCGACGAAGCGCCGTCGCGCTGTCGCCAGGGCGAAGGCGGACGCAAGCCGGCGTCTTCCATGCGGTCGTGGAAATCGCTGCGCCACTCTTGCAGCCGCATGCGCGCATGGTCGAGGTGATCCTGCTCGTCGCGCTCGTCGCGAAAGTCTTGCGCCTCGCCGTCTGCGGGCTCCTGTACATGCTCGTTCGGACGCGCGTCGTCGCTCGAGGTGGGAGCCGCTGCGCCGGCCGAAGGGGGAGTAGGGCCATGATGCGGGTGCATGTGCTCGTGCGCGTGGCCGTAGACGCGCTGGAACCACCCTGTCCCAGCCTGAGCCTCGGCAGACGACCCGGGCGCGTCACCGGCCGGGCCCTGCGCACGCTGCATCCTGCCCGGCGAGCCCTGGCGGAGGACAACACCGTTCTTCTGCACGACCACGCGAGCGGGATCGAGTCCCTCTGAGCGCACGCGCTCGCCGAGCGTGAAGAGCGGGTTGATCGAGTCGCGGTCGTCGTCGCTGACCCTCGCTCCTGCGCCCGCGGGCACAGCTGCAGGGCCCTTGAGCGTACTCTGCGACTCGCTGAGCGCAAGCCCGTCGCCCATGGCGCTCTGCAGCGGGAGCGAGTCGGGCGGTTGCCGAGGTGCCAAGGGCTGCCCGTCACTCTTCTCGCGCGCGGGCGAATCTGTCTGGGCCGAGTGCACGCTCGTGCTCGCCGTCAGGTGCTCGTCGGCCGTGCTCGGGCTCGAACTCGCGGGCGAGAGCGGCGAGTCGGGTCGAGGCGGCGGGATGGGCTTGAGCGAGCTGTCGACGGTGAGCGTGGTCGCGGGCGGGGTGGCTGGCGGCGTAGCGAGCATACAAAGCGATCTCTGAATCGCTAGCTCGACCGTTCCGGATCCGGGCCGAGCGAAAGCGTCGGACCCGACTCGCGCGTCGAAACTCCGTCGACGTCGACGCCGGCGACCAACCTTCCTCGCAGCAACCTCGCCTTTTGTCACAGAGAGGCCACCGGTGAATCACTGCAGACTCAACGCGGTTGCTACAACCCTGCCGAAATGCCCGACAGAGCTTTGCGCGACCTTGCATGCTCACTTGCACCACGATCAGTCGATGCGACAGCGAGCAATTGTTGCAAAGGAGCGGGAACGACGGGCATGCAGGAACGAGGGACGATCCAGGGACGACAACAGGCGCAAACAGAACGCAAAAGGCGCGACAGGTGGGAGAAAGAATGCAAGAGACGCGTTCAAGTCGAAATGTCTGCGCGTCCAGAGGCCGTCAGCTACACTTCTTTCGACAAGATCGCCGCGGTACGCACACTGGAAGCACGCCGTGACGCTCCCGAGGCCCGTCTCCTCGCGGAGGAGCATGTCGTGGTTGTTGCGCAGGCAGTCGTTCGTCAAGTGATTCCACCTGCGTGCGTCGAGCCGCCCGGTGTCAGCTGCGCGTCAAGTGTTGCGGAAACAGACGAGAGTACGGACGTCGATGTGTCGCCGTAGAGCATCGCAGGCGCCTTGATCGTCTGCTTGCCGCCCTTGCAGCGCTTGCACTTGAAGAGGTCGTGCGTCTGTTCGGCGCAACCGTTGTCAGTCCCGCATGCACAGCTGTCAGGAGTAGCTGACGCACCTCGCAGGCCGACTCCTTGTACTGGAAGAGCTGGCGCAGGTTGTCGCCGGCAAAGTGGCGCTCGATGTCTTCCTTGGCGTCGACAATGACCGACGACAGGTTCTGCTTGTGCGACTGGCGCTGGAAGACTGCGTGCGCAAGATCGTTTCAGTGGGTGACCCATCCACGCGGCAGGCTCGTACGCGACCAGCGGGCGTTCAGAACGCACTCTTTTCTTCGACGGTGCCGGTCGCGACAAAGCGGTAGACGAAGCCTGTGCGATGCCGAGCCGGCGATGTCAGTTCGGAGGCGACACAGTTCGAGGCGTGTGCTTCAGCCCAGGAATGAAAACGCACAATCCTTCTTCTGCCCGTCACGCCAGACACGCGCGAGCGCCTGCATGTCGCTTGCCGGGTTCCAGTCTGCGCATGAAACCATCAGCATACAGCTCACTAGGCAGCAATTGCCAGACGTGACGCACCGGGATCGAACAGGATGAGGCGGTTCGCGCCAATGAGGTTGATTCCGCAGCCGCCGGCCTTGGACGAGAGGAGGAACACGACCTTGTCCGAGTCGGGGTCGTTGAACTGGTCGACGAGCTTCTGTCGCTTGTTCGTCGCCATAGTGCCGTCGAGGCGCAGCCAGCCGAATCTGAACAACCCCGGGTGCACGCGTCAGCGCGTGAACGAGAAAGAGGTAGTGACGGCGACGCACCGTTTGGCGTCGCACAGCTTCTGGAAAATGTCGAGCGTCTGCGTAAAGTTGCTAATGAGGACGATCTTGTCGTTCGTTTCCTTGCGCATCTTGGTGAGGAAGCTGGCCAGGTGGAAGCGGAGAATGTGAGCCAACTGACAAGAAAATCGAGGACAACCGCAGAAACTAGCTCAGTGGCCTGGCCATCCGACTCACCGGTCGAGAACCGCCATTTTGCCGCTAAGCGCCGGGTCGATGCCCCTCCTGCGGTCGCGCGGGTCGTACCCCTCGGGCCACACGCCCTCGGCGCCGGGCATGTCCTGCGCAAAGTCGAGCAGGTCGGGGTGGTTGCACAGCTTGCGGAGGATGCCAATCGCCTTGAGCGGCTGCGACTCTTTGCCGCGCAGGAGCGCCTTCATCTCCGGCGACGCCATGAAGAACTTGTACAGGTCGAGCTGGAAGGGCGAGAGCGAGCAGAAGACGACGTGCTCGTACTTGACGGGCACTGTTACGCGCGCATCTAAGTGAGTCAAGGCGGGAATATGGGAAGTCAGGGGAGGCACGCACAGTACTTGCTGAGAAGGTCGTTGGTGCGGCGGATGATGAACTTGTTGACCTTTTCCGAAAGCACCTTCATCGCCGCGTCGCCGCGCTCCTTCTCCTTGTCGCTGGCGTCGCCGTCGCGGCCCTTGAGAATGGGGAGCTCGAACTGCTTGTGGAACTCTTGCTTCGTCCCGAGGTAGCCCGGGTTGCAGAAGTTGAGCAGGCTGAAGTACTCGTTCAGGTCGTTCTGCGCTCGGGAATGCATCGTATCGCGGTCGTCAACAGCGTGCTCCGCTCGCAAAAGAAGCGCATGCTCCGGCGCACCTGGATCGGTGTGCCCGTCAGGATGACACGCCTCTTGCAGTTGATTCGGTTAAGCGCAGTGTACGTCTGGTTGTCTGCGCCCACCGGACTGCTCAGCAATCACTCCGTCGGACCTTATAGCGCGAGGGACATACCCGAATTCTTGAGGCGATGACCTTCGTCGGCGAGCAAGAGGCCCACCTCGGTGTCGCCGAGTTCGTTCGTAAGGTCGCGCAGCTTCTCATACGACACGATGACGACTGCGCAGATTGTCGTCAGCTGAATGTGGCAAAGAGGGACAGTGCATGCGACGTACTCGGCGTGACAACCTGCTTGCCCTTAGTCGCGCACCACTGGCGCACCTGCTTGACGAGCTCGGCGCCCGTGACCTTGCCGTCGACCGCGAGCGGGTTGACGGTGCCCTCTCCGAGCCACTTGACGAGCTCGTTGGCCCAGTTGCGAACGAGCGATGAGGGGCACACGACGATGGCCTTGTCAATGGCGGCCTTGTTCGGGAGCGGAGACTGGCGCAGGAGCGTCCACATGAGTGTGATACATTGAAGCTGCGTTGTGAATGAGGGTCAGATGCGGATAGCACAACAACGGGAGCAGACAACGCACCGTCTTGCCGAGACCCATCTCGTCGGCCATGATGCACCTGCAGGAGCGAGATGAGAGACTGCCTGACAATGAGACAATGACGGGCTGGTTCTGCGCACCCGAAAGCCTGCTCGTCGGTCATGCCAGTCGCGCAGCGATACAGGAACTTGACGCCCTCGACCTGATGCGGGCGGAGCTTGCCGCCGACTCGCGGGTCAATGACGACGGCGACCTTCTTGACCATGCCGGCGAGCTTCTTGCGGTCTGCGAGCCCGAGGATCTCGGCGAGGCTCTTGTGCACCTTTTTGCGCTCGCGCTCGAGCGCCGAATCGACCTTGTTGTCGGCGCGGTCCTGCTCCTCCTTCTCCTTGCGCTGACGCTCGAGCTCGCGCTCGGCCTCGCGATCGTCGGTCGTCGGGTCCCACAAGACGATGGCATGGTCGGCGAGCGGGTCAAAGAGAGGTGCGGGGATGACCTCGCCCGGCTGGCGCGTGCCGAGCGTGCGCAGCGAAAGCTTGGTGTCGAGGAGGACGCCGCGCTTCTTGATGCCGGGGAGCGAGAATGCCTGCGTCATGATGCTCTCGGCCGTCTTGGGGCGGTAGACGGGGAACTGGCGCGGCGGCGGCGGCGCGACGTAGCGGTCGACGAACCCGCGCTTCTTCTTGCCGCCGTCGTCGTCCGAGTCGTCTCCGTCCTTCTTCTTGCCCTTGCCCGCCTTCTTGGCCTTCTTGGCCGCAGGCTCTCCGTCATCATCGCCCGCCGCACGTACGTTTGTGTAGAAGTCGTTGTCGGTGAAGACGACTCGGGGCCGCTTGGTCCCCGAGCGGGTCCCGCCGAGATTGCGCGAGCGGGTTGAGGTGGTCGAGGTAGGGACCTTGAAGGCTGCACACGCACTCGCAGGTCAGCTCGGGCAGTGTGGCGAGCAGAGGGCGAGGTGTCAACGGACGCTTGAGCTGCGGGACGCCAAACCCTCCACCCGAGTGGTGCGGTGCAGCGGGCGACTCGGGCCCCTGGTCTTCGCGCTTGAAGCTGGCGATGATGGACCGGCGCATGCTCCCCCGGGCGAGTGGCGCGAGATGTCAACTTTGGCGGGAGAGAGGAAGCGGGCGGCGAAGAGACGCGTCTGTTTACTCGCCATCCACGCGACTACGCGCAGCTGAGAGCCAAGTGAGGGCGTAGCTGGACTGAACAGCTAAGAAGACACGCTTTCGCACTGCGCACCGCTCACCAGCCGCTGTCGTCGCTTCTCTCGACACCGTCATCGCCGGACCTCGTCCTCGCCCGCTTTCTCGCCCAGCACGATGGCCAACTGGGTCGAGGAGGGCATGGGCGTCGGTATGAGGGGTCCAGACGGCGCTCCGCTCTACCGCGAGTCGACTCCCGCTCTCCCGTCCTCGGCTTCCTTCGACCCGACCATCCATAAGCCCCCCTTCACTGACAATGGCGCTGGCGCCAGCGTCTCGAGCGAGGCGCAGGAGTACCACAATCGCGTAGGCAACATGCTCAACAAGTGTCTCGGCCCCGAGTACATCTCGACTCGCCCGGGCGGCGGAGGCGGAAAGCTCACCTACATCGAGGGCTGGCGGGCCATTGACCTCGCCAACGAGGTGTTTGGCTACAATGGCTGGTTCACCGACATCAAGTACCTCGAGGCCGACTTTGTGCGTCAGCGCCGCAGCTGGTCCGGACAGATCTACCGCCTCCTGCTGACCGTTCCGCTTTTCCGCCGCAGGTCGATCTCGACCCGCAATCCGGTCGCTGGAGCGTCGGCGTCACGGCTATCGTCAGGGTACGCCTCCGCGACGGCACGAGCCACGAGGACGTCGGCTTTGGCAAGCTCGAGAACGGCAAGTCCAAGGCGGATGCCCTCGACAAGGTGCGTTGGCGGCTCCGCTCTTTTGATCGTCGGGCAAGCGCATGGCAGAGTCTGACTCGGCTCGTCTCTCCTGCACAGGCTAAGAAGGAGGCGGTGACGGACGGGCTCAAGCGCACCTTGCGCTACTTCGGCAAGCTTCTCGGTAACTGCCTGTACGACAAGACGCACCTCGGCTTCATCTCCAACCTCAAGGCGCCGAAGGTGAGTTCGATACGCTTCCGGTGTCCTGGCTCTTCCCCTCGAACCGCGAATTCTCGCAGCGGTGCCCGGCTTACCCTCTTTTCTGCCGCGACAGCCCAAGTTCGACTTCGACTCGATCTACAAAGCCGAGCGCGACAACCCGCAAGCCTTCTCCGCCGCGCCTACTCCTCTCCCTTCTCGCGCGGCCCGCCCCGCCGCCAATCCCGGCACGCCCGCCGCCGCGGCCCTTGCAGCGGCGGCAGCGGCGAAGAAGCCAACCCCCTCGCGCCCTCCGCCACACGCTGCGAACCGCGCGACGCCCGGAAAGCCGCCAGCGATGCCGCCGCACTTGGCGCAGCAGGTGCAGCGCGCGAGCACGCTCAACCCCGCCGCTGCTGCAGCTCGACCACCCGCGCCTGCCGCCGCTCCTCCCGCGCAAGCCGCTCCTCGCCGCGCTGCGACGGTCGCGGTCGGTGGTGCGCCGCAGAAGCGCGAAGTGGCCGGCCCGCAGAGCGACATCAGCTTTTCGGCCGAAGACGAGAGCTTGCTTGCGGCGATGGACCTGCCTGACGGAGCTGCACCTGTCGACTTTGTCGAGACGGAGGGCAACGGCTTCGAGGCGGATGATAGCGGGTTTGCAGAGATGGAGGGTTTTGAGGGGAACAGGTGCGTACATCGTGTCTGCCACTCAGGGTGGTTCCACGAACTGACTCAACACGTTCGCACGCAGCATCATCGCGTCGAAGCCGCCTGTGTCTCCACCTGCCGCCCGCCCCTCGCCTCCTGCCGACCAGCCGGCAGCGACGACGAGCAGCGCCGACGCGAAGCACGACCAGATGCTCGCGAACAAAGCCGCGGCGATGGAGCGTCTCGCAGCGCGCAAACGCAAGGCCGACGCCGACGCCGCTGCCGCTGCCGGCTCCAGCGTGGGCTTGAAGCGCTCGGCTTCGGTCGCGGCGGTCGAGGGATACAGCGTCTCGGCTGCGTCGCTGCTCGCCGGCGCCGGCGGCGCAGGCAAGTCGCCCCTCCCGCAAGCGGGATCTGCGCGCCCGGGCGGGCTCAGGCCTCCGCAGGCTCCTTCGCGCACGTCGAGCGTCTCTGCACCTGCGCCCGCGCCCGCGCCCGCGCCCGCGGCGAAAGTCGCGGGCTCGCTGCCCGTGCTGCAGGTCGGCGCGGGCGTCGTGCGCGCTGCCGGGGGCGAGAAGGGCGTGAGCGGGATGGTGAGCGCGAGCCCGGAGAGGGCGAGGTCGATCGGCGCGGCGAGTGTCCAGGAAGACGCGCAGGGTGGGTTTGTGAGCGCGAGGGGGTTCAAGAGGGGGTTGAGCGTGTCGGGAGAAGGGTGCGTCTCGCGCACTGCGCTCTCGCGGCTTCTGCGGTCCCTCTCGGATGACTGCTCGTCGACTGCTATCCAGTCGTTAGGCGCACGCTCATTCCCTCCTTGCCGCAGCTACGACGCTTCTCCTCCATTACCAGCAGCGGCTGCGAACTCCCGCGCCTCGCACTCGCCCTCCGCTGCGCGCGTACCGCTCGCGCAGCTCGAAGTCGACGGCCCAACGGGCCAGATCAAGCGCCCTCGAGGCGCCTCGTGAATTGGCCGAGGGAGGAAGCGTTCAGGTGTTGCGGGTTGCCAGCGGTCTCTTCTCTCAGTGGCTTTGCGTCGTCGAGCGCGTGTTGTGTACCTTTCTCTCGTTGTCGCATGCATTCGGGTTTGTGCCTTTCGTCGAACCAGGCGCGGCGCGGCGCGAAGCGGCGCGAGAGAATGAGAGATTCGATTGCGCGTGAATGAAGATGGAAGAAGGAGCGCGCAGACGACGATGTGCAAAGTAGGTACAACGGACAGACGGCACGGAAGGGTACGGCAGACGGCAGGCAGACACCGAAGGAAAGGGAGAGCCCCGCTCACTCTGCGAGCGTGCGCGGCGCGGGGAACTGCATCTCGAAGCTCGTCAGGTGGACGTTGAGGCGCTGCCCGTACACCTCGAAGCGCGGGAAGCTCTTCCCGTCGCCAAAGCCAGTCCACTCGTCGCCCTCGCCGTCACCGCACGGCTCGATGCGCGCAACGCGGCTCCACCCCGTCGCGGTGGGTTCGACGACGAATGTCCGCTCGCTCCCGACGAGGACATCGGCGCGCTGCCCCTCTGCACGGACGGCGTGCGCGTCCGACTCAGCGGCGGGCAGCGGGGGCTGTACGAGCGCGGGGTTGTAGCCGCTCAGTAGCGGGCGGACGAGCGCCGACGAGAGCCACGAGGTCGAGACGGGGAGGGCGAAGGGGGTCGTGCGTGAGTCGCGGAGGAGGCAGCGGAAGAAGGGCTTCGAAGGGGAGGGAGGGTGCGAGACAGTCAGGAGCGTCGACGAGCCCGAGGGGGTGAAGGAGAAGTCAGCGCGATGTCTGCGGAGGGGCGCCTGTCAGTCGCTTGTATTGTGCGCGAAGAAGGAGGAGGTAACGCACTTGGGAATGCCCCAGTTGCGCCTGCCATTGGCGACCGACTCGTCCGTCGAGACGTAGATGCGAGTGATGGCAAAGTCGTACTGCGGCTTGTCGCCGTCCTTTGCGCCCGAGCGGCTAAACAGACCCGGGACATACATGAGCTCGTCGTACGGCCCCGCGTCGCCCGTCGTGTAGCGCACAATCATGACGAAGCCGACGCCGCCGTGGAAGCGGTCGCTTAGGTCGGCGGGCGTGCCCTTCTCGAGGTCTGCGTAGCTCGCATCTGGAAGGGAGATGGGCTCCTCGCTGAACGGGGTATAGATTGGGATGATCCAGCCCTCTCCCGTGAGCGACCAAGGGCTGCGCAGGGCAGGATCAGCGGGATTCGAGAAGTGGGGAGGGCGAGTCAGCGCACGCAGGGAGAACGGGGACGCCGGCAGCGGTGCGGATTGCGGCCATCTCGTCGTCGGCACCGACCAGAGCTGGATAGCGCACGAGAAAAAGCGGCGACGGACGCGGGAGCGGAGGGTCCGAGAGCAGGACAAAGTCCGACCCGGCAACGGCGGGTGCAGCGCGAGCAGGTTCAGCGGGTTTCGGGTGAGTCTGCAAGACACTTCACGATAGCCCAATCTGCTCGGAACGAGTTAAGGGCGAGGGTGGAAGCGCAAACGATTCCGCTCGATCGCTCTTCACGGCGCTGCCCTCTTCCACGCGCCACTCGCGCACGAAAGGCTAGCAGACATGGCCCGCGGTCTCCAGAAGCTCGAGTCTCAGTGCGTCTGCGCATGTCCCGCCTCGCCTCTGTCCTCGCCACCTCTCGCGCTTCTTCATCGCTTCCTTGTCCTTGTCGGCGCGTTGGCTCACCCTCTCGCCGCGCAAAACAGGCAGAAGAACGCCGCAAAGGCCAACGCAGGCGGCAAGTCGAACCTCAAGACTCGCGCCGCCGCTTTCAAGGTTCGTCTCGCCTTCTCGCTGTCGACCTCTTCCTCTCCGCCCCTGCTCTGCCGCTGCCGTCCTCCTCGACACCCTTGTGTCGCATCCTTTGCCCCGTGCTCACCCCTGCTCCTTCTCACACAGATCAGCTGCCCGGCTTGCAAGCTCCCCCTTTCCGACTACACCAACTTCAAGGCGCACTTCGAGTCGAAGCACCCGAAGCTCCCCCTCCCCACCGAGGAGTCTCTCGCTCCCAAGTAGACGGCTTGCGGCACATTTGGGCGAGGCCATTCAGGGGCCATAGACGTAGTTGCGTCGACTGGATACGAGGAGGAGCAGAGGAGCGGACGGCTGTTGTGCGGAGGTTATTCTCCTGTCCTGTATGATCAGAGCATCTCTCGCATATCTGCGTGCTGTCGAGGCGAATAGGGAGAGAAGAAGGGTATCGACGTCGAGACTGCAAAGTGTGTACAACCGGAGACAACCACCACACTCGACGCTCACACCCCGCCCATGGCCGAGTACCCGACCTTTTCCCGGATCAGCGCCTTCTGATTCGGCCTGATCCAGTCCCGACACCCGGCAAACATGGCCTCCCACACCTGCTGCGCCTCCTGCTCCCCCTTGCTCGCTGCCGCCGCGGACCCGCGGCCGTCCTCCTTGAACTGCGCTTCGCACACGCCGCGCACCTCGAGCCACAGGTGTGGGCTCGCGACGCGCTCGAGGAACGCGTCCGACACGCCTGCGAGCGCGGGCACGTCGGCCGACGTCGATGTCGACAGCGGGAGCGCGTCCAGGTCCGCTGCGAGCGGGACCGAGGGCGGCGCGGTCCCTGGTGCGGGGGGCGTCGAGGCGCCCGGCTCGGAGAGCGTGAGGGCGGGGACGGAGGCGGCGGGGACGAGGGACGGAGCGGTAGAAGCGGTAGAGGGTGCGGAAGCGGAAGAGGCGGCCGGTGCGGCGGGCTTGGTCACCATGAGGTTGACGACGGTCCCGTCCTCGACGGCAAACTCCTTGAGGAGCTTGGTGTCGCCCATGGCCTTGCCCTTGAGGATCCATCGCTGCGCCTCGGGCGGGGGTGCGCCCTTGCCCTGCTCGGCGGCGTACAGCTGCGCCTTGAGGTCGGCGATGGTCGCGGTCGGGCGGGCCGCAAGCGAGAAGGTAAGCGCAGGCTTGATCGACTTGACAGTGAGCGCGACGGTCTGGTCGCCAGGAGCGGGCGCGTCGTCGTCGTCGTGCGAAGTCGACGGAGGCTCGCAGACGGGGACCTGCTCGCATCACGACATCAGCTCGGAAGGGCGCGCGACTTGGACTCGGGATGCAAAGACGCACGTTGACGAGAGTGGGGCGCTTGTGGCGCTCCTCGACGGGCGGGGTGTACGAGTTTGGGTAGCGGAGCTTCTGGGACGCGAGCAGGTCGGCGGTCGCCTTGAGCGCCTGGATCTCGGCGGGCAGGCTCGTGTCTGAGATAAGAGACTCCATCGCGGCTTATGCAGCTCGGTCGCGTGTCTGGGAGAGAGCGACGGGTGGGCAAGCGGGGCGGAGCGATGACGGTGCGAGGGTTGATCGTGTTGAATGTGTCGCCTTTCTGTTTCAGGCGTGCCTGTGCTTGTTTGCTCTCACTGTATCTGTACGCCCACCGTGGTGGGACCGGCCGCGCTTGCGCGCACAGCCTGCTGCTGGCCCTCTCGAAGCTCTCGCACAACTCTTGCACTATCTCACGGCGCCCCGATCTTGCTGCCATTCGTGCGAAGTCGTCGTACTTCGTGCAGCGCCATCACAGAAGCTCCTTCGAGTCGTCGGTCTGGTCCGCGGACGGGCGCGACCTCTTCTCGCCCTGGACGATGAGCCACGCGTTCCACCCTCTGCCCACCGACCGTTCCGGTGTCGCGCGGTCGTCCGACACCTTGACCCTGAACATGCATATGTTGCAGAGCACGTGGCTCTCGGGCTGAGCGTCGGGACTGACGATATCGTAGCGAGACGAGGTGGGGCCAACCCGGCGAGGGCGACCTGTGCGCGTGCTGCTGATGGACAAGCGAAAGGAACACCTACTCGTGACGTCTTCCTTGCAAATAGGGAGAACGGGGGCCTGCACGAGGTCGGCGAAGTCCCAAAGGATGTTGAAACCGTGAAGGCCCGTCCAAGCGTCCAAGCAGCGAGCGGATCAAGAGCAGACGAGAGGACATGCAGAGACTCGAATCGGCCCACACCGGTGCAGCTCGAGTACCGTTGCATTGGCATGAGCACGGGCGCACCGGTAGAGCGGAATCACGAAGTCCGACGATCTTCAGCTCCGGAGATGACGGCCATCGGGCCCTCGGCGAGGATTTGCGTGTGCGCGCTTACCTACCTGTGCGGCATCCATCCGCTCCGACTGCTACTGAGCGTCTCTTGCTTGCTCAACAGCGCTTGAAAAGCTCTCCGCCACGCCTCCGCTTGCTGCTGCTCGTGCTACCGTCTCATCTCGTCTCGTCCCCACCTTCTCGTTCCCGATCCGACAGTGCGTCACTCCGCTGCACTTGCAGAGTGAGAGCGGCTGCGCTGAACTGTCGCACGCCACCCTTGCAGGACATGCGCGCTTGGGTCTTCCGCCAGAAGGGCAACCCTTCGTCCGTTCTCCACCTCGAGTCGGAGCATCCCGACCCTTCGACCGACACTCCCGCCGCCAACAAGCACAAGGTCCTCGTCAAGGTACATGCAGCATCGCTTAACCCCATCGGGTGGAAGTCGATGGGCGTGGCGCCCATCAAGTGGGGGCAGAAGGTCCCCGCCATCCCCGAGTGCGACTTCAGCGGCACCGTCGCCGGAGGCGACCTCGGCGGCACGGGCCTCCAGGTCGGCGACGCAGTCTTTGGCATTGTCCCCGCGCAGTCCGTCATGAAGGCGGGCCAGGGCGTCCTCGCCGACTACACGCTCGTCGAGAAGCGCCTTGTCGTCAAGAAGCCCGACAACGTTTCGTTCGAAGAGGCGTCGACCTTCCCGCTCGTCACGTTCACGGCGTACCACATGATGATGCGCACCGGTGGGCTCAAGAAGAGCACGGGTCAGAGGGTGTTCATTGTGCGTCGTCGCTCTTGCGCGGAGGGACGCCGGCATGCTGCCCGGGACTGAGAGGTGTCGTAGCATGCTATGTGGTACTGACGCTCTAGACAAATACAACTACGCAGAACGGTGGCTCGGGTGGTGTCGGCGTCTACGCTGTTCAGGTGCGCTCGTCTCTCTCGACGAATCACCGTGGAGAAGCTGCTCTGGACAAGCAGGCGCGCTGCGCACTCACTATGATGATCTGACCAAACTCTTGCCCGCCCAGCTCGCCAAGGCATACGGCGCCTACGTTGTCACAACCTGCTCCCCGCACTCGCGCGACCTCGTCCAGTCGCTCGGACCCGACGAGATCCTCGACTACAAGGAGCGGGACATCACCGAGCAGCTCACCGAGAAGTACAAGGACAAGCCCTTTGACATGGTGTTTGACACGGTCGGGGCCAACAGCGAGCTGTATCCCAAGTCGCCGCGCTACCTCAAGGTGCGTGGAATCCTCAGCCCCTGTACCTACTTCTCCCGCTAGCCGTACCGGCGGGACGGTGAACGGCGTGCAAGCCTGCCGTGACTTTGCGCTGAATCTGCTCCTGCAGCCCAAGGGCCACTTCCTCGACATCGCCGGCCCGCACATGGACGGCTCGCTCTGGTCACTGTTCTCCTCGGCTGTCGTCTTTGCCGGCCGCCTTGCCCGCCCGCGCATCTTCGGCGGCACTCCGCGCAAGTATGTCTTTGCGATGATGGAGCCCGAGGAGCGCGAGCTCAAGGAGATGGCCGAGTTCCTCCGCGAGGGTGCGTCTGTCTGTTTCCCCTTCCGCTTGGTGCACCTTGCTCTGTCTTCCCTTCTGACTCTGCTGCACGTACCTAGGCAAGCTCAAGCCGATCATCGACGAGGTGTTCCCGTTCGAGAAGGCCATCGACGCGTACAAACGGCAAATGTCTGGCCGGTGTGTCTCCTTCCTTCTGCTTCCCGCACCCATCCCTTTGCTGAACGGTAGTTGCCTTACAGCGCCAAGGGCAAGGTGGTCATCAAGGTGGCGGATGCGTGAGAACACGTCCGTGCGGTCCTCTGTCTGTTTGCTGTTTGTAATCAGTCTCTACATCTCCGCCTGTAGCACACGCTTCCTCACCGAGACGACTAGCCGTGTGCATAATGCAATCTCGTGTGACTCTGCGTACGCTACGCACTCTAGACGCCATTGCGCGAACTCGAGCATCCATTTCGAATTGCCCATCTTCATCAGTTCGCGGAGCCAGCTTCTCCCTCGCTCCGCCCGTAGGCATAGGCAGCTCTCCCCGCCTCTGAAGCACCTCCAACACCCCTCAAAACATGGCCAACGCCCCCGCAGAAGCGCCCTGGCACGCTGCCTTCCCCACTCCCCGCGCGACCGTCGTCGGCGGCGACATTCCGTCGCTCACGGCGGACGAGCTGCAGGCCAAGCTCGAGGCCGAGCCAGAGCTCGAGAAGAGGAGCTTTGTGGTCGTGGACGTGCGCAGGACCGACTTTGAGGTGCGTGGAGCCTGGTTGTGCGGTTCGGAGACGGCGGGAGAAGGTGGGGGGCGGTGCGAAGGACGGCAACGGCGCGGTACCGGAAGGTAGGCTTGGGGAGACTGCAGCTGCTGATGCTCTTCAGACACCCAGGACGGCTTCATCAGCGGCGCCATCAACCTGCCCGCGCACTCGCTCTACCCGACACTGCCTGGTCTACTGCCGATGCTCTCTCGGTGCGTCGCGACTCGGCTTTCGAAGATGCTGTTCAAATTCGATGAAGACCGCAGTCCGCTGAAGGTGTTTCCTGCGCAGTCATGCCCTCGTCATCTTCCACTGCAACTCGTGCTCAGCCGGCGGACGAGGACACCGTTCCGCTGGATGGTACCAAGACGCGCTAGATCAAGCCGGCGTCGGAAAGGACGTGAGCCGCGCGGCGGTGCTCGAGGGTGGAATAAAGGGGTGGCTGAAGGGGGCTAGCGAGGGCGGGAAGAGGGAGAAGCTAACCGTCAAGCTGTAACCCGCCTTTCTTTGCAGGCGCAAGGGAATTGCTCGGCCGAGGACGGCAGTCTTGCAACCTAGAGACAAATCGCTGGCTCGCCTCGAGAAGAGGCCGAAGCAACTGGGCCAGCTGGGACGATCCAGCTCGTCCTCAAATTGCACCACGTTCACTCGGGCTGCCGGCAAGGGCTTCTGCTGGGTATTCCACCGAACGCTGTGGTGACTTTGAGCTTCAGTCACCGCCCTGCAAGGCTTCAGCAGCCTCCAATAAGACGTGGACGCTTCTTTCGCGCGGAACTGGACTGTCAGCTCCCGGTGCGAAGCCCTCTTCTCGTACGCGATTGACGAATGAGAGCTGCTCGGATTGCTCGCAACGTCGTCAGGTGGTCGCGAGAGCTGCTAGGCCGTCAAGCTGCGCGAGAGTACTTCGCTTGCGAAGCACTGCTCTGCTTGCGACGGATGGGGTGCAAGTCTCCCCGCCAACAGCTCAGCCAGACGATAGCGGCACCAAGGGCGGGAAGACTGCAATGCACGTGTAACTGCGCAGTCTCACACCTCCCACATCTGCGTCCCCGTCTTGACCGCCCGCCGCACCGCCTCGTCCACCCTGCCTCCATTACCCTCGTTGAGCGCCTGCGCAAACGAGGTCCCGACTTCCCATGCCGCCTTGACGCATCCGTTGACGCCGACCGCGCTCAACCCGCCGCCGACGACCGCGACGTTGCCCGCCTGCTCGAGGCGGGTCCCGAACGCGCGGAAGTCGGGCAGCATGCCCGGCGGGACCTGCGGGATGCAGTCCCTGTGCGTGCTCGAGAAGGCGTGCACGGGCTCGGGGAAGTCGGTCGAGGGGAAGTGCATGCGGAGGGTCTCGAGCGCTGCGGCGACGAGCGAGTCATGCGAGGGCGAAGGCGGCGGACGCTTGTCGAGCCAGTAGGACCCGCCGAGGAGGAGAGAGACCTTGACAAGGTCGGCCGAGGACGCATCGTCGACGTCGGGCTGGACGTCGGTGTCGAAGATGACGCCAAGGGCGTGGTGCGGGTTATGAGAGGGAGGGACGGTGCGCGGGATGAGGTAGCCGAAGCCGTGCGGGAAAAGTGGCGCTGCGTCCGGAGGTGGCGCAGGGAAGGAGAGGTTGATGACGCTGACAGTCGGGGCGGGAAGCGAGGGAGGCGAGAGGGCAGGAGGCAAGAGTTGCGGGAGAGTGGTGACGAGGTGCGTCGCATCGAGCGGACCTGCCGAGGTGCGGATCTGTGGACCCTGTTGGTGAGCAGCGCGCGAAAGTAAGACGCTGAGATCGCGCGCACCCGCCATTGCCCGTCGACCTTCTCGACCTCCTCGACCCGGCCTTTCTCGCCCATCCAGAACTCGACACCCTCGACCGCAAGCCGCTCTCGCAGCTGCTCCGTCAGGCCCTGCAGACCACCCTTGACGCCCCACACGCTCGCCTTCTCCATGTCCTGCACGAGCTCCTTCCCCTCTGCGCCGCTCTCGCGGATCCGCTCCTTGACCCGGCGCATCTCGACCTCCTCCGCCTCCGCACGCACCCTCCACGCGCTCTTCTCCTTCCACCCTCTCTCGCGCGCCGAGCGCCCAAACACGCCCGCGAGGACGACGCTCCCCCACTCGCGCTCGGCGTCCCACAGCTGTGGGAACACGGCGCGCACGCTCAGGCGCCGCGCGTCGCCCGCGTAGATCCCGTGGATCATGGCGCTCACGAGCTCGGAGGCGAGGACGGGGCCGAACCGCCGCGTGAAGAAGGCGTCGACGGACTCGTCGGCTGCGCCGGACGGGTCCGAGTGGAGAGGCGAGCGGGGGCGGAAGGGCTCGAGAAGGAGCGAGGGGAGGACGCGCCGGATGAGAGGTGTCGTAAAGATGGAGCGGATGGCGGAGGCGAGGGAAGACGGGAGGAGCGTCAAGCCGGACGAGGGGGAGTAGAGGAAGCGGTTGCGAGCGGACGGCGCGGTCTTCGGCACTGTGACGATGGACGGCGTCAAGCCGATGTCGTGCGCCTGTAGAAGATAATGTCAGCGAAGCGTGAGGCACAGCAGACCGCCGAGCGAGACGCACCATCTCGATCGTGAGCCATCCGAGCAACCCAACCGGGCGGATGCTCCTCGGGCCCGTCTCGAACACGAGCAGCTCCTTGCCCCCATCCGGCTTCTCCGCCTCTCCGAGCTTCCTCCCGTCCTGCAAGCGAATCGCGCGGCACCATCCACCGACGCGGTCCTCCTTTTCGAGAACAACGATCCGGGTCCTTCGTCGCACGGCGGGGTCGAGGGTGCGGAGGAAGTAGTGCGCAGTCGACAGGCCGGAGAGACCGCCACCGAGAATGGCCAAAGTGTGCTCGAGTGGGGGATTCGAGCCGCGGTCTGCTGTGAAGAGGGTCGGCGAGAGGTGCAGCCGTCTGAGGTGGACGAGCGACGACGTCCCTGGCCGCACGCTAGCTGGGGGACGGCTCCGGGATGCACGAGTGACCGCCTGCGCAATCGTGAGCATCCTCGCTGGTCGCTCGAACGTGCAGAAATGTACTCGTCGCTCGGCGATCGGATTCGGCTGATGAGAAGGTGGACGCGGAGGTGGGAAGGTGCGCGGGCGCCAGCGGCAGTCAAGCGGCTCTTTGTAGCTTTATAGAAGCCGTACAGCACCAGTCTAGCTCGCTCGAAGCTCTATGTGGAGCGCGACGTGCGTCTCTGAGTGAAAGAGGCGGTGCTCGCTTGCTTCAGAGATCTCGAAGGCTCTCGATTCGCCAGTGCGTGTCATGCCGCCGTCCAGTGTGACGAATGACGACCACCTAGCTTTCGTGTGCTCGAGTATGCGCGAGTCTTTCTTTCAAAACCGTCTCGTCCTGCCGAAACTCGCTCGTCAGGCATGCGGACCGCTCTTCCTGGCGGAGTGAGCTCGTCGAGCACGAGAGGAGGATAGTATGCCATTGAGTGGAAGACAAAGGTAGAGCCTCGGTCGTCAGACCATCGCTTCTTCCTCCCGCTCGCTCACTGCTGGTAGGCGTCCGCCTCGCGTTTCCCGTCCCAACCGTCGCCTTGTCGGGCAGAGCTGCCGCTAGCCTCCACGAATGGCTGCAACACTGAAGTCGCCGTAGGAGAGGCGGCAGGGGCAAGAGGGGATGCTGTTTGAACGTGGAAGACCAGGCTCGTACCGAGTCTCCGGCCATAGTTGGGCCATAGATACTGACGTCAACCATAACCTGCATGGCCAACGTGTTGCGGGCGCCTGGCGCGCAGAGGCGAGGAAGACCCAAAGATGGAAACGTGCGTTGCCAACGGGCAGACAAAGCCCGGCCGAGCAGCGGTGCAGCCAATGCGGGGCGTCGGAAACCCGCCCGGGAGCCGTAGACGCGTGCAGACGGACGTTCCGAGGCTGTGCTGCGCGCAGAGTCTCCTGACGAGGGGGTTGGAGAGGCTGTGCAGTACGGAACGCAGCAGGGGAGACCGAGCAAGGGAGGGAGGCACGAGATGACGAGATGGCCGACGGGCGGAACGACGAGCAGCAGAATCGTAGGCAGCGAGCGATGAGAGGGAGGAGACGTTGGCTGCTACTCAGAAAAAGGTCGGTGCAGCAGAGACAAGAGTCACAGAGGCTAGCGCGGGGAAAAAGGGGGGGCGAGGCCGGTGCGCGGGACGAGCGTCGTGTCGCCAGCGAGCGCGCGCCCTCTCGAGTCTCGCCTGGTCCTGCTCGTCCTCGCACTCTCCGCACTCTCTGTTCCTGCACGATACCATGGCGCACCAGGGCCTCTCCCCGCACGTCTACCATCCGGCGCTCCTCGAGCGTGTGCGTCCCGTTCGCGCGCCCCGGCTCTCGTCGGCGCCAGTCTCTGCCCTCGTCGCCCGTCGCTGACTCCTTATCGCTCGCGCCCCTCGCCCTCGGTGTGCATGACCGCCCGCGCAGTACATGGACCTGCCCCAGGGTGGCAAGATCCAGGCGGTGCGCTTCCCTCCCGCCGCGTCCCCGTCGAGAGCGGCATTCGCACGCGACCGCCTCCCCCAAACCCGGGCGACTGCGGCCACGCTGCCCCCGCCCCGCTCGCAGCCCGCTGACGCTTTCTGCCCGTCTGCCCACTCGCTGGCTGCTCTACACCCTCACAGGAATACGTGAGTCTCGCTGCCCTGACCCCGCGACGAGTGGCGCTCGCTCGGTCGGTCAAGTTCGGATCGACGCTGACTCTTGCTCCGCTCGCCCCGCGTCGCTCTCCCGGATGCGCAGGTTTGGATTGACGCCGACAGTGGTCTCCGCTCCAAGACCACGGTGAGCCATCCTTCTCGTCGCGCGAACGCGGATGACGGGCACGCAGGCGGACGTCCCTGGGCGCGGGCTCGGCGGCCCGTTCGAGGCCTCGTCAATCGAGTTCAGTGATGCGCGCTGCAGGAGGCGGTGGCACGGGTGCACAGTGATGGAATGCTGGAGCCGGACGCGGTCGACTTGCTCGATAAAGCCAACGTCCGACCTCGCGTCGCTGCCCCTTCCCCGCCGCTCATTTACCGTCCCCCCCCGCATCTCGTCCTCGTCCCGTCATTCCGCGCACCACTCGCCGGCACCTCTGCGACTGCTCGAGCATGTCTCCCGTCTGCATATGCAGGACGCAGAGCTGACCCGTTGCCCCGCCTCCGCCTGGCAGACCCTGGATGGTCCCATCAAGTCCGTCGATGAGCTGAAGGAGTGGAACTTCGACGGCTCGTCGACTGGCCAGGCGGAGGGCAGCAACTCGGACGTCTTCCTTCGCCCGGCTGCCTTCTTCCCTGATCCGTTCCGCCGCGGCGACAACATCATCGTCATCTGCGAGACCTGTTCGTTTCTGCCGTCCCTCTTCTACCCGGCCGAGCCGCAGCTCACGCTTGCATTGCTTGCACAGACAACAACGACGGCACCCCCAACAAGTACAACCACCGTTACTCGTGCGCCAAGACCATGGAGGCGGCTGCCAAGTCGGACCCGTGGGTGCGTCGCGGCTCCTTTCGCCTTCACGCCTCCCCGTTGAGCTTACCCTTTCCCCTCTCCACAGTTCGGTCTTGAGCAGGAGTACACCATCTTCGGCTCGGACGGCCGCCCGTACGGCTGGCCCGTCGGCGGCTTCCCCGGTCCCCAGGGCCCGTACTACTGCGGTGTCGGTGCCGGCAAGGTCTTTGCGCGCGACATGATCGAGGCGCACTACCGCGCGTGCCTCTACGCCGGCGTCAACATCTCGGGCATCAACGCCGAGGTCATGCCGTCGCAGTGGGAGTTCCAGGTCGGCCCGTGCGCCGGCAAGGACATGGGCGACCACCTCTGGATGGCCCGCTACCTCCTCATCCGCATCGCTGAGGAGTGGGGCGTCACCGTCTCGTTCCACCCGAAGCCGCTTGCGGGCGACTGGAACGGCGCCGGCTGCCACACCAAGTAAGCCCTTCCGCCTTTCCGTCCCTCCGCTTCCTCGAGTCAGCAGCTGACCTTTCGCTCTCGCGCAGCTACTCGACTGCCGAGACCCGTGCCGAGGGCGGCATGAAGGCGATCGAGGAGATGATCAAGAAGCTCGAGAAGCGCCACCTCCAGCACATCGAGGTCTACGGCTCCGAGTCCGTCTCGTCTCTCGTCCTCAACTCTCGCTCCGTTCCGCTCACCGTTCCTCGCGCGCACGTGCAGCAACGACCTCCGCCTCACCGGTCGCCACGAGACGGGCCACATTGGCCAGTTCTCGTACGGCGTCGCCAACCGCGGCTCGTCGATCCGTATCCCCAAGTCGGTCGCTGTTGCCGGCAAGGGCTACTTCGAGGACCGCCGCCCGGCCTCGAACATCGGTGCGTGCCTTCTCCTCTTATCGCCTGTGGAGTGGGGAGGACTCTGCCTTTTCCCCCTCCCGCGTCTTGACTGGAGCTGACCTGTGTTCCCTCTTTTCTGCGCAGACCCGTACGCCGTCTGCGACATCATGGTCCAGACGACCCTCCTCTCGGCGTAGAAAAGTGCGAAGTTTGAACGAGCCGCAGCGATTCATGACCCTCGCCGGCCCCTTCTCACTGCCGACTCTCCTCCTCTTCCTGTCCTTTTTTCAGCGTGTACCCTCTCTTCTCTCTCTCATTCCTCCAGCAGACCCTCCTTCACTCGCTCATCTTCCCTCCACACTACACATCGCCTTGCCCCATTTCTGTTCGTCCTTTGGTGTCCCTCCCCGCTCCTCTCCCCGGGTGTCCCCCCATCTCTCGCACACCCTGATCTTGTGTCCTCGCTTTGCCCGCCTCTACACAACCACAACGATTGCAATTACCTCGGTTTCCTCATTGGAACTCGCTCGCGCGCGCGCGTGGTCCGGCGTCGCAACCGAGAGAGACGAGGAGAGAGAAGCTTGCCTCGCGCTCGTACCCTGTCTCTCCGAAACTGCATTGCGGAGGTTCGGTGGCAGTGTCATGCGCATCTTGGCTCGCTGATAGACAGAGCGTCGGGCGAGATAGTCCTGGCCGCGACGAGCGGGGTCGGGCGCGAGCGGACGGAGCGAGGCGGACCTTGCTTGTCCTTGTATCCTGCGGTTGGAAAGCACTGTATGGGTAAGTAGCATGCACAAGAGCAGCCTGGGACGCTTCGATGCTGCGTTGACGAGCATTGAAACGCCGGGCGGCGGAATGCTCGAGTCCACCGAGGCGACGAGACGCCTGTTCAGCACTACCACACGAGACCTCAGTCGCCTTCCCGTGGGCGACCCTGTGTGACAATCCGTCCGCCTGTCCGCCGACGCTTCGACCGAGTGATTCTCGCGCCGTGACGAGCAGAGCGGCGAGAGAGGTCGGACAGAGGCTCGGAAGCGCCGAGCGCAGCGGGAGCAGTGGCAGCAGCGGAGCCACGTCGAGAATACGGCGAGCAACAGCGTATGACGCTCGATACTGAATGAGCGGGGGAGAGTATGCAGCCGTGGAGCATGAATTGATTGCTCAGGCTGGAAGATGCGTGAGCCTCGTTAGTATCAGGGTCCGGGGTTCTGTGGGAGGGCCGACAGGAAGGTTGAGGCATTGCTATTGCTTGTTGATGTGTGTGGGTGGCCAAAGGGCGGAAACAGGATCGAGAAGATCAGGCGGGAGAGCGAGGAGGAGAGGCAGGATGGACAGGGAAGACAGGTCAGCTGGAAGCTAAGACGGGAGGGAGGTCGAACGCGAGGAGGAGAGCGGTCGATACTGATAGGTGCATGGAAAGAACAGCAGCCGCGACGTAGCAGGTGAGAGAGCGTTCCAGAGACAGTAGGGAGCCGAGCAAGCTCCAGTACGGACCTGGGACGAAAGGAACAGCAGCGCTCTGTCGGGTCCACGCTACTAGAAGCTGGCAGTGCTAGCGCGCCAGGCAGCTGCCTGAGAGGTCGAGAACGCTCTGTGCGAGGCAAGTGCGAGGACAGCAAGAGACGGGGACACGATGGAGAGAGACCCGGACAAGCTGGCAGGCGAGTAGAGCAGCTCGAAGCAGAGACCAGCCAGGAAATGCTGTATTCAAAGAGTGCGCGTGAGGTGCTCGCGGCCAAGAGGATTCGCGCGACGAGAGCGAGGCGAGGTTGAGCCACGACAGCTCGCTCCCGCCATGGCGCAGACACCAGGCGCGTGGACCAGTCCCTCTGTGAGCTGTCCAGGCATCGGCTGACCCTTCGAGAACCGCCCGCAGACGTGCAGCTGCCGGCCCTCGTCGACTCTGTTTCATCGCTCGCGTTCCACCCGACCAACCCCAACCTCCTTCTCGTGGGCAGCTGGGACCGCGTGCGTTGCTTTCAGCATCCCTGTCTGTGCATTGTGACGCGCGACCAAGGCGCTTCGAACGGATGTCGCTGACCTGCTCCCCCTCCCTCTCGCGCCGGTCAACGCGTGCAGAACGTCTACCTGCACGACCTGCGCAACCCGACTGCACCGCTCAAGCTTGCACAGCGAGGGGCGGTGCTCGATGTGGCATGGGCGCTGCGGACAGAGCGCATTGCGTATGCTGGTGGCCTCGGCAAGGAGGTCCGGACGTGCGTCGTCTCGTGGCTCAGTGTGCTTCGAGTAGCTCAGCTTACCCTCTTTCGTGTTGTGCACAGCGTCAACTTTGACTCGAACGAGACGCAGCTCATTTGCAAACACGACGACGCGGTGCGATGCGTCGAGTACAGCGATGAACTCGGTACGCACCACGCTTCCTGCCCCGAGCCGGACCTAAGCTGACGCAGATACCTCACAGACTGCGTCGTCTCGGGCTCGTGGGACCAGACCCTGCGGCTAACGCGCATCGACCCCTCGACCTCGCAACCCTCCCCCGACCCGCTCGTCCTCCGCCTCCCGCACAAGGTCTACTCGCTCGCCGTCTCGCAGTCCAAGATCGTCTGCGCCATGGGCGGCCGGCACGTCTGGATCTGGGACATCCCGCAGCTCAAGGAGGCGCTCGCGCAGGGCAAGAAGGGCGACGAGATCGAGCCGTGGCAGCGCAGGGAGAGCAGCTTGAAGTTCATGACGCGCGCCGTCATGATCATGCCGAACGACAAGGGTGCGTCAACCTCTTCGTTCTGTACCTTGCGCCGCGCCTCTCGCTCACCCGAATTCGCTCACCTCCCGCAGGCTATGTCACGACCTCGATCGAGGGCCGCGTCGCCGTCGAGTTCTTCGACCCGGCGCCCGAGGCGCAGGCCAAGAAGTACGCGTTCAAGTGCCACCGCCAGGTCGTCGAGGGCGTCGACACGGTCTACCCCGTCCAGGGCCTCGCGTTCAACCCGACGTACGTTGCGAGCGCTCTCCTTAGGTTCCGGCTCTTCCCTTGAGGCCCAAGACTGATGCCATGTGCTCGGTGACAAACAGACACGGCACGTTCGCGACGGGTGGCGGCGACTCGACCGTCTCGGTGTGGGACCCAGCAGCCAAGAAGCGCCTGCGCCAGTTCCCCAAGTACCCCTCGCCGATCTCGGCGCTCGAGTTCAACGCCGACGGCTCGCAGCTCGCCGTCGCGTTCAGCGAGGAGGACGAGGGCGCGGGGAGCGGCGCCGGCGGCGCCGGCGGCGGGAACGGCGTGTTTGTCCGGCTGTGCGGCGACGAGTGCAAGCCCAAGGTCAAGGCGTAGTAGAACGGACGCTCGCGCTTCCTGTACATGTAGTGTAACCTCTACACGCGGACCAAGCTCGAGATGTCTGCGAGGAACACGCGATAGACTGCACGAAAAAGGACTGCGATATGGAAACCAACTCTTCTCCTCCTGCGTCTCTCGCCTCTTTTCCTACATCCGTAGCGCCTGTTGTAGCGCCGCGTGCGCACGCCTACACGCCGACGAGTGCGGGCATAGTTGCGTTGGCGAGCGCGATGAGAGGCGCGCCGCCGTGCTGGCCCGGCCCGTTGGTATGCGGGTGTTGCAGACCATCGATCCAGATGGCTGCCAGGACGAGGATGACAGTCGTAGGAGCGCTGTACACATCGAGCAAGTCAGCACCGGTTCACAAGCTCGAGGGGCCTAAAACAGGGGATAACGCACGTCAGGAAGGCGTAGCTGACGAACAAGGTGCGCGTGATGAGCCGTTCGAACGCTGGGCCCGCTGCAGATGATGCCACTTGAGCGAGTGTGATTGCCGACGGTGATCTGGGTAGTAGGGGAAGTGTCAGTACGCGCGAGAGTGAAGAAGAGCCGGCGAAAAGCGGTTCTCACCCGATCAGCAAGCACGCAACGACGACAAAGACCGGATCGTCGGCGACGTTGACGGTCTTGGCAGCATAGAGCGCAAAGAGCGGGATGAGGACCGCAGGGACGATGATCATGCGCGTGACGACCGAGACGAGGATCGTGCGCTTCTCGCCGTGCGTCGTCGCCGCCGCGTCTCCCCCGAGCCTCTGCGGCAGGGGTGCGAACGGCTGACGGATGCGACGTAGGAGCTGCCGCGAGAAGCTGGCGAGCGGCGCGCGTGGCGGCTGGAGGTGCGGCGGGAGCTCCTGCTCCTCGCGGCGCAGCGGCGACGTCTCGGCCGCTGCGGCGGGCGACGGGCGGTAGAAGTAGGCGCCGAGGGTGACGAGCGTGATGGGGACCGAGCACGAGCCCGCTGAGCGGATGGCACTGCAGAGAGGCGATCGTCAGCTCGCCGTTCGGACGAAAAGCGGGCGGAAGTCACGCACGCCTTGAGCGGCTCGGCCTTGTTGAGCGTCGACTGGAGCGGCGGGATGCACGCGACGACGAGACTGAGCACGGCAGCCCAGAGCGGGACCGTCATAAAGTCGCTGAACTTTGCCCAGAAGCGCTTGAGCGCGCGGCCGGCGCGGCGCGCGAACCGGCGCACGCGCGCAAAGCGCCCGCCACCGTTGAGCCAGCGCCGGCCAAACCCGCGGCGCGCGCCCCACTCGGCGTTGCCGTCGTCGTCCCCGTCAGAATCGCTGTTCCACCCCTCGTCGCTCTCGTCGTCCTCGTCGTCGTCGTCGCGCCCGCCCTCGCTCGCGCTGTACACGCTCGGGATAGGCGTGTTGGGGAAGCTCTGGAAGATCCGCGCGCGCTTCTTGCGCTCCTTGGCGACCTGGCGCGCGAGGTCTGCGCGCCCGGCAAAGTTGGTCGACGGAAGCACGACGAGTTGGTCGGCCGCCGTGGTGCCGTTCGCGCCGCCGCCACCGCTGCTGCTGCCGTTGGCTGGCTCAGCGACGACGGTCGTCGCATCGTCTGACGCAGACGACGAGCCGGCCGAGACGGTCGACTCGCGCGTGCGCGCGGGTGTCGCGCCGTCGCTTCTAGCGCCGCCGGCGGGCTTCTTGAGGATCGAGCGCGAGCTCTGGTGCGAGACGCTCTTGTTCGAAGAGCGGGACTGGAGGAGCGCGTCGCCCTCGCGCGCGTGCGCCTCGTCCTCGCGCACGTCGTAGCCGTCGCCCTGGGCGTTTGCCTCGGCGTCCTGTGCGCCCGCGCGGCCGTCGGCCCCGGCGTCGTCCTCCTGCCCCTCGGCGCTCGTCATGAGGCGGACGCCGATACTCCAGCGGACGATGATGCCGAGGCTCGAGAAGAGGACGAGGTACGACAGGCCGCGGCCGAGCATGGCATCGCGGCTGTCGTGCGGACCCCACGTGAGCGGGAGCTTTTCGCCGATGAGCGACTGGAGCAGGGCGATGGGGAGCGAGTTCGAGTTCTGGAAGGTGGCGCAGGCGACTGCGGAAGCAAGAGCGGGGTCAGTCGGGAGAGCGAGAGAGGGAGCGCCGGACGCACTGGCAAAGTTGCGCTGGCTCTTGCGCAGCCCGACGAGGCGGCCAAAGACATAGGCAATGCCGGCAGAGAAGGCAGAGATGACGCAGAAGCCGATCGGAATGATGTACAGCTCGGCGAGCTTGTCGGGCGTGAGCGAGAAGGCCACTTTGTTGAAGAGGAGGCATGGCGTGAAGAGCGACGTGTTGACTGCGCGCACGTATGGAGTCAGTCATTTGTCCATTCGTGTCGATACGAGCGGGGCACACTTTTGTTGAGGGTCTGCGGGTGCGTGACAGAGTCAGCAGGCTGCAGACGACAGGAGCGTAGGCAGGTCCCTTTTCTTGATCATAAGGAACTGCTCGACTGCGTTAACTGACCTTCTTCGCCTTGTCGTCAACGATGCCCTTGTGCGCAAGGAACCAGCCGACAGCGCTGATGACCAGCAACGTGCGCGGAAGCGAGCGAGAACAAGGACCGAGGCAGGTAGCGGTGTCAGCGTGATTGAGCGGGTGGCTCCAGGGAAAGGGCCAGTTCCGACTTGCCAGAGGATGGCGACCTCTGCGATACTGCGGTCGAGGCAAGGCGAGATCGACGAGGCGTGTCAGCCTGAGGAAGCGATAAGGGCGAGTACTCGGCGAAGGGGGCGTACCTTTCTACGACGACGCCGATGAGGGTCGGGAGAGGGTTTGGCTCGGCTGGCTTGCCTGGCTTTGCGGCTGCGAGAGCGCTCGAGACGAGCGAGACGGGCGCGAGAGCATCGGGGAGAAAGACGCCGCTCATGGCGCGCGACGAGGGCCGGTGGACGGGCTGCGAGTGAGTGGCCCTGAGTCCTGTGGGTCCCTTGCACTCTGCTCGAGTCGTTGCTCGCAGAAGGACGGCGAGGGTCGGCGCAGAGACGTTCGCTCGGACTTGGCCGTGACGGCATCCGCGCAGCCTCACACCGCCCGCAGCACCCTCGCAAAGGGCTGGAAGGGAGCCGAGCACAGAGAGCGTGCAGGGATGGCCGCAGACTCGCACACGCAGCTCCTCCTCGCGCTCCTCGCGCTCCCGCCGTCGTCGCTCGCCGCGACCCTCGCGCACCCGCCCGTCCTCGACTCGCTCTGCGCCCTCCTCGCCCACGCAGAGCCTGTGGAGGGAAACGCACACACGCGAAGCCTCCTGCACGCCGTCGTCGCCCGCGCTGCCCCCGTCAAGGGCGCCCTCGCGAGCCTCCGCCTCGTCGCAGCCTACCTCGCCGCCTTCCTCCCGACCAACCACCAGCTCGCCCTGGGCGTCGTCAGCGATGCCCTCGCGAGCAACGTTCGCCTCGCAGACCACGTCCGCACCGACGCCGTGCAGGCTCTCTCACTCGCGCTCGCCGACATCGAGCAATCCGACAGCGACGGCGCACACAGGGCCGCGCAGACACTCCTCGCGCTCGTGAGGGGCGCTGTGCAGTGCTTCTCGCCCATCTCGACCGCGGGGGCAGCCGCCGCCCAGGAGCTGCTCTCGGTCGTCCTCCCGACTTATGCTCGCCTCGCTTCTGCGTCCGCCTCGGGCCCTTCTTCTTCTACGGCACAGGACGAGCTCCGCCTGAGCCTCCTCGAGACCGTGCACGCCCTCTTGACGACCGTCTCATCCGCCATCGCCTCCTCCTCCTCGTCCGCCTCGACCCCGCTCAACGCGCTCCACTCTCTCCTGACCCTCCTCGTCCCGCGCGCCCCTCACCCGCCCACGCCCCTCGCCGCGGATCTCCAGACGCACTTCTCGCTCGCGCAGACCTTGTCCGACGCCGTGCAGGGCTCGGTCGGCCCGACCGCGCGGCAGGTCAAAGACCTCGTCGGCGCGCTGCGGCGCGCGCCCGGCGACGACGACGGCGGCGATGCCGCGGCGGGAGAGTGGCTCGAGCGCCTGAGACGCGCGAAACAGGTAGGCGGGGCGGCGGACCCGCAGGTCGGGCTCGGGGCGGACAAGCGCGAGGAGACGACGCTCGCGGGGCGGGCGGACGCGAGGGGCGGGAGTGGGGGCGCCGAGAGGGAGGCAGAGCTTGCTTCGGTGCGTCCTGCGCGATTTGCTCCTGGTAGCAACGGACGAGGGAGGACTGACGAAAGACCGCTTGCGGTGCAGGCCGTCTCGCACCTCGTCGACCTGTTCCCGCACCTCGCGCCGCCGTTCCTCCGCGCCGCCCTCGTCCACCCAGCCTTCGCATCTCCCTCACTCGAGGCCGCCACCGAGAAGCTCGTTGCTTCGCTTCTCGACGACGCGCCGCTCCCGGCAGAGCTCGCCGCGCTGAAGGAGGGCCGCGCGGCGCCCACGACCGCACCTGCGCCTCCTGCGCCTGCGCCTGCTCCTGCCCCCACTCTGTCGCCCGCCCCCGCACCGACGCGCGCCAACGTCTACGACTCTGACTTGCTCTTCTCGCGCGGAACGCTGCTCGTCGGCGGTTCGGCGCGCAAGAAGCACGAGTCGGCCGCGTCGGCTGCGCCTCTCGCTGCTGCGCGCTCGTCGGCGCTCGCGCTCGACGAGCAGCTCAAGGCGAGTATCCTCGCCATGGCCGAGCGGCCGTCTTCGGACGAGGAGGACGACGAGGAAGAGGGAGAGGGTGAGGCGTTCCTCGAGGGGGACGAGGACGGAGGGCCGCGCGTGCGCGTCGGCGACGGCGAGCCCAAGGACGCGGACGACGCCGAAGCGTCGGACGAGGACGACCGCATTCCCGACGGCCCGCAGGGCGGGTCGACCACCGCCTCGTCTTCGTCCGCCCCCGCGCCCGCGCCCGCACCGGCAGCGCGGGGCTACGGCCCGGCGGTGCAGCTCGTGCTCGAGTCGGCGTACCTGCGCGACCCGGGGTTGTTTGCGCGCGACGGCGAGACGCGCAGGGGGAAGGGACGGAGGACGCTGCGCGAGCAGACGGGGTTGGGGGACGAGCAGATCGAGGGGTGGAGGAGCATGCTCGAGCGGGACGTGCGTCCGCTTTTCCTGTCACCGCTTCTCTCTCTCACCGTTTACGCAGTGCGGTGCTGACGAAGCGAGGACATGGCAGCCAAAGAAGCTGCAGAAGATGCAGGACAAGCACCAGGACCTCGCTGCAACGTCGAACCGACCTCGCGAGAGTCCAGCGCCGTCCAATGTGCCCGCGCAACAGAAGCAACAACAGCAGCAACAGCACGGGCAAGGTCAAGGGCAAGGACACGGCGGGCAGCGCGGCGGGCGGGGCGGATCTTCGCGTGGAGGAGGGAGCGCGTCGAGGGGGAGGGGTGACGGCGGGCGGCGGGAGCACGACCGAGCCAAGCGCGGGCGGGACAAGAAGCTTGCGCGGATGGGCGCAGGGCCGTAAGACGCGTTGCAAAGCGAGATGCCGAGTTGGCTGAGACACGCGACTTTGTGCGAGAGAGGAGACGCGCGCTGTGCTGCGCTGCGCTGGTTGCCCCGTGCCAGCAGCGCTCGCCCCTCGTCGTCGCCTCGCCCGCCAGCGCGCCAGAGCCAGTCTCTCGCCCGCTGCCTGTGCCCCCGCTGAGCCCGGTCGCTCGCCCCCTCCCTCCCTCGCCGTGTCCCCTTCGCCGCGGAGCTGAGCCCCGTCGACGTCGCCCTCCTCCTCGGCCCTCGGCACTCCGTCGTCGCTCTCCTCGCGAGTGCAGCTGGCGTTCCTTGTTCTCTCTTTCTCTCTCTCTCACTCGCACACACACCGCGCCCATGCACGCCACGCGCGACGGCCACCCGGCGTCGCCTCGCTCTCCGCCTCCTCCTCCGCCCGCGACGACGAGCACGAGCACGCTCCCCTCGCATCGCGCGTCCTTTGCCCCCGCGCACCCGCCCCAGGGCCTCTCCAGCTCGGGCCCGACCCGCTTCTCGACCAGCGACGCGCCCCCGCCCGCAAAGCTCCGCGCGAGCGTCGCCCACTCGCCCGCCGCGGCCCCCTCGTCGGCGTCGGCGAACTGGCGCGCAGTCAGCCCCGGACGCGCGTCGACGGGCGCAGTCGGCCTCGGCGCGAGCTCGAGCAGCAGCCTCAGGCCTGCGAGCGAGCTCCTCGGCGTCAGCCACGGCGCGCACCACGCCCCGCCGCAGCAGCAGCACCACCAAGGTGCCGACAGTGAGTCGCGCTCGCCTCACGAGCACTCGGTCGCTCGTCCACGAGGTGCACGACTGACCACTTTCCCCTTGTGCCTTGTGGCGCGACTCGCAGCTGAAGGTGCGCCGCAGAGACTCGCTCGTTCCTCCCTTGCCGGACTCTCTCACTGACTTCACTCGTGCACGCGCGCCCGCACAGCCATCGACCGCTGGTTCGAGGACCTTCAGCAGTACGAGGCGACGCTCGAAGAGATGGCCGCCGCGTCCCTCGACACCAACTTCAAGGAAGAGTTGACCGCCATCGAGCAGTGGTTCCGCGTCCTGAGCGAGGCCGAGCGCACCGCCGCCCTCTACTCGCTCCTGCAGAGCGCGACCCCGCTCCAGATGCGCTTCTTCATCACCGTCCTGCAGCAGATGGCGCGCCAGGACCCCGTCTCGGCCGCGCTCCTCAGCCCCGCCAACCCGAGCCAGCTCTCGTTCGAGTCGCAGATGGAGGCCAAGATTGCCTCGCTCGGCCTCAAGTCGCCCGCCTCGCCCGTCGTGCGCCAGTTTGCGCGCCAGTCGCTCGCCGCCTCGTCCAACGCCAATGCCCATTCGACCTCGAGCGGCGCCGCCCCCGACTCGCTCCTCTCGCCCGACCTCGGCGCGTCGGCGAGCAACCCCGCCGCGTCGACGCTCGCGTCGCAGCGCGCCAAGCTCAAGGCGAGCGCGCGCACCTCCGCCCCGGCCAACCTCCTCCTGAGCGCGAGCGCGACGACGAGCGCCGCCGGGCTCGGCGAGGGCCTCAAGAGCCCGCTCTGGGGCAAGGACGAGACGGTGCGCGAGCGCTCGCCGTCGCCCCGGCCCAAGAGCACGGGCTCGTCGGGCGACGCGCCGTCGTCGTCGGCGTGCCTCCGCTCGCCCGCGCTCGACGGCAACGGCAACGGCGGAGGCGCGCCGTTCGAGGCGCAGCTCTCGCCCCTCGTCGGCGGGTCGTGGGCCTCGATGGTCAACACGCCGCTCATCCCCATGTTCGGCAAGGGCGACACGATGGAGCCGGGCAACTATGGCGGCGCCGGCGCCGGCGGCATCGCGAGCCCCAACCTCGAGAGCGTCGGGCAGCGCCTCGCGGGCTGGAACGGCGGCGCAGGCAGCCCGAACCCGAACCACTTTGGCGGCAGCGGCGAGGGCGGGATCGTCCTCGACGATGCGCGCAAGTTCCGCCGCTCGGCGCGCGTCGGCGGGCCCGGCGGCATCTCGGGCGGCGCGCTCGGCGGCATGTATGACGGCGGCGCGGGTGCGGGTGACTCGGCGAGCACGGCGCAGAAGCGCGTGCAGGACCAGCTCGCGGCCGTGCAGCAGCTCAAGAACCTGCAGCAGAGCGCGCTCAGCCTCGGGCTCGGCTCGGCCCTGGGCAACCCGCCGCCGGCGTCGCCTGGCGCGGCGGCGGCGGGCGTGGGCGGGAGCCGCATGACGAGCACGGGCGCGCTCAGCAGCCCCGGGTTGCAGCAGACGGCGATGGCGGCGCAGCAGAACTGGCGCAACGCCAACGCGGCGCACCTCCCGCCGCAGTCGCCGCAGCAGGGGCACGACGCGTACGGCGGCAACCATCACCACCACGGCCAGCAGCACCAGCAGCAGCAGCACCTGAACGGGCTCGGCGTCGGGCACGCCGGCGGCGCGTCGCCCGGGCTCGCCGGGCTCGGGATGAACGCGCCCGGCACGCCGTCGGCGCAGCAGATCCAGGCGCAGACGCAGGCGCAGATCGCGAGCCTCCTCGCATTGCAGCAGCAGATGATGCAGCAGCAGCAGCAGCTGCAGAACCTCGCGAGCCTCAACGGCCTCGGCGTCGGACTCGGCGGCGGCGGCGCCAACGCCGGGCTCGGAGTCGGCATGCTGGGCGCCGGCGGGCTCCTTGGCCCGCAGCTCAGTCCGCGACTCGGTGGCGGCGGCGGAGGCGCGAGCCCGAGCTTCGGGCTCGGGTTCGGCGGCGGGATGCCCTCGCCGCGCCGCTCGCCGCGCCCGCACGGCAACGACCGCTCGCCGCACCTCTCGTCGTACGGCCACTCGTCGCGCTCTGGTGGCGGCGGTGGCGGCGCGCCCGGCGGTGGCGGCGCGGGAGCCAACCCGCAGCAGACGCCCGGAAGCGGCGCCAACCCGGACGAGCCGCTCGACATGGCGCTCCTCGGCGACACGCCCGCGTGGCTGCGCAGCCTGCGCCTGCACAAGTACACGCCCAACTTCGAGGGCCACAAGTGGCAGGAGATGGTCCTCCTCGGCGACAAGGACCTCGAGGACAAGGGCGTGAGCGCGCTCGGCGCGAGGCGCAAGCTCCTCAAGTGCGTTGCTCCTCACTCTGTCGTTTCTTCGCTGCCAGTATGGCAGACGTCGGCGGCGTTTGCAGCGGAGGGTTGATGCTGACCTTCTTCGCCGCGCAGGGTCTTCGAGACGGTGCGCTACAAGACGGGCATGGCCCACCCGGACGGCGCAGTCCCGACTTCGCCCATCGCCGCGTCGCCCACCTCGCCGACCGGCTCGCACTCGCCCGTCGTCGAGAACTCGGTCAATGGCGACGCTGCGCCGGGCGACAAGCCGGCGAGCCCCGTCGACGCGACTGCCGCCTAAATCTCCTTCTCTCCCTCGTCTACGCCGCGCTTGACCGCCTCGGCACGCTACACTCGCGCACACCTCTCCATTCTCATTATCGACACACGCCGCTCTCTCCGCTCGACACACTACGTCTCGCAGTCTTGACGACTCGGTTCCCCTTCTCTGACGCCGCTTGCATTTACTCCCCACACCTCCCCCCTCTCGTTCGCCTGCGGCGGCTTGAACCGCAGCACGGCACTCTCCGCCCTGTAGCATGACCTCTCTTTTCTCCCGGGCAGTCTCACGAGCGCCGTCTTTCTCTTCTCCGTCAGGGTTTTCGTCTTCTCCGTCGCAGTAGGGTCCCCTCCTCTCGTACCACTCCCCTCCCCTGGCTTGGAAGGCATTCGACTGGAGGGTGGAAACGATAGACACTCGGGTCTTTACTCACTGTTTCCGCCCGCCGGGTGAATGCGAGAAGAGTGCGTTGCCGAGAGCTTACAACAACAAGTCACATCCTGCGACGAATGCATACAGCACCGCATCAGAGGAACATCCGCTCGAACTCTGCACTCAGCGCCTCATTCTGCTTCTGCTTCGCGGCGCCCGCGGGACCGTCCGCTGCCTCGTCTTCCTCGTCAAGGGGAAGCGGCGCCTCGCCATCGTCGCCCAGGTCGAGTCGCAGCGCATCCTCGAGCACCTCGAGCTCGTCGTCTTCCCACTCGTCTGAGTCAGGCGGGTACGACACGGGGACGGGCGAGAAGGTCGGGCGCGAGATCCCGTACGAGCGGAGGAGGGCGGGCAGCTCGGGCGCGGGAGGCGAAGGATCGAGCGAGCCGAGGAAGGACGAGGACGGTGCGGGCATGAGTGCATCGTCGTCGTCTGGGTTGACAGGTGGGATGGGCGGGTGTAGCAGGTCGGCGGAAGCGGCGGACGCCGAGGTAGAAGAGGTCGGGAGCGGGAGGTTCGGCAGCGTGAGGAAGATGGCGCGCGCGTCGCGCACCGTCTGCAGGTAGGCGGGGACGTCGCCGTCGAGCGGGGAGTAGCGCCCGACCGTGGCTGACAGGACGGCCTCGATCGACTTGTGCTCCTTGATGAGCTTGAGCGCCGTCACCGGGCCGAGACTGCGAGGGGTGAATGTCAGCAGGAGCTCATTGCGGCAGAACGGAAGCGAAGCGCACTTGGGGATGCGCTCGGTGAAGTCGGTTCCGCAGAGCAGCGCAAAGTCCACAAACTCCTCCTTGCTCAACCCAAGCTCGTCGCGGAGCCTGACCGGGTCGAGCACATTCATCGGCTCGCGCGTCTCGCGCCCCGTGCCCGCGGGCGTGACGGTGATGCGGCGCAGGAGCGGCGCGCCGTACACGGCGACGTCCGTGTCTTCGCTCACGACGTAGTCGACGAGCCCGAGCGCGTGCAGCGCCGAACAGACGCCTTCGGCTTCGTGCGGCTCGGACGGCGCAGGCTCGAGGAAGGGCACACCCATTGCTTGAACGAGGCGCTGTTACGCAGGCTCAGTCAGTCCCGAGCTTTGAAAGTCAGACAACGGAAGCACGCACCCGGACCTCACGGAAAGCAGTGTACGGCACTGCCTCGCTCCGCTTGGTGTGGCTCGCACTCAGCTTGTCGCTGCGCTCAATGATCTCGTCGAGCTCGACCTTGGTGTCGTCGCTCACGATGTCGACGTCTTCAAGCGAGATGAGCGCCCTGGGCGATTCAGGCTGGAGGATCGAGCGGAAGAAGGCACCCTCGTCGGTCGTGACGAGAGCCTGGTTCTTCGAGTAGATTGGGTTGCTCGAGTCGGCGCGATAGGCAGTGTAAAGGGAGAAGAGAGCGACGACGGGGGCGCTCAAGGTGCCGAAGGCGGGTGAGGCGAGAAGCTTGCTCGCGTTCGAGAGATTCGTCTCCTCCGCAAGAAGCTCGGATCGCTGTTATTCGTGGAATGGGTCAGTGGGGAAGGTGGTCGGCTTTGAAGCGCGCGAGACGGACTCTGACCGGCTCGAGGACAGAAGCATTCGGGACTGGCGACGGCGATTCGACCTCAGTGGTAGCGGCATGATGCAGGGGGGTCGCGGTCTCTTTTTGATCAACTTGTGAGATCGGTCCGTCACGCGCGGCCGGCGTTCTCGGCGCATTGACAGGCGACAGAGGCGATGGGAGCGACGACTCGTCACCTTCCGCAGATGCCGGCAAGTCTAGCTTGTCGACGATCGACTGCGCGGCTTGTTTCGTGTGTGCTCGCTTGAATACTTGCGCGACAATCGAGCGGAAAGTCTCGGCAACGGTCCCGCGCTCCTCGATGTCGACGTCGCTCCACACCTTCCTGATCTCGCGTAAGCGCTCACCGCGGTCGCCCTCTGCCGCAGCGCGCAAGCGCTGCAGTTCGCGCGCCTTCCTCCTGCGCTCGTTCTCGCGCTCCTTGGCCTTGACGCGCGTCGAGCCGTCGAAGACGACGACGGGACGGATGTCCTCCTTCCGGAGCGCCTCGAGAAAGTAGTACCACGCGCGCGCATGGCGGTGCGCCTCTGCTCCCTCTTCGCTGGACGTCGCAGAGGGGCTGCACGTGCCGGCGCCGGCGTAGTGGAATTTGGTCGTGAGGAGGTTGGCGTCTATAGCGAGGCGCTTGCCGGCAAAGGCGCGGAGGGACGGCTGGGGCGTGACGCAGGTCGGCGCAAACTTCTTGGCGATGGCGGTGAGGTCGCGCACGCCCATGTCGCGGACGAGAGAAGAAGGGGAACGCTTTCGACGGCCTCGGAAGCCAGATGCAGAGTAGGAGGGGGTGATCCAAGGATCGACAAGCTGTGGAAGCGCAGACAGGTGAGCACGGCTCGGGATGAAGAGGATGCTCTCGCGTGATTTCGACACGCCTACCGGGCTACATGCGCTACAAAGCGGTTGCAGTGTTTGCGCGAGAAGGCCGTTTGTCGTCGAGGCGGAGCGAGCGGGGGTGAAGCAGGTGGCAGCAGCTCGGCCCGGTGGTACGCGCTCGAGCCGGACCACACTAGAGCTTGCAGCAGATCTTCAGGACCAGCAGGCGTCCAGGCGAAAAGGGGACGACGCAGAAGACGCGATCGAGAAGCAGCACCGCCTCTTCGCGTCGCCTCATCTGTCGCTTACCTGACTCTGCAGACTGCGTACTCCTGCGCGCTGGAGTGACCCATGGCTGCTATGTCCGTCGAAGCCCCGCCGGCACTCCTCCAGCCCGTGTGCCGTGCAGTCGAGAACCTCGTCGTCTTCCTCCATCGGCGCAGCCGTGCACGTCCCGCCGACCACTCACCAGGGCTGCGACATACACCGCATCGAACGACTGCTCTAGAACGCGGCCCTGTCTTCACTGGCGAAGGCGACCCTTCAGGGCGTGCACGCTCATCGCCTCGGCACGCTCGTCTAGCGACGCAGCTCACGGTGCAGCTATCGAGCTCACAAATGATTATAGACGTGTACAGCGTCTCGACGTAGCACTGCACGCGCGTTGGCACGGATGAGTGAGACGAGTGCCGACCTCCTCATGCATCCTCACTTCCGCTCGCACTTGGCTCGCACCTTGAAATGCTCGGCAACGACGATTCACGCATGCGGCCGCTCAAGGTTCTGACGATTGAACGCTGCTTGCACAGCTCAGCTCCCGACAGCGGCGCTCGTGCGGGGTCTGCAGCGTCAGGTCAGCCAGCTCGGAGCTCGCGCTTGTTCTCGCGCGCTCGTCAACCTCGCTTGGATCAGCCAGGCCTCGCTTAGATCGGCCAGGTTGCTCAGTAGGTCGACCACCTCGCACAGACGCTCGACGCAATCTCAGCGCGTGTGGCTCAGGGCCTGAATTGCTTCAGCCGACCGGAATCTCAGGCGTGGCGGCCACTTGCTGACCGCACGCGACTCTCGCACAAAACCAAGCTCGGTCGACAGGAGCCGCCGTCCTGCCTTCTGCCAAAGCGCAGGTCAGACCTGCGGCCTTCCAGGGCTCGTCTGTTCTGCTCAACGTCTCCTGTCTCATCGGTGACGCCGCGGATTTTCCACGGACGGGTTCATGCTCCTCTCCGATCTTCAGCAGGCCATGCTTCGTCCCTCTTTCGTTTCTATCTCGTGACACTACGGAATGGCTTCGCGCTTCCTCGTAAGCGACATTGACGACGCCAATGCTGGCCCCAAGGCGGTCGGCTGGACCGTGGCCGAACTTCTTCGTGCCTGGGCGAGCGACGCTATCAACATTGCGGACCTGGTTGTTGGCGGACGGCTGGATCGCTCGGCCGACGGCCAGCACTCGTCCTACGAGCTTGGCGCGCCGTACTACCCGGTCATTCTTGATGTTGAGCGGCTGGAACCGGCACAGGACAGTGCGCCGCTTCCCATCCCACGGAAGAAGCAATGCTGAATCGTTACCCCGTAGATGCGAACGCAGACCTCATCATGACGGTCAGCGGGATCCCCCTTGCAACCTTGGTCTCGCCCAGCGGCGTTGCCTACATTGCCACCCGCAAAGAAGTCAAGGCGGACGCAAACGGGCATGTACAGCTAGTGGCTGGTCCGCAGATGCTCTCGCATCGCGAAGGTGATCGCCGTAATGCCAATATCTTCATGCCCAATGTCGTCTTTCGAGCGTTCGAGGACAAGTCGGGCCGGGTCCAGATCGGTTTGCCTGGTCCCCTCTGCACCTTTGAACGTGTGCTGACGAAGTTGTTGACCTCTACAGGCAAAGGCCCAATCGTCTGGCAGCAGCTCTGGCCGCTCTACAAGCCCAAACCGCGCGATCATGCGGGCACGCGCATACTCGGCGATGAGGCGGTCAAGCACCTGGCGCGACACCCAGGCGACGCAATCTGGCTCGCAGAAGTGCCAGCGCAGGTCAAGGGCAAGGAACCTTTGCGCGTGCTATTTGTTTCGACCCTGTACGCCGTCAAGGGAGGAGTGAGGACCTTGTTCCCCTTGTCTCCGCTTTAGCTGACCGGATGTCTACCTCGACTACAGAGCACCTCAAGCGCTGCTTCTGTGCACCACGGCACGGCTACCCATTCACTTGCCCACGAGGCGCTTTCCCTCGCCTCGTTCCGCCCAGAGTACACCCACCGCCAGCGACTGATCTACCGCCTCCCAAACTACGCATAACTCCTCTGATCCTCTCGGTCAAGGTCTGCTGTGAAGGCCCCAGGTTGTGTAACGAGGTCAGTCTTTCCGATCAGCAGCTGTAAGCGGACGTGAAGTCAGGTAAGCCAGACCTTGTAGGGCACTTCAGTCCGCTCACGCAAGCGCCGCTGGACCTCGTGAGACATTCTGAGGAAGCCTGAAGGCTGCAGGGTGCGACCCCGCAGCTCAAGACATATCTTCGCATCTCGTGCTCGTGGTCCAGTTCGGCATGCAGGAGCGGAAGGGACAGCGAGAGCGGTCCTAGTGGCGCGCAACTGGGCCTGCTACTCTTGCATTGCTCAACGAAAACAGTGCAACCGAGAAGCAGGGTTAAGGAGGAGGTCGACCTCGCATGGTCCGCTCCCCCACCTGGCTCTCCGAGCTTCCCCTCAGTCGCATTCGTCCTTCTCGCGTCATGGCGCCCTCGCTTCGCCCCAGCACGAGTCACAGTACCTCCATGAGCAAGGCCAAAGTGGACGTGCCTCCCTCCAAGGCCGACAAGGGCAAGAACAAGGAGGCGGACGAGATCGAGGACGATGACGAGGAAAGCGGTGCGCGGCTCTCGGAAGGTCGTCCGACGGGTGAAGGGGCTAAATCTGCTCCCGCCGCGCTACAGACGCGCCTCGCCCGCCGAAGAAGCGCAAGTCTGGCAAAAAGGGCGCGAGGGGCAGGGCCGCGACGAGGGGCAACGATCTCTTCAGCAGTCTCCCGTTCGACTTGCTTTACCAGGCGACTAGCTCTGCTCCATCCGACTGTGGCACTTGGTCTGACCGGGCCGTGCTCGCAGATCTGCGGCCTAGTCGACCCGGCGACGCTTCTTTCCATCTCGCAGACCTCGAAAGCCGTCCACCGCACGCTTGACAGCAAGGCGTCTGAGCCGGTCTGGGTCGCTGCTCGCAGGTCGGTCGGCATGCCCGACCTCGAGGCCGACCTCGCCGAGCCGATGTACGCTTTCCTCGTGCAGGGCAAGGCGTGCCAGGTTCGTTCAACCCGCTCAAAAGGGACGGATCGTGGCTTTACTGACGCCTCAACGGGCCAGATCTGCGGCACGACCAAGCGCAAGACCGAGGTCGACCACTACGTTCGTGTCCGCGCGTGCAAGGCGCACCTGAGCGAAAAGTGTGTTTCGCGTCCGCTCGTCCTGCGCGCAGCATTCTCTCCCGGTACATCACTTTCTGATTGCACTCATCGAACAGTCTGCGCGTCGAAACGGACATCCGCAAGAGGCATTCTAGTCTGCACCCGTCCTCATTTGCGTGCTCCCTCTCGACAGAATGTGCGCTTCTCCATTGCTCGAACTGACCCGTGACTGACTTTCCTTCACGCAGGGAACGCTCAGGGCAACTTGCGCGCCGACGGCGAGCTGCACTACTGGGAGCCGGACGTCCTTGCCACCTCGCAGCGCTTGCACTCGCTCGAGGGCAGCGGGAAGGGCGAGCAGGCGACGACGAGCCAAACGAGCGTCCTCACCCAGTTCTATAACGAGCGCAGCAAGCTCCGCGTCGACGTAGCGAAAGACGCCAAGACCATCTTCGCCTTCGAGTTGCGCAGCGTCGACGACAATCTCAAGGAGGACGAGGTGAAGACCAAGACGCGGCGCAAGGCGTGAGTCCGATGCATTGCTGTGTCTAGCTCGGCGGTCGTCTCATCGCTGAGTCATGCAGCATCTTCGCCAAGCTCGCCGAGCTCGGCTACGACGAGCGCGAGTGAGTCTTGCCACCGCTTGCGTGCGTATCACAGCTGACGAGACGTCGCTCGCATAGCTACCGCGACCTCCACAAGTTCCTCAGTTCCGCTCAGCCTGCAGTCACTTCGCCAAAGGAGCTGACTGAGCGCGGTGCGTCCTTTCGTCGTTTCGCCCTCACCAGCGCGAGCTGATTGTTCACACGCAGAATGGAGTCGCATCCGGCCGAAAATCCTGACCGAAGTCGATCGTCAGAAGTCTGCGAGGTTGCTGCACGAAGAGCAGGATCGGCGATCCCGCCGCCGGGGAGCGCTTCGTCCCCTGTACAATCAGCTCTTCATGGCTGCGTCGCCAGTTCAGCAGCAGGCCTTCCCGAGTTTCGAAGCGTTTACGACTTTCGACGATGTCAAGGTGCTCTGGCAGCCGGCCGAAGCTGTCGTCGACCCGAAGACCTGGCCAGCGCTCAAGCTGGAGCTCGCAGTCGAGATTGAGGCGATCCGCCAGCAGGACAAGTTCTCCTACTTCGACATGATCGGACAGCAGCTCTTGGACCGCGGCGTCCAGCTCAACAGGCCCATCAAGCGCGCCATCGAGAAGGAGCCGATCGCCTTTGTTGACGGACCGAACGGTCGCGTGCTCGCCCCACTTCACGCCAAGCTCCCCGACGAACAGGTCGACGCCGTCCTCGCGCTTGCCCTTTCCCTTCTCGAATGCAACGCATGTCTGCTCAAGCTGCCTTACTCAGACTTGGCGGCGCACTTCCGCTCCGTGCACCCTCACTCCCGCCCTTCAAGCCGCCTTGCGCCCGAGAGCTTCTTTCGTGCCATAGACGGGATGCTCTACAACGCCAAGTACGACGCGGACACGACAACCATCGACGAAATGCTCCAGCTCGGCGCCGTCTTCACGGTTCATTTTTCCGATGGAACGGAAGCCGTCGGCAAGTCCTGGCGCCAGGTGGTGCGTTTTAGCGCTCTCGCCTGTACACTGACGAGCACTGCACTGGCTAGCTGACACCGAATTTCATGGCCAGACAAGGGGTACCATCGCAGTTCCGCAGGCGCAGTCCTGGGCTTCGCCTCGCCTTTACAAGGCCAAGGACGTCACGTGGCTCTCGATCGACCAGGATCTCGTCAATGCGAGCGCGGAGAAGTGACAGGGCATGCGGCGCTTGCAGGACGAGGGAGGAATACGTCGTCGCTGGCTTGTTGAGAAGGTCGCCGTCGACACGGGTCGCAGTCGACGCGCTTGAAACGGTCGAATAGCTTTGTGGTGCCTCCCTCTCGGGCCTCTCGGGGTCTGTGCCACCTTGTGAGCGGACAACTCTTGAGAGAAGGGAAAGATCCCAATCACGCGGAAGCGGACGAGGGGGAAGGGAGGCAACAATGATCTTCGTTCGGCGACGCGCAGGTGCGCACTATTGAGTATCAGCCGAAGCGCGTGATTCGTATCAACGGGCAAGGACGGCATGCTTGCTTTCCTTGCCTGCGCCAGCTCCTCTTCGTCCCCGTCGTCCCCGCTTCTTCGCCTTCCCCGCGCTCCGCTCTCTCATCTGTCGGCCTTGCGAAGCGCGCACAGAGCTGCCGCAAGCTGCACACGCCCACGCAAGCACACGCCAGCGCACAATCCCGCCTCGCTCTCGCCTGCCATGACGCTGGTCCGGCAACTTCCCCTCGCACAACTCGGTACCGCGGGACGCCGCTCTCTGTCGAGCAGCGCACGGGTGCTAGCAGGCAGCACATGCTCGCACGAGTCCCGTGCAGTCGTGTTTGCCGAGCACGGCGACCCGGCCAAGGTGCTCCGGGCTCACCGCTACCGCCTTCCGAAGCTCGACAAGGGCCAGGTTCGCCTCCGGTTCGAGCTGGGCGCAGTCAGTGCGTGCTTAGAGCTGCTCCGCAAGAGCTGTGCTCCCGCTTACACGGCCTCTCTCGCCCGCAGACCCCGCCGACATTGTGCGCCCCACCTCCGGTCTCCATGCCGCGGCAATCGCTGACAGCTCACGCTTCCCCCCGTGCAGAATGTCATCCAGGGCGTCTACCCCTCCAAGCCTCAGGTGCGCGAGGACATCGGCCCCGAGCCGGTCAGCATCATGGGGAACGAGGGCGTCGCGACTGTCGAGGGGTTCGAGGAGGACGGCGAGGTTGAGAACAAGCTCAAAGTGGGCGACAGGGGTATATACTGCTGAACCACGTCCTGAGATTGCAGCGAGCCTGACTCATTGCTCACTCAGTCGTGATGGGCGCACCTCAACTCGGTTAGTTCCGGACGGCTGCCTGCTCATCATGCTTGGTTGACGCGTGAGTGTCCTACAGGTACTTGGCAGTCCCATGCCAACATTCCCTTCACCTCTCTCATCCCTCTGCCCGCCTCTTCGCCGCTCACTCTGCGCCAAGCCGCGACGCTCGCCATCAATCCGCCGACAGCCTGGCGCATGCTGTCCGACTTTGTCCCGCTCAACCCAGAGGAGCCCGCGCGCAGCGGTGAGAGCAAGAGCAGAAAGAAGCAATGGGTGATCCAGAACGGCGCCAACAGCGCTGTCGGGGTGGCGGTGATCCAGCTGGCGCGAGAGTGGGGCGTCGGAACCATCAACCTTGTGCGAGACCGGTGCGCTGTCCCCGCTTTCTCGGCCGGTTCACAGGTCCTCTGTTGACCTCTGGATTCCCAGGCCTTCGATCGACGAGCTCAAGCAGTCGCATACGGCGCTCGGCGCTGACCACGTCCTGACGTACGACGAATTCCTTTTGCGCGACAACAACACGCGTCAGAAGATCAAGGAATGGGTCGGCAAAGACGGCGAGCTGCGCCTCGCGCTGAACTGCGTCGGAGGGAAGGAGACGGCCGAGATGGCAAAGCTTCTGGCGATGGATGGCAGGCTCGGTACGGCTCTCGCTTTCAGTCCCCTGTTTCGCACTTTCACCCTCATCTGACGGTCCTGTCCAACTCCAAGTGACGTACGGTGGCATGGCCAAGACGGCGCTCGCCCTCCCGCCTTCGCTCTTCATCTTCAAGCGCCTCGTCTCGTGCGTCCAGTTCGCGTCTCGCTCTCCGTCGCTTCGCACTGACCGAATTCTGGCTTGCGCAGCACGGGATTCTGGCTCTCCAACTGGGTGCAGACGCATCCCTCTGAGCGTCAGACGATGATGCAGCGCCTCGCAGCGCTCGTGCACGGCGGCAAGCTGCGCGAGCCCGAGACCGAGGTCGTCTCGCTCGCCGGGACCGACGACGAGGTCGCGCAGGTGCTGAGCAACGTCATGACGAGGGTGCAGGAGGGAAGGGGAAAGAAGGTGCTCCTGCACTGGAAGGATGAGTAGCGCGCTGCATAGACTGGCCCCCGCTGTTCCCGCTGTTGTATCGCTGTAACGCTCTCCGCTCGCCTTCCCGCTCTCATCAAGCTAGCAAGGGACATGAACGTTGTGTCTGCGTTGCAAGGAGAGAAAAGAGGGGCTCAACAGGAGCGAACGATGAGCGAGGCGGACCTCTTCGCAGGCCGAGCCAGAGCGTTCAGCGGTCAACAGCGAGCGAGGCGAGCGTGAACGAACCCGTATAAGTCAGTCAGGTCGGCTCAAGGGCGCAGTAGCCGCGTGACCTGCTGCTCCTCATCGTCGTCTGACAGGCCGTAGTCAATCTCGTCCTCCTCTATGGCCTTCCCCTTGGCTGCCGCAGGAGCTGGTGCCGCAGCGGGGGCTGCAGGTTGTGATGCGGCCTGTTCTCCCTCGTCTGCGCTGTCGAGGTCATCCGAGTCGACCGACATGCCCTCCTCGTCTTCGTCCTCATCGTCAGTAAGCGGGACCATGAGCTGGACAAAGTCCTCTTGCTGCCCGAACCCGCCTGCAGCGGCGTCTGCCCGTCGTCGCTTCTTCTGCGCGGCCTCGAGCATCCGCCGCCCCGCCGCGCCGGAGATGCCCACCGCAGGCGAAGTCGCACGGCGCTTTCTTGGGCGGTCTTCGTCGTTGTCGTCGGTCTCGTCTTCGTCCGCTGTGTCCGCAACCTCGCCTTCTTCCTCTTCCTCGCCATCCTCGTCATCGTCGTCCTTCTCCGCGTCGTCTTCACCGTCGTGGCTCCTCCGCAGCACGTGCGGCTCCCTGCACCCCTTGACGTCGCACCTCCCCGTCTCGGCAAACCTCCAGCACTCGCGCACGTGCCTCTTGTCGCACTCGTCTCCGCGGTCGCACCACCCGAGCTCGACAAAGTCGCGGCAGACGGGCGCGTGCGCGCTCACGACGACGTGCGCGTACGGGCACGCGGCGCCGCGCGCGCACGAGGGAAAGTGGACGCAGTGCGGCGAGCGGTGGGCGTTCGGCGTGTGCGAGAGGGCGCAGGTCGAGGGCGTGCGCGGGCACGAAGAGCGCAGAAAGGCGGGGCAGATGGCGATCTTGGCAGAGTCGTGCACGTACGGGCACGTGTGGGCGCGGGAGCACTGGCCTGTTCGAGGCACTCGGATAGTCAGCTCTGCCACTTCAACTGGACGACCTCGCAGTCCACGGCCCTGGCATTGCGTATGCCGCCGATATTCGCGGCGACTGACCAGTTCGCTGAAAGAAGCGGCACAGCTTGTCCGACTTCGGCTTGGTGGGTCGCGCAAACCCTCTGTGGTCATCACCAGCCAGGGAGAGCGCAGGAAAACGGTGAGCAAGGATCGCCACCGGCTTCCGCGCAGGAGCGTCATGACGCACCCTCGTCCCCTCCCTCTTCCTCTCCCCCTCGCGCCCGCGCTCCTCGCTGCCTGCACGCCCTTGACCATCCCGACGAGCTTGTCGAGCCTTTCCCGCTTGCCGAGGAGCTCCTCGCCCTTTGCGGCGCGCGCGTCGGCGAGCTCCTTGCGCCGCCGTGCAAACGCGAGCGAGACGAGGTTGCCCGATTTTGTGCGGATGTAGGTCGTGCCGAGGTGGGAGGTGCGACGCGGGGTCGAGAGCGAGGGGGAGGACGGCGTGGCGGTCGAGGCGGCAGAAGCGACCGAGTCGGAAGGGGCGGCGTCTGCGAGAAGACGGTGAGCGAGACGGTTCTGCTCTTGACGGGGGAGGCACGACGCACCTGGCTTACGCACGAGCTTGTTGCCGCGGGTGTCGGCGACAAAGACGACGCCGTCAATGACGACTTCGCGCTGAGCGGGCGGCGGCACGGTCGGCGCAGGTTTGGGCGTCTCGGCGGCCGTCTGCGTTCCGATGGGGGTCGTGCGCCCGCTCGCAATGGTCGACGAGGCAGTCGAGGTCGACTGCTCGGCAGCTGCGTCTGTGTTTGCGGGCTTGTTGAGGACGAGGGTCTGGTTGCGGTAGCCCTTTGGCCCCGGCGGCGGCGGCACGACAGCGGGCGTGACGGGTCGACTCGAGCTCGTCGCCGGGTTGGGATTCGATTCGTCTGCGGCTGCGGGCGTCGACGCTCCACTGCGACCCGGTGCGACCCAGGTTGCGTTACGATGAGGAGCGAACGAGGCGCCGCGTCCGCCTCGACCGCGCCCGCGAGAGCCGCGACCTCGAGCAGAGGTGTAAGGTGGGGGAGTGTAAGTTCCGGCCTTGCGCTGCTCGATTGCGCCTGTTGCGAGCGCAGTGGCGAAGACGATGAAGCGGACAGCAAGGAGGAGTGGTCAGCAGAGCGAGCGAGGGACGGGGCGAGGCGGGGACAGCGCACTGGTGAGGCGAGCAATCTCTGCAAGCACGGCAGCGTCGTCGTCCATCGTGCAAGTGCTCGAGCGGAAGCGTCAGAGCGAGAGGAGAAGTCGAACCGGCTGGGACTAGGCGAGGCGGGGGAGCAAATGTATTCGGACTAGGTTTGCTCAAACACAGTCTCGCGGCCCCTCTCCCTCTCCCGTCGCGCTACACTCGATTCGACGGCGTGCACGCAAGCACAGAGCGCTGTCAGGGACCCAGTCCTCGCACCAGACCGCCTGCTAGCTTGCCGCACCGCTTGCCGCCGCTTTCCCCTCGACTTCGCTCATCTCCAGTCGATCCCGCTTCTCTCCCGCCCACCTCGCCTCGGACTCGCCCGAGAACCCTGCAGACCAGCTCAACAAGCCTCAGCAGTGCGACTGCTACTGCACCAGAAGCGATGCAGGCGAGCACCGCCGCGTCGTCGTCGTCCCTTGCCCTCGCCAACCCCTCGGCGGCCCTCTTCGGCCCTGCCACCAGCTCGGCACCTTCTCCCGTTGCACCCAGGGCAGCCAACAACCCGCAGACGGACGACGACGACTTCGACGAGCTCGCAGACTCGGACGACGCCGCCGCCTCGTCCTCGTCAAAAGGCAAAGACAAGGGCAAGCGCCCCGCCCTCGCGCCCGCCTCGACCAGCAAGCGCCCCGCAAGCAGCAGCGCCTCCCCGGCGAAAGCTTCGACCTCGTCCACGGCCTCGACCTCGCAGGGTCCGCCGCGCAAGCGACACCGCACGTCCACCGCCGCTGGTGCCGGCGGCGGCAGCGGCCACAGCGGGCCGTACGTGCCCCCGCCGCTCCCGCACTACACGGTCAAGCGCTCGTCGCACAACTCGCGCTCGTCGCCCCACCTGATCGTCATCAATCAGGACGTGTCGGACGGCGACGCGCGCAGGTGGCCGCCCATCGAGGAGCGCCAGCCGGGGCACAAGGTCAACGGCCGCGAGTCGTGGTACGAGTGCCAGGATCCTGACACGGGGCGGCACAAGAGCTTCCGCGAAAAGGTCGGCGAGGAGCTGGCCAAAAAGCTGAATCTCATCTCGCCAGGTACGTCGCCATGCCGGCCTTCTCAATCTCTCGTCTCGTTCGCAGAAGCTCATGCTGACTTGGACAACGCTCACAGGAGCCAAGCAGGAATACTGGGCGATCGAGGAGCTGCCGGCCGGGCACCTCTTCACCGTGCACCACGCCACGACGGGCTCGAACCAGTGTCGTACCGACGTCTATGTCTTCGGTCCGTCCACTCGGTCTCACCTCGCAAGAATGTGTTGCTAACGTGCACGACCCTGGCAGGCTCGGCCGCGACGCACAAGTTCCGCACGGCGAACGAGTTTGTCCCGCACCTGTATTGGCTCCTGCAGCACGGCCCGGCCGACACGCTCAAGTGCGAGTGCAAGTACTGTGCCAAGCGCACGCAGGGCGACGTGAATCGCATCGTCGGCCTCACCGACGGGCGCGCCAGCTCCGTCTCGAGCCAGACGGGCGGCGGCGGGACGCCCGTCGTCACGCGCAAGGCGGGCGGAGCAGACGGCGCGAGCGGGACCGCGACGGCCAAAGTTGCGCGGATGGGCGACCCGGGCACGGAGAAGCTCCTGCCAGATCTCGCGGCGGGCGACCCGCGCAAGAAGCACAAGGGCAAGAAGAAGCGCCGCACGCACGACGGCGGCGTCGACGGTGCCGTCGCGTACGACGACGAAGACGACGACGCGGCAGGCGAGGGCGAGGGCGTGGCGCGCCGCTTGCCGACGTACAAGGGGTCGTACCAGGCGCGGCAGAAGGACGAGGACCTCGCGAGCTTTTGGAGCGCGCGCCTCGCCGAGCTCGTGTGGGCAAAGCTCCCGACGCCGCTCGTCTCGCGCGACGCGCAGCGCGGGGACAAGAAGATCACGCACTGGCCGGGCATCGTCGTGCGCCGCAAGGTCGACATCGACGCCAAGCTGGTCTCGCCAGAAGGGGGAGACGAGGCGGCGCCGCCGCAGACGAACGGGACCGCTGACGGGCAGGACGGCGAGCGGGAAAAGAAGAAGGGCGAGGCGAAGACGGAGGATGGCGAAGGCGAGGGCGGGGCAACGGAGGATGGCGACAAGGCGCCGGCTCCTCTCGGTCCGAAGCATCGCTTTGCCGTCAAGCAGCGCTACGCGTACGACGTGCGCCTCCTCGCCGTCATGGAGGAGCTGCGCACCGTCCCCGAGGTCGACGTCAGCCCCTGGCTCGCGCACGACCCGGCCGCGGCTCTGTCGGACAGCGACATGGCCCAGCACGAGGCGGTCAAGCACGTGTGGGACGGCGAGCGCATCACGCGCGGCAGCAAGCTTCGCGACTTCGAGTGCTACGAAGACGCGGTCACCGTCTTTGGGATGGCGCTCCAGGTTGCCGCTTGCCTCGTCGTCTACTTCTGCACCAAGTCAGTGTTCCGCTTAATCCGCTCAGTTGACTAGTATACTGACGCGCCCGTACCCGCAGCGAGCGCTACGTCCCTACGAGCGACCACATCGAAGAGCAGCCGAACCTCAATGTCGAGCAGAAGGCTGCGGTCGAGGAGCAGCGGAGCAACTGCGGCTTCCAGTCGTTGACCTGGGGCGCCGAGCATATCTGGGCGGGCGACGTCGTGCGCATCCTTCCCGACGCTGCACAGTTCGACTTTGCGCTCGAGGACTTCGCCAAGGCCGCTAAGCTCTCGCCCGAGACCCTTCGCGAGACGATGGCCGCGCGCGGGCCCTGCCTTCGCATCGTCGGCATCTACATGCACCCAGAGCAGAAGCGCCTCAAGCTCGCTGGCCAGCTATTCCAGCTCGTTGACGACGATGTCGCTTCACCGTCCAAGAGCGGCGCCGATGGCGTCGCTTCTGCGCCGCAGTCTAACGGCACGACGAGCACGTCCGACTCGAGCAGCAAGGGCGGTGTACTCAGCGCGCTCGTCAACGGCGCGAGCGACTCTCGCGCGGCGCGCACGCCGCCGCCCGTCGAGCCGCGTCCGCTCCCGCCCGCCCCGGCAGGGACGCACTGGGTGCAGCTCACCGCGCCCGATGCGCAGCTGCAGGTCGATGTCGAATTGCTCGGAGGGCGGTACCACCCCCCGCCCATCGCGCTCAACACGCGCGAAAAGGTCGCCGAGATCCAGCGCAGCCTCGACGCCGCCGACGACGAGGTCAACCGCAGCCGGAGCAGCGTCGATGGCGAGGACGGAGCGGCCGACAGCGGCGAGGTCGTGACGGCGACGATCCCGCTTTCGGACGAGCAAAGGCGCGTGTGCCTCGCCGCCCTTCGCCCGGCCTTGCGCCTCTACATGCAGGTGCGTGCTCTACACTGATTCACTGGGCCAACAAGATCGATTTGGTCTTACCTTTTCTTGTACTACAGTGCGGTGTCCACCAGCCCGACCGCTTCGCCACCCTGGTGGCAGCCGAGAACGAGACGGAGGTGCGTTTCGTCAGCCCGTCTATCGTATCGACTGGAAATTCTGACTTTTGCCGTGGTCCGTAGGTCGCCATCCGCAACTGGCTCGACAGTAACGGCCTCCTTCGCAACGGAGATGCGGCAGGGTCGTCGTAGTCGCGACCTGCTGGACCGCTTTTTCGTCTGCTCGCCCGCATCGTACTTCCGCTCGTCCATGTTGTCGCCTGTCACCTCCTTCGCAGCTTTCGCAGCCGTCGCAACCACACTCGCAGGATTCCCTCGTCGCCTTCTTCCCGCGTTCTTGCTTTTCACCGTAGTCTCCCTTCGCGTGCTCAGTCCACTTTATCGGTGGCGCATTCCGCCGCCGTCGCTCTCGCTTGTTGTGCCTCTGTTGCAGTAGCTTGACCTGGGCTCGCGTTGCACCGCACGCCCGTTCTGTTTCCACGGGGGCGGACGGCAACCTTCGCAAAGCCCTCCATCCCTCCTGTCCCTTGACCAGGAGAGGCAGGCCATATCTGGTGAACCTCGCCGCACGACGCAACAGCTCAGGCAGCAGCACCGCCTCTCCGACCTCGCGCGACGAGGCTCACTTTGGTCGCTCGGCCAGCTGACGTCTCGGCAGACTCGCCCTTCTCGCTCGCCTCGCAGGCTCCGCTCGGTGCCGTCGACCGTCGTGCAGCTGTGCAGCGTCGATAAAAGCTCCTCGAGATCAGCAGCCGCTTCTCAGACGCCCTCGCTAAACGGCCCTTGCCCCATCTCGTCGTCGACTTTCCCCACTTCGGCTCGACCTCCGCCTTCGCTCCTCAAGCTCCGTCGCCATGCCCGACGAGACAATCACACGCGAGTCGCTCTCGCAAGTCGTCCTTTGCTACGCCTCGTGCTCGCTCGGCCAGCCCACCGACGACCTCCCCACCCGTCTCTCTCACCTCGCCTCTGCCGGCTTCTCGCACATCGAGCTCTCCTTTCCCGACCTGCAGGCCTACGCCTCCTCCTCGCTCTCGCGCAACGTCGGCGCCTCCGACTGGGACGACCTCGTGCGCGGCGCAGAGGGCGTGCGGCGGCTGTGCGACGAGCGCGCGCTCAGGGTGTTTATCCTGCAGCCGTTTGGCCAGTTTGAGGGCTGGCCCGAGGGGAGCAAGGAGCGTCAGGAGGTGTGGGAGCGCGTCGAGGGATGGATCCGGATCATGAAGGCTGTAGGGACGACGACGCTGCAGGTACGTTCTCTCGTCGTTTTGCGACATTTTCTCCCTTTTGAGCGGCGGCTGACTATCCTCGTCCGCAGGTCGGGTCGAGTGACGTCGAGACGATCGACTGGGACCGCAACGTCGTCATCAGCGACCTGCGCGAGCTGTGCGACCGCCTTGCCAAGGAGGGTTTCAGCCTCTCGTACGAGAACTGGTGCTGTACGTCTTTTTCCCGCTTGACCTTCCCGCCGCAACGCAATGCTCACGCGTGGAGCTCCCCACAGGGTCCACGCACGCAGCGACGTGGAAGCTCGCGTGGGAGATTGTGCGCGACGTCGACCGCGCCAACATCTCGCTCAACCTCGACACGTTCCAGACGGCCGGGTCCGAGTGGGCCGACCCGACGCGCACCAACGGGCTCGTCGACGCTCCGTCCGACGCCGAGCGCGAAGAGCGGTTCGCGGCGTCGCTCGCCGAGCTGAGCCGCGTGGTCCCGCCCGAGAAGATCGGGTTCCTGCAGCTGTCGGACGCGTACCGCGTCGACCCGCCGCTCGAGGACCGCACGATCGACGGGCTGCGCCCGCGCGGGAGGTGGAGCCACGACTACCGCCCGCTGCCGTACGAGGGCGGGTACCTCCCCGTCGAGCAGGTGACCAAGGCGGTGCTGCAGACTGGGTGGCGCGGCGTGCTCAGCGTCGAGGTGTTTGACTCCGGGCCGGACGGAAAGGGCAAGGAGGGCGTCGACCTGGGCGAACATGCGAAGGGCGCGGCGCTCGCGGTGCAGAAGCTGCTCGATGCGTGTGCGGATGACTGGCCTCAGAGCGGATCGACGTAGACGCGGCTAGCCGAGCAACACAAGTCGGAGCAGCTTCTACTGTGGACTGGAGCAGCGGAAACTCGACGGAAGTCAAGAAGGGAGAACGAGAGAGCCAGGCTTGTCGTCCGCGATCCATCGAAGCACGGCGCACACCGCACGGCCCCTGGAAGCCCTCACACGGCCTCTCGCCCTTCTCCACTCCTTCGGCACAGTCAACGCGAGCCCAATTCCATACTTCCTGAGCATCCTCACGGCCCAAATCCCCTGAGCGCCATTCACAGCAGAGCAGAGCAACAGGCTTGATCCCTCGCAGCGAGCCAGAGTCCTCGCGCTTCTCGACATCGTACTGTAATGCGTATCTGCGCTTGCGCGGCGGCGTATGCCTACCAGCGCGGAAGGAGCAGGCGAGGCAGAGACGACAGCGACTCAGATGAGGAGCAGGCGCGACGAGAGGAAGAGCGTCGGCGTCGCAAGCAAAGAAAGCAATTCGCAGGTGGAGAGAGCTCTATCACGGTGTCCCTAGTGCACTCCAGCGAGCAGCAGTGGGTGGGCGGAGCAGAGGGAGCGTCGAGGTGCAAGTGGGGACGACGACCAGCCCGCTCCCGTCGCCTGCTCGCCTGCAGACGCGGACTGGACGAGCGCACAGCACAGCAGAGCTCGACTGGACCTGCACGGCCCCCTTCATCCGCGCCTGCACTCGAGCACCCTGTCCTCGTCCTCGCGACTTCCACCTCACAGCAGCGACCCACTCCCGGTCCTCGTCCTGCTTGGCAGCGCCAGGGACGCGCACAGGCGCACCGGGGCCATGCCCACCCTCGACCGCTTCCTCGCCGACATCGGCGCAGCGCAGCTCTCGACCGCGGTGGCCCTGCCCCCGCCCGGTGCACCTCCCCACGGGCCCGCAGCCGCACTGCACGCCCGCCTAGACGACGAAATCACACAAACCAATGTGAGCCCCTTACCGGACCCACACTCGACCCGACTAGGGCCCCCCAACTGACCCTGCGTTGCCCTCGACGTGACGATGCTTCTCGCGACTCTCCCAGGACCGCACCCTCGCGCTGCTCAAGGACAACTGGGACGACCTCGCCGGACAGCTCAAGCACGGCGACGACCTCATCCGCGAGCTCGAGGACGAGGAGAACGAGCTCAAGGCGCTCGAGCAGGTCGTCGACGGCCCCGTTCGTCCCCTCCCTCCCCTTCCACCTCCTTCTCCGGCGCGTAGACTGACGAGAACACGGTCTTCAGGATGCATTCTTGCCGCCCCTGGTCGCCCACCTCGAGGAACAGCAGTCCCTCGCCGCCTCGCACCTTCTCTCGACCGCCTCTGTCGCGCTCCTCTCGGCGCTCCTCACGTTTCACGCGACCACCGCGACACTCGCTTCGGCAACGACTGCCGGCAACCTCACTTCGGCTGTCGAAGCGCTCCGCAGCGTGACGGCCGCCGTCGAAGAGGGCGCCGAGGAGTGGATTGAGCAGACCGAAGTCTGGAAGGTCCTCGTGCGCTGGGCCGGCGAAGAAGAGTCGCGCCTCGAGGCTGCACTCCAGAGCGCCCTCGAGGGCTGCTTCGAGCTCGACTATGCGAGCGCGTCCCACGAGCACACGGCGACGCTCACCCTCCGCGAGCGCATCGCTGCCGCACCAGACGGCCCGCTCCTCGCCGTCGACGAGCTCATCTCGGCGCTCGAGGAGCTCGCGAGCATCACGGGCCGCAAGGACCAGGTCGAGCCGTTCCTTGCGCGCCTCGCCAAGCAGGTTCTGCGCCACTTTGTCGCGCCGTTCCTCGAAGCCAATGGGAAGCTGCGCGACCCGCAGGCCGAACACCCAGACGAGGCGGTTGCTTCTGCAACCAAGCCGCGACTCGCCTTCAAGCTGCGCGAGGCGCAGGAGCAGGGCTCGACGCATGTCGTCTCGCTCGCGCCCGCCGGTGAAGGTGCCGACGAGCAGGACACGGTCGCCGCACTCTCGTCCTTCCTCGCCTTCTTCACCGCGCACTCGTCCCTCTTCCCGCGCGCCGGCACGCGCGACCAGCCGTCCAAGCACGCCGCGACGCTCACAGCGCACCTCACGCCGTCGCTACAGTCGTACCTCATCTCGTCGCACCTCGCGCCGAGCCTCCCCTCGTCGACGGCCTCGCTCGCGTGGTACCAGACGCTGCTCTCGTCCGCGAGCGAATTCGAGGCGTCCTTCCTCGCGCAGCACCACCTCTTTGCGTTCCTCCCCGCCGCGCTCTCGGCCTCGCACCAGCACCAGCACCAGCACCGCGAGGTCGAGGAGCAGCGCGTCGTGCGCAGTTGGGCCGCCCGCGTCCCGCTCCACTGGGCCCGCACCGTCGGCGACCAGGCGCTCGCGCGCGTGCGCGCGGCCGTCAAGGCGTGGGACTGGGGCGAGGGCGAGCACGTCGAGGTCGAGGTGCGCGAGGAGGACGAGATGCTCGGCCTCTTGCTCGGACTCGGGATGGGCGACGACCTCCGCGCGGGAGAGGGAGAGGGAGCGGGGACGCCCCGCACCGACAGGGAGACGGAGCGATTCACGCGCGAACTCGTCCTCCAGACGGTCCCGCGCGGCGCAAAGCGCGAAATGACGATGGAGGAGGCGACGGCGCCGAAAGCGCCTCGACCGCGCTCGCCGCCGCCTCCGCCGCCTCCCGCGCCCGCACCTGTTCCTGCACCGGTTGAGGAGCCCGCCGCCACCGCGCCCGCGCCCGCGCCGCCGCCCGCAAAGGGAGGCAAGCGTGGCAAGCTCGGCGCGGCGCGGATCGCGGCGCCGCTCGAGCCGCGCAGCCCGAGCCCGCCGCCGCTCTTCCAGGGCAACGATGCGCCTCTCCCTTCGCCGCCTTCTTCTTCCTCCGCGCCGACCGTCCCCGCCGACCCCGCCCCCGTTCCCTCCGCCGCGCCCGCGCATTCGCCGCAAGCGCTCGACCCGGCCTCGATCGCGGTCCCGAGCGCCGCGGCGCAGACGACCGATGTCTTTGCGCCGCTCGAGGACCCGTCGCGGGTCCCTGCGGGCGAGATTGGGAGCACGGCGGACGTCGCGCGCGAGAGGGGAGTGGAGGTGTTGGAGGGGGTGCATGTTTACAGGGCGGGGGTCGAGGAGGAGAGGGGGAGGGAGGACAGCCCGGAGGAGGAGCGGGGAGAGGGGCGCGTGCTGATCAAGGAGGAGGAGGGCGAGGACGTCTTGCCGCCCGCGCACGAGCCTGAGGCGGCGCAAAACTCGCCGCAGGAGGAGGAGGAGGAGGACGTCAAGCCCCGCGCGATCAAGGAGGAGAGCGTCGAGCCCGAGCTGGCGCCGCCGTCCGACGCCGACCCCGTCCCCGATCCCGCGCCCGCCGCATCCTCGCACTCGCCGAGCCTCGGCCTCTCGTTCGACGACGAGCCGCCGCACATCAAGCAGGAGGACGACGGGGACGTTCAGGCGCACGAGAACCCGTACGTGCTGCACGAGGTCGACGAGGAGCAGTACACGGATGAGCAGCACACGCAAGAGCCGCCGAGCGACCCGTACGCACCGCCGCCTCCTGCTGCTGCGGACGAGCGCGACCCGTACGCGCCTCAGAAGGCTTCGAGCGCGCGCGACGCGTATGCTCCCTCGCCTCAGGACGCGGCGCACGACCCGTACGCACCGCCTGCGACGGCGGAATCGCACGACCCTCATGCGCCGTTTGCGACAGACGACTCACACGACTCGTACGAACCCTCGCCCCAGGAGGAGGCGCACGACCCTTACGCGCCGCCGGTGCGTGACGAAGCGCACGAAGCGTCTGCGCCGTCTGCTCCAAGCGACGCGCATGACCCGTATGCACCGGCTGCTGCGAGCGAGGCGCACGATCCGTCCGCTCCCTCGGCGTCCTCCGAGCCGGACGCGCCGGCTGAAGAGCGCAGCTACGACGAGCCGCAGGAACTCGCCGCGCCCTCGGAGGACGCGTCGCAGGACCCCTATGCCCCCTCGCACCACACCTCGCAACAGTCGCACAACTTGTACGTATGCGCCGACATCGAGGTGTTGCAGGGCGCTCACACTGCTGTTGTTAACAGCCACTCGCGCGATTCCTACGCTCCGCCTGCGTCTGCTCAAGACGACTCCGACCCCTATGCACCGCACTCGCCGTATCAGTCGCATGATTCGCAGCCGTATGAGCCGTACGAGCAGGCGAACGACGCGCAGCAGTACGAGCAGCACGATCACCAGCAGCAGCAACAGTACGAGCCGCAGCAGTACGAGCCGCAGCAGCACGACCACCAGCAGCAACATTACGAGCCGCAGCAGTACGAGCCGCATCAGCACGATGCGCCTGAAGAACCGTATGCGCCGGTCGAGGCGGCGTACGACCCCGAGCAGGGCGACGCCGAGCCGTACACCGTCGATGAGCAGGGCGCAGGCGAGGCGTATGACCCTGAGTCGGCAGCGGCAGATCCGTACGCCCCGCACGATTCTGCGACAGACGTCTCCCCCGCTCAGCACGGCGAAAGCGAACCGTACGACCCGGAGCAGGGCGACTTGGACCCGTATGCTCCACCCGCTGACGACCACCAGCACCCGTCGTCTTCGCCGCCCGAGCAGCAGTACGACCCGTACGCGCCGGAAGAGCAGGCGCAGGACTTCGCGCCGGAGACCGCGCGCGCAGAGGCGGAGCAGCCGCACGACCCGTACGCGCCCGCCGAACCACAGCACGACCCGTATGCGCCCGTCGAGCTGCAGTACGGCTCGCGCGCCGAAGGCGAGCAGGCGTACGACCCTTATGCGCCCACTGACGAGCAGTTTGACCCGTACGCCGATGAGCACGACTTCTACGCGACCGAGGAGCAGAACTTCGACCCGTACGCGGCGCCCCAACCTGCGTACGAGGCAGGGCCGTCGAACAACCAGTCGCAGAGCCCCGTCGTCGCGCAGGAGGAACCGCAAACGGCTGCGCACGATCCCTACGCGCCGATGGGTCAGCCTGCGTCCGTATCTGAGGGACACGCGCAGCAGTCGTACGATCCATATGCGGTTTCGCACGATCCGTATGCTCCTTCGACCGCTGTCGACTCGCATGACCAGTACGGTCCGGCTCACGACTCGCATGACCCGTACGCTCCGGCGCACGAGTCGCGCAGTCCCTACGACCCCTACGCGCCATTGGATGAGTCCTATGACCCGTACGCCCCCTCGTCCGAGGAGCCTGGCGCTCCGCAGACGTCTCACGCGGAAGAGCCCGCTGCGTCGGTACGTTCCGGCTTCCTTGCAGCGCTAGAACTGTGCGATGCTAACACGTGATCTTCACAGGAATCGCACGACTACTATTCGCCTGCAGTCAACTACTATCCGCAAGAGTCGACACCTGCGCCGCCTACATCCGAGGCCGCCTCGAATCTCGCCGGGGTTCCTCCGCCTCCTCGCGCTTTCGGTGGCGTACCTCCCCCGCCTCCCGCCTCTTCGTCGGCAACAGCAGCCGCACGTACGCGCGGCGCGGCGAAGAAGCGGCAGATCTACGTGCCCAGCATGGACACGCCGGCTGCTGCAAACCCCGCTCAGCACCATGCCGCGGACGCCTCGACGCCGACAAACGTGGTCTCGCCGCCTCCATCGTCGTTTGAGCTGCAGCAGGCAGCCTACGTTCCGACGCAGACTCGGAGTGTCGCAGTCTCGCCGCAGCCCTACACGCCGCCCCTCGTACCGGCACGCTCGTCGTCGACTGGCCTCACTCGATCACTGCCCGGCCGCCCGTCCTCCCGCCAAGACGGCCCGATCCTCAACCACATTCAACAGCGCTTCGTCTCGCCTCCGCCTTCCGCGGTGAACCCGTATGTTCCGCTCGCGAATCCGCCCGCCGCCACTCAAGCCATGACGCCTGGCGGCACCTACATCCCGGCAAACGACCCCCTCTTTGCCGATCTGTTCGGTGGAGGCGGCGCAGCGAAGGCGAGTCCGTCGACCTTCTTCAAGGCCGACCCACCAACGCAGCGGTCGTCCTCGAACCCGTCGCCAATCTCGCAGAACGCAAACTATACGCCCGCACACGCGGGCGGACCCTACGGGCAGGCCGCTGGGTCGTCCTACGGCCAGCAGCAGTACGCGTACCAGCCCCAGCAGCATCAACCGCAGCAGTATCAACCGCAGCAGTACCAGCCACAGCAGTACGGCCAATACGGCGGGTACGGCACGCAGGAAGAGGTCGAGGAACTGCAGGACCGTTACGCTCCCGCCTACGACGCGCAGCAGGCGCAGTACTCGTACGGCTACGAGCAGCCGGCGATGCGCATGCGTGGGGGCGGGGGGCTTGCCTTTTCGGACGACGAAGAAGAGGTCGACGAAGACGAGGACGAGGACGAGTTCCGCCCAGTCCTGCGGATCCGAGGCGGTGCCGACCTCGGCGAGATGAACGACGACGACGGCAACCGCAGCGCGGATGACTGGGGCTTCGGCGACGACGCTGGCGGCGACGGCGACGATGACGGCTGGGGCTTCGGCGAGGACGATGCTGCTCCGCCTACTCCGCCATCGCCGGCGCCGGCCGCTGCGGCAGCCAGGCCTGCTCCCGCTGCCCCTCCTCCTGCACCGTCGAGCGCTCCGACATTTGCGACACCACCACACGCGGCTTCGCACGCTCCGTCGGCCTCGGTCACTTCCGTCACCTCATCGTCCGGCTCACGCTCACGCCCGCCCTCGTACGCCTTCTCGCCCAGCCTTGCGCCGCCTTCCCTGCCATCTCTCGATCTTGGTGCCGACGTACCCGAAGAGGAAGCGGGTGACGATGCTTGGGGCTTCGGAGACGAGGACGAACCCGCTGCTCCACCCTCACCTGTGCCAACAGCCGACGCGCACCGACCACCGACACCGCCACCTGCTCCCGCTGCCGACGCCGCGGCTTCGACCGAGCCTGTCCCTGCCTCGCCTCAGCCTCTCCCTGACCTTCCGGGAGCGCCGCCGCCCGAACCCGAAGTCGCGCCGTCGCCTAAACTCGGAGCCGCGCCTGAACCCGAGGCTGCTGCCGACGACTGGGGCTTTGGCCAAGACGCCGATGCTGAAGACGAGGCCGGAGAAGCTGGCTTCCAGGTCTCGGTCGTGCCTGAAGAGCCGGGCGACCTGCTCGAGGACGAGAAGGCGGTGCAGCAGAACGCGACCGTGACGGCTTCGCCGCCCTTACCGGCACTCGCCGACGACCTCGTCGGCGAGGAGGCAGCACCAACGCAGGAAGGTGCATTCGCCGGGGAGGCGACCACGCCGCAGATCAACGAGTCGGCCGTCGAATCCGCCGCAACGGGCCCGGAGGACGACGGCTGGGACCTCGAGGAGCCGACCTTCTCGCCAGTCGAGGGCCACGCCGCGCCTCCCGATGCGCGTCCATTCGCGGTCGATGAGCAGGAAGAACCTCAACGGATCGATGAGCAGCCGCCGACTGCCGCGCCAGAACCCGCAGCGGATCCTCAGGAAGACGTGTGTTTTGCTCTTGACCACCTTCTCGATACGGACTCACCAGTACTCTCTGGCAGCTCGAGCTGTCGGCCTTCCCGCTCGACCACCCGTCGTCTCCGCCCGACACGGAGCACGCTTTGGAAGCGGAGCCCGCCGCGCTCACTGCCGGCAAGCCTAACGGTCCAGCCAAGGAGCGACGTCGGTCAGTCGCCATCGACCAAGCTGAGCCATCGGCCCTCAATCTGCCAGCCCAGGTACCTCTCCCACGCCACAAGTACCCGAAGCACCGATAACTAACTGGCGTAGCCGGCGCAGGAGATCGAGCAGGAGTTCCCTGACGTCCCCGATGTGTCGGACCCCGGCCTCCCGCTCGCCGCTCAGCCTCTCCCGCATAGCGACTCTCGCGAGGCGCACGTTGAGACTCCTTCTACCGAAGCGAGTCTGCAGGACGTTGCGGCCGAGCAGATCGACGACGCGGCCCAGCTCTTCAGCAGCGATCAGGCCGTCGACGCTTGGGGACTTGGCGGCGAAGACCACGACCCGGATACGCCTGCGCCGCCGCTCGCGACCGCCGAAAGCTTCTCGGGCGAGGCGCAGAAGGCTGAAGCGCTCGACAAGGATCTCCCGGCCGCGACGACCCTGCTCGACCCGCAACCGGTTGCCAGCGACTTTGACGACTTCGAGGACTTCACGCCGGCGCAGCCCCAAACGCCTGTCCCCAAGCAGGAGTGGGAGCCGTTTGAGGAGCCTGGTGACGAGCCAATCAGCAGCTTGCCGCCGGACACGCAGAAGAAGAACGACTTCGAGGACGACGAGGAGCTCGAAGGTCTCGCAACGCGCGCCGAAGATCGCGCGTCCGCCGAGTCACACGCCGCGGCGCAGCCTTCGTCCGGCGAGCCTTCCGACGAGGGCTCCGGCGTTGTCGTCTCCCGGGAAGGTGCCATGTCTTCGCCAGAGGTCGTTGAGCACTCGGACGCGTGGGGCTTCGACGGCGAGGCGGAAGGCGCCGAGGTGCTTGGCGCAGCGGATCCAGCGTCGGAGGAAGTGGCCGATTCGGTCGTGCAGCACGAAGCCGAGCGTCCCGACACGCACGACGAGTCAAGCGTCCAGCACGAGGAGGTGCGCCCTATCGTCGACGACGCCATCGCAGTGCCGGGCCTGCTTCTCGCCGCTCAGGACGCGCATCCGCAGCAGCGTACATTCTCGCCGCCGCCCGACATGGTTCCCGCAGGCGACGACAGCGCGGCAGAAGCTGCGTGGGGCTGGCATGACAACGAGGGCGGGGCCGAGCTGCTGCAGGACGACCGCGCACCGGACCACGAGCAGGGCGCGATCCCCGTTCCGGGCGAGTCTGCTGTTCAGCATGAGGACGAGCGCGGCGTGGCGGAATCCGTCGAAGTTGCGGAACCTCCTACCGAGCTCGCTCAGCCGCAGGATCCCACGCTTTCCCCGCCGCCGTCGTCAATTGTCGTGAACGACGAGCACGGCTGGAATCTCGATGACCAGGAAGGCGCCGAGGCTTTGCACGATGAGCCACCCCTCGACGTTGAGCAAGCAGCTCCGCCCACGGACGATGATTCGACGGTGCAGCACGAGGCAGAACGTCCCATCCTTCCCGCGTTGCCGACGGACGGTGAGCCGCTGGCTGCCGAGCTCGCCCAGCCGCAGCTGCATACCGTCTCTCCCCCTCCTTCGGCTCTCCCATCCGATGCTCCCGTCGAGCAGCAGCACGACGCCGCGCTTGACGAAGGGTTCGACGATCCCTGGGACCTCGAGCCCGTGGAGCCGCACCCGTCATCGCCTGCGCGAGCGGACAATGACAAGACGCTTCCTGCGGTCACCGACTCCAGCGGCATCGAACAGGATCAGCAGCCTTCGACGAACTCAACGGGCGTCGTCGAATCCGCTTTCGAAGGTTCGCAGGCGGCAAAGGCTGAGCACGACCTCGGCCTCGACGAGCCGTTGGGCGAGCCAGCCGTCGAGGATGTCGCGTCGCGATCGCCTGGAGAGGTTCCCGTCAGCCAGCTCGCCGATCATCCCGCCGTGGCGAGTGCGGACGACTTCCCCGCCGCGCAGGCTCCGCCCCACCAGCATGCATTCAAGCCCGCGCGCGCCGATGTTCGCACCGAGGAGTCTCCGTCTGTCTCGAGACGGGCCAGTGCAGGTGCAGAGCCCTCGCCTGCGGACGAGGAGGGCAAATGGGGTTGGGACGCCGATGCGGAGGTCGACGCCGGTGCCGATGCCGACGCAGGTCCCGCAGGCAAAGCTTCATCTACGTCGGCCACTGCACCTGTACCCGCTTTCGAAGCCCCGACGTTGTCGCCTGCGCCTTCACTCGACTCACCGCAAGCTTCAACACCTGCCCCTGCTCTGCCCCCTGCACCTGCGCCAGTACCTGCCGCGACGCGCGCGGTCCCGCCCGCGGCGGACGCTCCTCACTCCACGACAGCCATCTCAACGCCCGTCGCGCAGCCTCCGTCTCCCTCCCCCGGTCCAGACCACTCTCGTACCATCTCGCGCGATGAGTGGGCGTGGGAGGCGGACAAGGAGGAAGAGCAGTCGTCCGCGCCACCCGTCGCCGCGGAAGTCAAGACCGGATCGGACGAGTCTGCCGCAGAAGAGGCTCCCGCCAAATCGAGCCCGCCTCCGGCCCGTCGCGAGCAGATGATGGTGTCAAAGCGGTCGCGCGAAATCGTCACGATCGCCGAGGAGATCCTGCTCGAAGCACTCCAGGTCGCTTCACCTTCGTATGTTTGGTCTCTCCGCCTCCAGTGCCGCTCCGCTGACTCGAGATAAAATCCGCAGCTTCAAGCACCCCGAATTCTCCGCCGCCGCCGCTCCCCTTCTTCAGACCTTCATCTCGCTCCTGTCGCTCTATCGCGCGACGGCGGCCGTGCACAACTCGCGACTCCTCGCCAGCGTGCCCGCGATTGGTATGCAGTTTGCCAACGATGCCGAGTGGATCGGTCGCGAGGTCGAGCGCGTCTGGCGGACTGCGACAGAGGACAAGGAGCTTCAGGTCGCCAAGGACCAGGCGGACGAAGTCGAGCTTGCGATTCAGTCGACGCGGCAGCTCGGTCGGGACACGAGGCAGAAGCAGATAGTGCGTTCTGATGCCGCATTCACCGCTCAGCGGGCTGGCTGACCCTCGCTCCTCACCGACAGGCCATCCAGCGAGCGGCGCTCATGGAAAGCCTCGACGAGGCCAACGGGTTCATGCGCACCTCGGACGACAACCGCTACTCCGCGTGTGAACGCGCCTTGCAGCAGGTGACGCACACGCTCCAGCGTCTCGCGCTCGTCTGGAAGGTGCGCCCGCGGCTGTATGCTCTTCCCGCTTACTCAAGCTGACGCACCCCCACTGCAGCCTGTCATGACTCCCACCGCACTTTACACGTCGATCGGCGGCCTCGTCAACGAGGTCCTCCTGCGCGTTCTCGACGAGATCGAGGCTCAGGCCGACATCTCGGAGGAAGAGTCGATCCGCCTCAACAAGCTCTGCAAGATGCTCCACGAGCTCGAGTCGCTCTTCGACGGTAGCGAGGTGTGTCTCCCTGGCTGGGCTTACCGTCATGGCGCACGCTCACTCCGTCTGTCCTGCAGACAACCGTCGGGCGTGAGGTGCCGACCTGGTGGAAGTTCAACTTCCTCTCCGAACTGCTCGAGGCTTCCATGGTCGGTCGTCTCTCTCTCGCCCCTCGAACTTGCGACGCCGTGCTGATCGTCTGCGTCAACAGGCCGACATCATGTTCCTCTTCGAGCATGGGCATCTCGTCGACTTCGCGCCGCAAGAGATCGTCTCGCTCGTGCGCGCACTCTTTGCAGACTCGTCGCTCCGCAACCAAAACATCGAGAAGGTACGCTGATTCCCTCGAGCGCTCTGCTTCGAGGCTCCCGGCTGACGTCGCCATGTTCGAGCAGATCCTGCGCGGCCACCCGACGGCGCCGCCGGAGGAGGAAGAGTGGGGAGGCTTTGAGTGAAGTAGTGCAAGTCTGTGCTGAAGCAGCGCAATGTTGTTAGATTCGCATCCGTCTCGCAATGCAAGACGATCCCAGGTTTCGCATCCCACTTGGCCGGCTACGCACCCCGAGAGCGAGCCCTCCTGTCTTTGAGCTGTCACATGCCAGCGCACTCTCGAGTGTCGCTGCCCGCCGCCAGAACCGGGTGTGCTACGCAAAGACACTCGGACGAGGAGTGCACCGCCTCTCCTCCTTCCGCTCCGTGCGCTCTCGCTTCGACCAGGCGCAATGCTGCTGGAGCAGGTCGTTCAGGTGCGTTAGCGCTATTCCTGCTTCCAGCTGGATCTCCAGTCCCTCTCATGCAGTGCTTCTCTCTCGCAGCCATCGCTCATCTCGCTATTCTCGTCGACCTCGTCGCACCCGACATTGCTCGCGAGCTGCAAAGTCGATGCAGCGACTGCCTCGGACAGCTTCATCTCGCTCCTCGACGACGCGACAGACTCGAGCGAGACCCTCATCGCCTGGCATGGTTCATCGCCTGCCGACCTTTCGGCTCGAGCAGCTAGCGTGGGCCAGCTTCGTGGGCATTATCCGCCGGACGTGAAGGACTTGCGAGGTCAGGTCCTGCACCTCCAGGCGCCAGATAGTCGGACTACGAGTGTGCGGTGGGGCAGCCTTTCCGGCGAGACCTGGCGACGAGACGGTCTGGGCATTGAATTGCCCGTGGTCCACCTCCAGCTCAAGCACCTCGGAGCGATGTACTTTGAGGTCGGCGTCGTCGACAAGCAGGGCGATCTGACAGTCGTCAGGTGTTCGACCTGGCAGGTGCGCATTCCCTTCTTCGCACGGAGCACTGCTCAAGGCGTGCTCCTTGAGCTCGCGACGATGGACTCTACGGCGTACTGACTAGCTTTCAGCAGACGCAAGTCAAGCTACATCCGCCCACACCTTCCCACCCTCGTTTTCTGCATCTCCCGCTCCTGTTCCCATCGTCGACCTCGACCGTCCCGCTCCTCACCTCGTGGTGCACCATCTCGCTCCCACTACACACGCTCCTGGGCAGCCTCTCACCGCCGCTCCAGTTCCACGCCGTGACGGGCGTCGAGGTGCACGCAACGTGCCGGCTGCGGAGGGTGTTCTTCACAGACGAGGATACACCGGGTGAGGTGGATGAAGGCTTGCTGCGGCGCGGCGTGCGCCCCGAGCTGGCGATGTTTGCGGCAGACGACCACTGAACGACAGACAGCTTAGCGAGGCAGCAGCAGGAGAACTTTGCCGCTCTCGTTCTGCCCGATGGCTTCTCCTCCCTCTCCTTTAATCTTTGCCCTCAACTCCACGTTCACAGCTTGTAGACATCCATGTTGTCGTCATATTCTGTGCTGCTATTGCTCTTTGCGTCTACGGCTTGATTCCCTTTCCGCGATAGACGTTCACTGGCGGTTGTCCTGCGTCGATGGCTCGAATGTTCTTCAGCAGCACGTCGAGCGCGCGCTGATAGTACTGCGTCGTTGCTCCGCTCCAGTGCATGGTGACGATGGCGTTCGAGAGCGACCAAAGCGGAGAAGCGGAAGGCAGGGGTTCCGGTGTGACAACGCTGTGGGAAGGGTCAGTCGACACAAGCTCTTGATAGACCGCTCAGGCTATACAAGTGGAAGAAGCAGACGCACTCCAGCGCAGCTGCGCCGATGCGAAGCGAGCCCGGAGCAGAGTCCTCCTCCCCCTCCTCCTTCTGCGACTGCAGCGCCTCGATAAGCGCCTCTTGATCCGTTGTCGTTCCCCGCCCGACGTTGACGTAGATCGCATTCCCCTTCATGGCCTTGAGCTCTTCCCGCCCAATGAAACCACGCGTCGCCGTGCTGTCCGGCAGCACATTGACAAGCACGTCGCATCGTGCGAGGAACTCCAGAGCCGAGGTCCGGTCCGCCGTCGAGTACCATGCCGAGGGGATTGAGCCGTCTGGATCGCCGGCGTTGGCGAGCATGTGGCCCGTCTCGGGTGCGGGTTTGCCTGTGCGGGTGAGCGCAATGACATTCGAGCCGCAAGCGCGGAACAGTCGGGCAGCATGGCGTCCTGACCGCAGCGAGCCCTTATCAGCTTGGGAGAAAGCGACAAGCAACAGTGGAGCGTACCGATGTGCCCGTAACCCATGATCCCGACGGTCATTTCGTTCAGCTCGCGCACGAAGAAGCCGCCGATCTCGCTGTAGTTCACCCATCGGCGCTCGGTCGCGCCCACGCGTATCGCCGTGTGTATCTTGTGCGTGAGCGTGAGGACCTGGATGTACGAGACATCAGCGTGAACGAGGTTGAAGCGGAGCCATCTCGACGCACACTCCCGAGAATGTGCTCGCCAATATTGGTCCTGCCACGGAGGAGCGTTAGCGCTATTGAGGATTTCACAGACTCGGATGGACAGTACGCACGCGCAGACCCCGCTCAGATTCGCAAAGACGAGCTCGTTCTCGTCTCGCACGCTTCGGAAGTAAGCCGACTCCGTCACGTTCGTGTAGCCCGTCATGTAGCCCTGCCACAACTTGAGCTTTGGCGTCTGCTCGACCGAGCGCAAGTCGTGCGGCACCTCCCACGCGAGGACAGCGTCGGCTGCGGCATAGTCGTCCGAAGTGGGGCGCGACGCAGCGGCGGTCCCGTCGGGGCCCTGGTACGGCCGGTACCGGATGTCGGGCACGACAGCGCGCAGCTGGCCGAGGATGGGCGGTGGCAGCGGGACAGTGACGAGTGCCGTCTCGAAGGAGCGAGATGGCGCCAAGCTTCGTCGGGAGGAGCAGAAGGAGCGAAAGCCCTCACGAGGCCGGATCGCCGTAGCTGCTCGCCGCAGTAGCATGGGCTTCGACACGGCAGAGCGCAGGATGACAGCGGGCGGCAGGGAGCTTGTGGCGGAACCGGAAATTGAGCGCGGCTTGCCGAGGAGCTAAGGACAAACTGCGGACAGCGTGCCGAGATGGCTGGCACAAGTGTAGATAGCACATCGAAAGCGCGGCGAGAAACGAATGCTAGAGGCGGAAAGACGCGGGACGTCAGGTTGCTTCCGCGCCAACGGCGACAGAGCGGTAGGTCCAGCTCTCTGCTTCAAGCCCGCCCGGTCGGCACCCTGTGGAGACGCCGCGGACTCAAAAGTCCACGCCAGAGTGATGCAGATCTACGAAGACAACAGGAGCGACTGAAAGAACGACTCGACAACACGGCTACGACTCAATCTCCGTACAGAACCCGGTTGACAACGTCCATGGGCAGGTCATACAGCGGAGGTATTGCGTCGTCGGGCAAAAGGAGGGCGTGCGCCCAGAGCGGGGTCGGCGGGCGGGGCTTGCCGTCCGTAGACGGGGAAGGACGAGGTGGGGGTGAAACGAATGCGCGCGGATCTGCAGAAGGGAGTTAAACGAGGATCAGTACGCCTACTCCCGTCACATGAAGCGGAGAATAGGCGCGTACCGTCCAGCAGCTCGACTGAGTCGAGCGGTGGTGTCGAATACAGGTTGAGGGCGAAGTAGCCGGTGTAGATGTATACGACCAGCATGACGATCCAGGCTGGCACAAGCAGTGCCCAGTCTCTGCATAACAGTCGTCAGGTTCTGGGCAACTGAAGGTGCTGGCAGAACGTCTCGCACGCACCTTGCTGGGTACCACTCGATCCCAATCGCTTCGAGCCACTCTTCTGGCAGGAAGGCCCACACGAGATAGGCAACGTATGCCACGAGGCTGCCGATGTAGAGCACGAAGCCTTGAGACTCGACTGTCGGCGCTGGATCGGTCGGCTCGCGCGGAGGGAACTGCGCTGGAAGAGAAGACGCGGATCGGTCGGCCAATTCGGCGTCGGGGAAAGGCAAGTCGAGCGAGCCTTTCGTTGGAGAGGATGGTGCAGGGCTTCGCGGGGCGACGGGCGAAAGGGCGGGAGAAGAAGGGCGCGAGAGAGATCGAAGAACGGGTCGAAGGAGCGCTCTGAGACGTAGAAGCGGATCAGCTGCGGCAACGAAAGCACGCCAGGAGCGGAGATCACTCACGCAAGTACGTCTGGGCTCGATGGTCTGCTCGGACGGCCATAATGCGGCGGAAGGAGGAGTGCGCTCTGTGGCATAGGCGCGACGGGAGCAGGCGACGAGTCGGCAGGTCGCAACCTAGGTCTCGCCCCGCCGGCGCCGTTCGGACCCGTCGACGAGGGAGCACTGCTCCGTCGCTGCTGTCTTGCTGCTCCTCGAACCTCCGCCCCGTCTTCCGTGTCGTGTGCGAGATGCTGCCGCTCGAGAAGGACCTCGTCCTGCACCAGCTCGGCGAGGCTGGGCTGAGTCGGCGTGGCGCGAAGCGAGCTCGTGGACGCGACTGGCCGCAGTCTTGGCAAGCTTGATGCGGATGCCGACGAGCGCAGCATCCTCGAGCTCATCGTTGAGCGATCAAGACGGTGGCAGCTCCTTGCCGCGGCAGAGCAGGGCAGTACGCGATCCGCTGGGCAGCGTGGGAGTTCTCAGGGGTGCTAGACGCGCTCAGCGGCCTCGACTGGGTCGTGCGAGCATGTTGGCTCGGAGGGGATCGACGCGGAGAAGGCATCCCGTCGAACCCGCTTTTTCTCGCCTGTCGTTGGCTCGTTTCGCTTGCTACGACGTGCAGTGCTCTGCACGCTTCCGGAAAAGCCTTCTCTCACCGCACAAGCGGAATCCGCCGACGCCGCCGTCCGCCCTTCGCTCCGCCGTCCGCCTGCAATTCCTTCGCGACCTTCTATCTTCATACCCGCCGCACGGACAGATGCACCGTCTCGCCCCTCGGCTCCGGCTGAGTGAAGCACTCTATCGTGCAACGGGCAGGTCTCTGCGCGGTCCCGTTGCCGCCCCCTCACCTCGTACCCCGCACTTCCCTGCCCTCCGGTCCTTCGCGACTTCCCCTCCGCGAGCGCAGGCAGATGTGCCCGCACGACCTGGCCAGGAGGATGTCGAGGCTGCGGACGTCTTGCCGCGTGCAGAGCACGCCGTGATCAGCGCTTTCGGTATGCCCAAGCTTCTCCCACACCGCCTCGAGGGTGCACCACTGTCTGCGCCGCTTCTCGAGATGGGCAGGACACACGTTATCCTCATTCTCGGCTTGTGGGCTCGTACGCTGATCAGAAATTCGCTCGCAGACCTCTTCTCGATTGGCGTCGGGCCTTCTTCCAGCCATACCGTGAGTCTGAATTGCACTCCCTTGTCCGCACTCAGATGGCTGAATCCGTGACATCGTCGCAGGTTGGGCCTATGCGAGCAGCCAAGATCTTCGTCACCGTACGAGCGAAGCTCCGAATGTCTATTTCTTGCGCTTCGACTGAATTGGCCCTCCCTACACAGGATCTGAAGCATCTCGGCATTCTCGAGAAGGTGCACAAGCTCAAGATCGGTCTGTACGGCTCGCTGGCTGCGACAGGCAAGGGGCACATGACGCCGCAGGCGGTAGTACTCGGGCTCGAAGGTGCGCGGTCGCCTTGCGACTTCGGCCTGCGCTGTACGTGGGCTTGCGAAGCTGACGAGGAGTTTCTCCACAGGCGACGACCCGGAAACGATCGAGTGAGTCGTGCAAGACCGCGATATACGAAAAGCTGGCTAATCCAGCCCGCGACTGCAGGACGACCACGATCAACTCTCGCTACGCCGATATCCTCTCAACGGGCCGTCTTCAGCTCAACGGCACGCACACGATCAACTACTCGCACGACCGCGACATGCTGTGGCGCATGGACCCGCTTCCGACGCACCCGAATGGGATGCGTTTCTCGGTCTTCGACAATGAGGGCACTCTGATGGCGACGAACGAGTACTACTCGGTTGGAGGAGGCTTCGTCGTGAACGAGCAGACGCAGGGTACGTCGAGCCCGGTCTCAGCAGCTTTCCTTCGATTGACACGCTCCGCATCGCACCCAGTCGATGAGAATCTGTACTACCGCGGCATTGACAAGCAAACGGTCGACACGACACGGCGAGACCAGACGCATGGTCTGCCGGTGGACACGCTCGCATCGGCAGGAGCGCCAGCGCTGCCTGCAGCTTCGGACGCCTCGACTGCTTCGACGAGCGAGGCCAGCGCAGCAAGCGCATTGGCGGAGACCAAGCCGATCCCGTACCTCTTTCGTGATGCTGCGGGGCTGCTGAGGCTGACGCAGAAGCACAACGTGCGTTCTTCCTGACATTCGTTCTTCGCGACCTTCTCAAACGCATTCTCGCTTCCACAGCTTACGATCGCTCAGCTGGTGTGGGAGAACGAGAAGCGGTATATGTCCGACTTGGAGATCCGCAACAAGCTGCTCGATCTGTGGCGCGTGATGGACGCGAGCATTCACGCCGGCGTGTCTTCCAGTGCGTGTTGCTCGACCTCTCTTGTACCGCCTCGAGTGAGCACTGACTCTGACTTTTCCGCAGCTGAGGAGGTGCTGCCGGGGCGCATCAGATTGCGTCGTCGCGCACCAAACCTGTACCGCCGCCTGTTCAAGGGCTTCTACCCCTCGCTCCTCAACCCCCCCGCACCCTCTCCCTCTCTCGCTCCGCCCTCCGCCGACCAGCCGCTCACCCTCGCGCACGGCTTCAATCACTCGGCCGCGCCCTCGCCCGGTGCGCCGCTCGTAGTCGGCTCCTTCGACCATCCGCTTCCGCCGACTCCCCGCACGAAGGGGCAGTTCCCGGCCATCGACTGGCTCAGCTGCTACGCTATCGCCGTCAACGAGACGAACGCAGCCGGAGGGCGTGTTGTCACCGCACCTACCAACGTGAGCCTTCTGAACCCCTTTGTCTCCCTCGCTCGACCCGTCACCACGTCCCTCGTAGATACGTCGCTGTCTGTGCTGACGCTTCGTACGCTCGTAGGGCGCATCCGGTGTCATCCCGGCCGTGCTCAAGTACCTGACAGAGTTCATCTCGGACGACCCGGCCCGCGACATCCAGACCTTCCTCCTCACCTCGGCGGCGATCGGCATGCTCTACAAGCGCGGCGCGACCATCAGCGCCGCCGAAGGCGGCTGCCAGGCTGAGATTGGCGTCGCGAGCAGTATGGCCGCGGGAGCGCTCACTGCTTGCATGGGCGGCACACCGAAGCAGGTCTGCGCTGCGGCAGAAGTCGCCATGGAGCACTCGCTCGGGCTCACCTGCGACCCTATTGATGGACTGGTGCAGGTACCTTGCATTGAGCGGTACGCGCTTCCCTCCTCTTCACTCGCGGCGCTCGCAACTGACGGCGTCCTGCTCCGTTTGCAGCAACTCGCTCGGCGCCGTCAAGGCCGTCACGGCTGCGCAACTCGCCCTCGCCGGAGAGGGAATTCACTCGGTCTCGCTCGACGACGCGATCGAGGCGATGCGCGTGACCGCGCGGGACATGCACCACGCTTACAAGGAGACGAGCTTGAGCGGGCTCGCGACGAGCGTCAAGATTCCCGTGTCGTCGCCGGCGTGCTAGACGAGAACCATCGCAGTAGATATTGTGTGACGTGGTGTAACACATGTCACTCGTTCTGACTCGACTCGTTTCTCGGCAGCCTCTCTCGATCGTGCAGCCAGCCCATTGAGGACACGAAAGGGTTGAGGGCGGTGTCATGCCTAAGACCATGTATCTAGGTGAAGATGGGAGGACAAATGCTGGAGCGCTGCACCGGTTGGTGAGCAAGTGAGTTGAGGAGATGGCCAACCGTTGTGACCGGGTCTTCCGGCTGCTCTGGTCTGCAATGACCGTGTACGTGCTGGTTGATCCAACAGTCAGTTCGTCCCGCAGAGGTCGCAAGTATCAGAAAGCCTGCGTTCTCGTGCGACCGGTTGATGTCGTCCCAGGAAAGCGCGACCTGGACCTCGAAGCGGATGCCCGCATCGGTTGTCACCTCCCACATGGTCTTGTTTGGCCGTTCCGGCTGGCCGCGGTCGGTGCTGGATTGACTGATGTCGCGATGCGGCGACTCGGAGGGCAGTGGGAGCTGTCGAAACGACCATCCGCCTGTCTTGTGGCTCAGTTCGATGCACGGGTCAGTATCGTTGTGAACGACGCACCTGATTTGAAGGTAAAGTCCCTCTCAGCAGCAATATAGAGGGGATCGCTCATGGTGAACTTGCGAGTGGCTGCAGATGCCTGGCGCTGGAGGAACCGCGGAAAGGCGATCAGGCGCATCGGTTCGGGCTGCATCCGGAGCCTTGAATCATCGGCGTGTGGTAGAAATAGCGTTTGAGGCTCTGCTATAGCATTGTAGGGACTCTTTGCGCGTTGGAGGGGTACGTGAGCGGGCAGGGCGGGAACCTGGAAGCACCCTGAGGCTGGTGCCAATCAGTTGAAAGTCCGAGCTCCTGAGCAAGGAGAGAGCGCACCAAGTCGGGCGGAGGAAGACGCGTGCTCTGTGAGAGTCGCTGGATAAAAGGCGACCCGGCCTTTGGCGATGCAAGGGTGTTTGTCGAGCTCAAAAATGGTCAAGCGACCAGTCCCTCCTCCGCCTCGCGCATTGGGATTGTACCCGAGCGACGCGCGCCAGAAGTCCCTCAGGAATTCGTTCCAGTGGTGGACGAACTTGTCTGTGACGAGGAGGTGAGTGGCGAATTTGTCCCCTCGAGCTTTGGTTGGCAGCTGTCACGCACCAAGCGGAACCGGAGTCTGCAGCATAAGGAAGGACAAACGCGAAGAAGAGAAGGAGACGCGCAGCAGCTTGGCAGCAGCGGATCTCCTCGCGGGTCACCCGGCGGCTCCGGCGGGCAGGAGACCAACGGACAGGAGAGCAGCGGACAAGTTCAGGAGAAAGGGACAGGACTGAGGAGACCAGCAAGCAGAGGAGGCTGCGTGCAGTACGGCTCAGAGGACTTGTCGCTTTTGCTGACGAATAGTGCGCAGACTGCCGGTCAGTCGACAGGAGGGTTCGGGGCGGACGACGCAGACGGCGAGGCGAGGCGAAATGAGCATAGAATGGCGGGCGCTCCGCTGCAAAGCTCAAGCCGGAATATCCTGGGGACAGGGAGTCCTGACAACATACAAAGTAGTACTCCATCGAGTCGGATGCAAGAGAGCGCGACTACCAGTCATACGCGAAGACTCGGGGGCGCGCACTCCCGCGGCGAGAAGGGTAGTGGGCAAGAGACCGCTCCGGTACGTCTTCACCGTGAGCAGCTTGCTTGGACCGCCCTGGACTCTCCGGGCTGCCGGATGCGGCGCGGCGCTTCGACCTGGATCGGGGCGGGCTTTGGTCGGTGGTGAGAAGGTTGATCGTACGGCGCGGTGCTGCATTGCTTGGCTCGCCGGTTCCTGGGTAGTGGTGCTCATGACGACGCTTGATCAAACTATCCAGTCAGCTGATGAGCGTCCTGGATGATGCTCAAAAGACGCGCACCGTTTCCGGAGCAGCCGGAGTGGGTGAACGGCGGGGCGACCTACCCCGTTCTTGCAGCGTCACTCGCACCAGGAAGTGGAAACCGCCGCCGTTGACAGTCCAGAGGGTCGTGTCAAGCTGAGTCGGCTGGCCGCGGTAGATGTCGGAGGTCGTGAAGTCGGCTGGATGGGCGCCCACCTGCTGAAAGGTCCATCCTCCTGCGAGAGCCGAGGTCAGTGTGACCCCGGCAGATGAAAAGTGAGTAGAGTAACGCACCTCTCTCGAAGCTGAAGTCATGCTCTGCAGCGGCGAGAAGAACTCGTCCCATTCGAACGTGGGTAGCGTCTCGCCTGTCTTTCTTTGTCTGCACTTGGAGGAAGCGCGGGACCGCCACGACGGCCTGACGACGGTCTTCCCACGACACTGGATCTTGCCAATGCGGCAGATACAAGGTCAGCGGATCGAGCAGCGAATGCCCGCCCTTAGTGTGGATGTAGGTGGCATGGACTGGCAAGCCTGGGACGGTGTAGCAGGGCAAGTCGTTCCCTAGAGAGGGAACAGTCAGCTGTAATGGTCTGGCGGGGCAGCGTGCAGCTCACCCGTGGCAGGTAGAACCAGGACCGCGTCATCCTCCGAGATCTGCGGTGGTTCCTCGAGATTCAGGAGCGTGCTGCGCCCCGACTTGGCAGTATAACGGGGATCCGGGTTGTGGCCTAGGAGCGCAGGCCAGAAGGCGCGCAGGAAGCGGTTCCAATGCGTAGTGAACACCTCTGCCGGATGACCGCATCAGCGTAGTCGCGCATGGAGCGGCAAAGGAGACAGCACACCTTTCGAAGGGACTTGATGGCTCATGTCGACGACAGCGTCTCGCCTGTCAGACGCAGAAGGTGGCGAGAACGGAGAGAAAGCGAGGTCCTCGGCAGACCGGAGCGCGTGCAGGGGCACACATGAGCGTCCGTCCTCGGAGCCACGCGGATGCCACCATGTCCGCGTGGATCCGGTCTGGAACGGTGCACATGCGTCTATCCCGCAATTGGAGGCGGGCAATTTCGGTCAAGCTGTAGAGCATGCTTCGCCGGCAGCCAAGCAGTGACCCCAATGCCGCTTCGCGTGCTCGCGCTGGCTACGGTTCATGGACGCTTCTCAGAGCTCAGAATCCCCTGCTCGAAGCTCGTTGAGCGAAGCTAGACGTCATGCCGGCGGGAGGACCCGCGAGACAAGAAGAGCGCGAAGGCGAGCGAGGCGACGGCGATAAGAATGAAGCCGAGACCGAAGCAAGCAAGCGAGGAGCGCAAATCCGTGCGAAGACTAGGTCAAGAAAGCCTGAGCATGTGTAGGCTAGAACAGTCACCGCAAGAGATGAGGACGAGGCGAAGGTTGGCTTTGTCCGACGCCTTCCGTTTCCTCAAAAGGCTTGGTGTGCAGATCGAGCTGCTTGACAGAGGTCGCACACACTCCACACTCGCCCTCAGCCGCTCTCGCGCCGCCGTCACCTCGAGACCCTTGTCCTTCACTCAACCCACTTTCTCGCGCTCACACGATGCGCCGCTTCCCCGCCCCGCCCTCGAACGGCGGGCCTGCGACGCCAGGACCTGCAGCAAGCCGCTCGGCCGAAGCTCCGATGCAGTACGAGTGGGAGCAGCCGCGGCAGTTTCCGACTTCACCGTTCCAGACTATGGGCGCAGACGGCGAGCCGGCTCGCAAGCGTGCGTGCCTTTAAAGAACATGATGAACACTGTAGGTTGACCTTACCGACTGCAGGGCCGCACCACGAGGCGATGGACGTTGACACGCCCCCTCGACCTCCCGTCTCGTTCCCTCCTTCCGCGACGACCTCGACGCTCTTCTCCCCTCCACCGGCGCCCCCGGCCTTCTCCGCTCCTCCGCATCAGCCGGCGTTCGACGCGCAGGCGTTCCAAGCGCGAGAGGCGTTCGGGCTGCAGGACGAGCCAGAGGGGCAGGAGGTGTCGATGACCGCGGATAGCGAGGCAGACGTTCTCCCATCTGCGGACGAGGCCGACGAGAAGGGAGAAGACCTCGCTGTCGCGGTGCGCGGCCCCTCGGCGAGACGGAGGAACGTCAGCGGGACGCGGCGGCGGCGGAAGAGCGCGCAGCGCTCGACCGACGACGAAGCGACGGAGGAGGACGAGGATGACGAGCGCGACGATAACGGGTTCCTCGGCGTGCTCAAGAGTAAGGTTGGGCGGCGGGCGGGCGAGTTCAACTTCCAGGTGCACCACCACCATGCACCGCCGTCGTTCTCGCCTGGCCCGCTTGGCGGAGCGCAAGAGCAGCCGGAGCGATGGATGCGGCGTAGCACGCCCTACGTCCTCCTCGGGTGCGTCCCTCTGCCTCCGACTTCCGAATGCCGGCTGATTCGTCTGCGCGTGCAGGTACCTGCAATTCGGCTCGCTCACGCTCCTCGCGCTGCTCGTCCTCTCGCTCCTCTCGCTGTTCCTCTACACGCTCTACACCGACATTGTCGCGCGCCTCGCCGAGCTCACGGTCGAGCTGCGGAGCGAGGTCGTGCAGTGCGCCAAGAAGTTCATGGACAACGGATGCGCGGCCGTGACGCGGTTCCCGGCGCTCGAGAAGAGCTGCAACGAGTGGGAGGAGTGCATGCACCGCGAGGTCGTCGTCGTTGGCAAGACGAGGGTCGTCGCCGAGACGCTCGCCGAGGTCGTCAACGGCTTTGTCGAGGTCATCAGCTTCAAGACGATGGTGCGTCCCCGTTCCTCGCGTCTCTCTGCGCCGTGGGCTTCGTCCCTGACTGTCTGTACCGGCGCAGCTGTTTGTGTTGCTCACCCTCGGCATCACCATCTACGGCTCGTCGACTGCGCTGTCCATTCTCGCCTCTCGCGCGCCGTCCGCGGCACCAGCGGCCCCTTCTCCCTCGGCACACCACCACTACCCTTCGCCGCCGCCAGGCTACCCGGCATACGGCCTGCCGTACGGCGCGAACGGGAACGGCGGAGCGCCGTGGGTGATCGAGAGCGGCGGGTGCAGGGACGAGGGAGCGGCCAAGGTGATGAAGGGGCTCGGAGTGGGAGCGCCGCCTGGGACCGGCGAGGCGAAAGAAGCGCGGCGGGCGTCGTAGAGCGCAAGGTTGTCTTGTCGGACTCTGCAAATGTCTCTGTCGTTCCTCGCTCGCCGTAAGAGAGAGAGATGAGGGCGGAAGTCGGGGCGGACTCCGGCGAGGAGCGCAAGCGCGCGGAGGAGGGGCGGCCGCTTGCTCGCTGGCCGCAGTCTACGCACACGGCTCGCTCGAGCAGGGCCACACGCGCACCAGAGCTGCACAGCTAGCAGCAAACTCGTCGCAGCCCCGCCATCGCTGCACCAGCTCGTCGTCGACCAGCGCCGGGCGAGCGAGCATCGGCTCGCCAAGGTCAGTCTGCCCCGTCCTCGCTCTACACACCGCGTGCAGCCGTGCGACAACCTCGACAGCTCTTCCAGCGCACTGAGCAGCGCTGTCGAGCTTGTCCCACCTCGCCTCGTGGGGGGTGTGCAGGCGCAAGAGCTCACGGCGGCAAGTGACGGCGGGCTCGCCGCCTGTCGTGCACCCGCTGTGGAGCTTTGCAGGCCGTGTTGAGCTGACTCTGAGCTTACTCGGACTCGCTTACAGCCCACGGACAAGCTCTAGCACGAGCACACCACCTCGCCGCGTCTTCCTCCAACTCGCCCAAGTGCAGCCCCGCCCGCCGATCTCGATTCACAGCTCATCAGAGCTCGAGGGCACGCCTGTACTAGCTACAAGAACTTGCACAGCCACCTCTGAGCATTCAGCGACGCCTCAAGCTGCGACCATCGCGCCTCTGTCGCTCTGAGCCGCTCCCTGCATCCGCCTACACTCAGGTGCGCTCGTCGAACAGCGCAGCTTGCCGGGCCAAAGGGCTTCAGTCGAGCTGACCGAATCTCGAAATGCCGCTACAGCCCCCCGTCGCTTCCATCCCCGCTCTTTCGCCGAGCCCTCACCTCTCGCCATGGACTCTCCCCTCTCCGAAGCCGACTCGCTCTCGTCCGCCGGCGCAACGACCGAGCCGCTCGCCGGATCTGACAACGAGCTCGACTCGGACGGCGCCCTCTCGCCCTCGCCGGCGCCGCGCACAGCGAGCGCAGCCCGCGCCAGCGGCGGCAACGGCAACGAGAGCGACTCGAGCCTGACGGAGCAGAGTGATTCGGAGGCGGACCCAGCGCGCGACGGCGACGACGAGGAGGACGAGGACGAGGACGCGGTCGAGCGCGGAACGGCGCACTCGACGGCGCTGCCGGACCTGACGGACGAAGACGAGGACGAAGATGTTGGACCGGCGGCACCGCCGACGCCTAGAGGCGCCAAGCGCGCGCGTGCCGCCGTTGAAGATGACGAGGAAGATGAAGTGGAGATAGAGAGGGGCGCAGCAGGGCGGCAGGCGCAGGTCAAGCGGGATGAGGAGGACGAGGACGAGGAGCTCTCGCCCGCGTCGGACAACACCGCCGACTCGGACCACCGCCCCGCCGCATCGCGCAGCGCACCTGGAGCATCAGCCTCCGCAGCCAAGAGGGCGCGGCTGAAGAAGGACCTTGCGAGCAGCGTCGGAGACTCGCTGTCGGAGCTCGACGACGACGACGACGAAAACGACGAGCAGCCCAAGCCGCCCACCTCGGCCTCTTCCGCACCACACGCCGCCCTAACGCCCGTGCACGATGCCGCCAACGACACCCTCTCCGAGGAGGAGACCCCTCTTGCGACGCTCACCGCTTCTCCGCAGCGCGGCGGCGCAGCAGGCAAGAAGGGCGGCGCTCCATCCACCAGTGCTGCTCGTGGGCGCGCCCGCGCACCTGCGTCTCGCCCGAAGGGCGCAGCGAAGCCGCGGAGCATCAGCCCCGAGCTCGGCGCCATTGCTGACGACCGCGATGCCACGCCCCGGGCAGAGGAGGCGCGCGATGCGATTCAGGACGACCGGCCCGCGCAGGAGGCCGACGCGGTCGAGACGCTTGCGGCTGCTGCCGCAGCTGCGCCTGCACCCGTGCCGTCTCGAGGCGCGAAGGGCAAGGCGCGCGGGCGCGGGCGCGGACGAGGGAGGGGAATGGCGGCCGCGGCAGCCAGTCGCGCCGACCGCGCCGAGTCGACCGAGTCGACTTCGGCAGCTGCCGCCGATGCAGCGGCGTCCTCCCTCCTCGCCGCGGCCGCAGCGGACTCTGCCGCGCACCGAGAAGCGGCAGCAGGCGACGGCGCCAACTCGCCCGCGCTGCCGTCGAACCTCCCCGCGCCGTCGGGGCTCGTCGAGCTCGAGCTCGATACGGCGGCGCCCGCAGCGCAGCTTGCCGAGCAGCTTGTCGAGCTCGCGGCGAAGGAGGCGGACGCGGCGGCTGCTGCCCCTGCCGCAGACGGTGTCGCCGCTCTAGTCGATGCGAGCCGTGTGGACGAGCTCGAGAACGAGGACGACGAGCGCGAGGAGGACGAGGGGCGCGAGGACGAGGATGCGCAGATGGTCGACTCGGAGGCCGCGCTCGACGCGAAGGCGGTCGCTGCTGCCGAGGAGGCGCAGGCCCAGGCGCGCGGTGGCGCGAGCGCAGCGCAAGACGAAGCGATGCAGCTTGAGCGGGAGCAGGCACTCGAGGTCGAGGCGGAGGAGGTCGAGGTTGAGCGGGCGAGGAGGGCACCGCCGAGCGCGAAGAAAGGCGCGAAGGGCAAGGGCAAAGGTAAGGGCAAGGGTAAGGAGAAGGTCGTCGAACCGGCTGAGACGCCGGCACTCGACGACGAAGAGGCGCACGAGGGGGAGGAGGAGGAAGGTACGTCCGGCCTTCATTCTGCTTGCTGAGCGGCACATCGCACGCTCTGCGAACTGGCATTGACTATTTGATCTGCACAGATGCTTCCGACGTCGCGTTCATGCGTAAACGCGCTGAGGCAATGGAGGCGCTCACCAAAATCGAGATCACGTTCGCCAAGTTGCGGGACCTCCTTTACATCGAGCGCATGGCCGACATCGACAAGGAGCGGCTCGCGATCGAGACGCAGACGCACCCCGAGCTCATCCACCTGACGCAGCTCATCGAGCTGCGACGGAACCGTCGACTCGAGCTCGCGCGGAAATGGCTCGACGGCCTCGAGTGCGCGTACCAGGTTCAGTTTGACGAGCGACAGCACGCCAACTGGAATAGCTGGGGCGACGACAAGTCGCGCAAGCGCACCGAGATGCTCGACGAGGCCAACTCGAAGCGGCGGCGACTCGAGCGCGAGAAGCGGACGATGGAGCGACCAAAAGACGGTGCGTGCCTTGTTCAATCCGCCTCTGCTGCATCTCACGACTAACCGGCATCGCTTCCACAGACTCGCTCGCCAGCATGCTCGCGCCTCAGCCTCTCCCGCCCATTCCGCTGCATCACCGCCGCCGCCTAGGCTTCGACGGCGAGCCCCTCGGCGAGAACGAGATCGCATGGGCACTGCGGCATCCCGACGTTCGCATCGACGCAGCAATACGCGGCCTTGACGACGAGACGACATACGGTGACCTCGAGCGCATGGGCGTACGTCGATGTTTGCTCCTCTCAAATCGGGCCCCCGCTGACCCTACTGTCTCCAGCTACGAGAACCGCTGCGACATTCGATCTACTCGTACGATGCCATGTACGGCGCCGGCATCGCCTACGCCGACCCTCGTTCTGCCGGCTACCCCTACTCCGCCTACGACCCTTCCTCCCTCGCCCTCCAGCAGCCGCACGCTTTCTCCGCATCCTTCGGCGCGCTTCCGCCCCTCCCACAGCGCATCGACCAAGCGCCCTCTCGTCCACCATCCAACCCTCGCCTCGCACAGGGCTTCCCGGCCGAACTCGGCGGTGGTCAACCCGGCTATCCCGCCTCTGCAGCGCAGCCGCGTGCATACTCCAATGGGCACTACCCTGCAGCGTACGCCGAGCACGAGGCTGAGCGGGTGCAGCAGCATCAACAGCAGCATGTAGCAGCGCCCGCCTGGCAGCAGAAGCCGGCGCTGGGGTTTGACGACCAGCGGCGGAGGACCGCGAGCGCCGGTGGCTCCCTCGGCCCAATGCGCAGCCACGAGTCGCTCGACGCAATTGCGGCGCAACGGCAGAACGGCTTCGTTACGGCTGGAGCGGCAGCGGTCGCCGAGCACGGAGCGTCGACCGGCGGACGGACGACTCCGACCAATGCTGGCGGCAAGGCGCGCTTCACGCTCGACGAGCACATGAACACGCGCTCGCCGACGGCGGCTTCGGCATCAGCGACGAAGACGCCTGCCTCGTCAGCCTCCGCTGCCGCACGCGGCTCACCGGCCTTCATGTCGATCCCGACGATCCCACCATTTGACCGCAACCGGCATGAGCAGCACTTGCGGGCGCAGGCGCAGCGCGCCGCGACGACGCCAACCGCCAACTCTCCCGCACCGCCCGTCATGCCCCCTCTCCCGGCGAAGCAGCAGCAGCAGTCTGCGGCATCGGTCTTCGGCCAACAAGCCCAGTCGCAGCAGGCGTCTCAGCCGGCGCAGGCGAATTCGGCGCAGTCTGGGCAGTCGTCCTTCCCGGCGTACCCTGTTCCGCAGCGAGCGGCCTGAACCGCCCTCGCCCATTCTTCGTTCCTACATCTAGCATGCCTCGCCTCCTTCGTACCGCGTAATTATCTGTCTTCATGGCGTTCGCCTGTTGTAACTGGTCCCCTCCTCTCCCTTGTTCCCGTTCATCTCCACGGACCTGCATCGCCGGTCTCTCTCGTGTGCCGAAGGTCTCGATCGCTTCCCCACCTCGACCTCGCGCGGCTGCCTCGCTTCACTTGTGCTCACACGCTATTGCTGCTTCGCCACTACGCTTGCTTCAACGGCGACCATGATTTACGACTCTCCCTGGCCGAACGTAGAGCTGCCGCTGTGCAGCGTGTGGGACAAGGGTGCGCTCTTCTTGCGCTCTTCCCTCGGCTCGCGCGGCTGCACTTTCGCTAATCTCCGCTGCCTCTCTCGCAGTATGGTCGAACCCGACGAATGCACCAGATGACAAGCCGGCCGTCATTGACGGGCCTACGGGCCGCAAGCTTACGTGCGTGCTTTTTGTGCTGTACTGCGAGACTCGGCTCACCCTCACTCTCTCACTAGTCGCGCCGAGCTGCGGGACAGCGCTCAGCGACTGGGCCACGGCTTCCGTAACGCAGCCGGGCTGTCAGAGGGCGATGTCGTCTGCCTCTTCTCGCCCAATTCCCTCTACTACCACATGACTGTTTTCGCGACGCAATGCGCTGGCTGCGTCTTCTCCGGCGCGAACGCCGCTTATACGCCTGCTGAGCTGGCACATCAGCTGCAAGACTCGTCCGCCAAGCTGGTTAGTCCCGGTCGGTCCCCTTCCTCGGCTTTCTGATTGCTGACCGGCTTCGATCTTCAGCTCCTCGTGCACCCTTCGATCTTGCAAGTGGCGCTTGACGCCACGAAGACACTCGGCTGGTCCGCTGAAGAGCAGCAGCGCCGCATCGTTCTCGCCGTGCGGGACGACGAAGCGGGTCCTGCGCGCGCAAAGCACAAGACGCTCGACTGGCTGCTTTCCAGCACGGCGATGCAGCCTGTGTCGATCAAAGAGCACAAGTCGAGGGTGGCGTACCTGGGTTACTCATCCGGAACAAGCGGAAAGGCGAAGGGAGTGCGGACGAGCCACTACAACATGACGGTGCGTCCTGCTTTCTTCGATGCGGGACGTGCCAGCATGACGGAAGTAGACTGACCCTCCTCTTCAGTCTGTCCTGTCGATACTGGCTCCGCTCAAGACGTACGACAACGATGTGCAGCTCGCTGTCCTTCCGTTGAACCGTAAGTCGCTCCTTGTACTGCTTGCGATGAGGTACTCATCAGAAACTCTCCGCAGATATCTACGGCCTCACCAAAGTGAGCACACCTGAACATGTCAACCCTAGGGGTACGTAACCTTACTCGCTGTTCTTACTCTCCCTCTTCGTGACAGCTTGTGCACTGGCCTGTCCTGTGGGGCAACCCCGTCGTCGTCATGCCCAAATTCGATATTCGCTCGCTGTGCACGTACATTGAGCGTTACCGCGTCACGTTCCTGATGCTCGTCCCGCCCATCGCCCTGCACCTCGCCCGCGACCCCGTCGTCGACCAATTCGACGTGTCGAGCCTGCGCCTCATCATCTCGGGTGCAGCTCCGCTTGGTCCAGAGATGGAGAACGAGCTGGCAAAGCGCTTGCCCAAGGCCACCGTCATCCAGTGCGTCTCTTGCTGCTCGAGCGCAGTCAACCTTCTCAACCCAGACTTACGCGGTTTCCGCAGAGCCTTCGGCCTGACCGAGTCCTCGCCCACAACGCACGTTGCGATCAGCCCCAAGCGCGGCTCGATCGGCCCGCTCCTTCCCATGATGCGCGGGCGCATCGTCGATCCGACGACGGGCAAGGATGTCGCTCCCGGCGCCGAAGGCGAGATGCTCCTTGCCGGTCCCAACGTCATGCTCGGCTACCTCAACCGGCCCGAAGCGAACAAGGAGACGCTCGTGATGGACGAGCACGGCACCGTCTGGCTGCGCACGGGCGACATCGCCCGTGTTGACGAGGACGGGTTCTTCTACATCCTCGACCGGCTCAAGGAGCTGATCAAGGTCAAGGGGTTCCGTACGTCCGCTCCTGCCGCTATTTGGGCGACGGGCGAGAGGCTGACCGGCTCCGCTTCGTTTGCAGAGGTCCCACCCGCCGAGCTCGAAGCGACGCTCCTTGAATGCCCGCTCGTCGCGGACTGCGCCGTCATCGGTGTCTGGAACGAGCAGCAGCAGACCGAGTTCCCTCGGGCCTACAGTGCGTCTTGCGGGACTGGCAGGTTCGCGCAAGTCTGTGCTGACACAGCTACTATGTGCGTCGCATCGCAGTCGTCCTGTCCGACCAGGGCAAGAAGCAGTCCGACGCGGCGCAAGCGATTCAAGATTGGATGAAGGGCAAGGTCGCGCCCTTCAAGCAGCTCAAGGGGTGCGTTTCGCCCCTGTGTCCTGGCCATCGCGCTTTGCACGGAAAACTGCCAGCTGACCTTCTGCATTCACACATCGCTCAGCGGGATCAAACTGGTCGGCTCGGTGCCCAAGAGCCCCAGTGGCAAGCTGCTTAGGCGAGGTGCGTTTCTCCTTCTGGTCCGCACTCCCACCGACTGGGCGCCAGCTGACGCTATCTCAATGGCCTCGCAGTGCTCCGCGACGAAGCGAAGCGCGAGGTGGAGGAGGCCAAGAAGGCCGCGGCCAAGCAGCAGGCCGCGCTGTAAGCCCGCCAGCGATCGGCCGGAGACAGGGAGGACGAGGTGGAACGAGGTGTACATACAGCAACTGCAACGGATGCGGGTATGTACAGCATGAGAACGACAAGGGAGTGTGTATGCGTGAGACTCGGAGGATTGGGAGACGGAGAAAAAGGGAGAGTGCCACAGATGAAGCGGACGACTAGAACTCCATCGACATGGCTTTCTCGGCTGTGCGGTCGGGCCAATCGTCTAAGTCAGCAGGCACAACAGCAGAGCGGGCCGAACAGACGAAAGAGCGTAGCGAAACGCACCCTTGCTCTCCCTCGTGCGCTCCCTGCACAGCCCCTCTGCATGCCTCTCAAACACCTCTACATACGGCCTGAGGCTCGTCTTGCCCCAGTCGGCGTCGACGTCGCCCCTGCGCGCGAGCGACTCGAGCTCGACGAGCAGCCGCCCGACGGTCGGCACCGTGTCGGGGTCGAACGCGTCGATCTGCGACGCGAGGAGCGGGACACAGACTTTGCCTGGATGTGCACGGAGGAGGGGAGTGAGCGGGGGGCGTCAGTCAAGCTCCTCAACATCGTAGAGCAAGCAGTCCTTGCGCGAGGGAAGCGCGCGGGGCGGGCGAGCAGGAGCAAGTGAGCGGAAGCGGCGACGCACCGGTGCCCGGGTGGATGCAGAACGGCGCCTTGAGCAAGTGGTTGAGCTTGCGCGAGACCTCGGTATCGATCCGCGGGTACGTGTACTGGATGATGAGGTCCTGCACGGCGTCCTGGTGCTTCTCGCGGGCCTGCGCGTGCGACGTCCGACGACGAACGGTCAGCTGAAGGGACAGCCGGGTGAGACGGAGCGGAGAGCATACGCACGCGCAGCTTGTTGGCGTTGGACGCGGCGGGTGCAGAGGGCGGGATCTTGACGACGTTGGCCCACCGCTCGGCCGACGACTTCTTTGCGTCGTTGCCAAACTCCTTGAGCAGCGACGCGGCATTCTCTGCGAGCGTTGCAGCCTTATCATGAGCGCTGCTGACACCGAGGAGGGAACGCGATGGCGGACGCACCGCGATCGGGGAGCATCTGCAGCATGTTCTCCCACTGCTGCGGGTCGGTGCGGAACACGTCCTGGTCGTCGAGCACGACCTTGACGAACGCAAGCTTGAGCGAATCGTCGTAGGCGCGCCTGTGCGCCACGATTGCACAGAACATCAGCATTCGCGCCAGCCAGCCAAGGCGTCTAGCGTAGGCACTGAAAGGGTCCGAGGACGCAGACGCACTTGATGCTCGGGTGCAGGGGCCGGCTGAGCGCGAGGCGCTTGTCCATGTTGGTGTAGCCCTTGACGATGTCGATGTAGCGCACAATGGCGCTGCGCTGGTCGTCGGTCAGCGCGAGCGCGGCCGCGTCCGAGACCCAGCAGTGGATGCCGCGACGGCCCGAGTAGACCCAGAGGATGTGACGGAAGCCGAAGTCGGCTGGCGGGGAGAATTGAGTCAGGTGGGAGGGCGAGGCAGCCGGGGAGAAAGGGGCAAGGACGGACTACGCAAGATCTCGTCGAGGACCTTGACGGCGACGGTGATGAACCGCCAGCAGCGCTTGCACATCTTCTTGTCCTTGCAGCACGTTCGGATCGAGTCGTCTGGTTCGATCGAGCTCGGAGTTCAGCACAGAGTCCTTCCCAGTGAGAGGTGGAACAACCAGCGGAACGAGGAGCTCGACGTACAGTCTGTCATGTCGATATCGAACACGAGCTCGCGGGTCATAGGACGGAACGCTGACTTCATGAGCGCTTTGCGGTCCTTGGGCTGCATTGGCGAACGCCGGTCAGCGGTGGTCCACCGAGTGGAAACTGCGCGGAAGGGGAAGGGAGCGCACCCTGCCCGAGTACATGGGTCCGATTTCGAAACGCGAGGGGTTGAGGCGGAGGATCTCCTTCTTGAGGTCGTCGGCGGTGGCGAAGGACTGGTAGCGGAGGTAGGCGTCGTTCTGGAGGGTGAAGGCGAACTCGCGGTGGGTGAACTGGCGGGTCGGGACTGTTGCGAGTGCTCGTCAGTACCGGCGGGACGGCGAGCCCGAGCGAGGTGGAGTGGACGTGCGCTGTGCCTGGTTGAGCCAGAGGAACATGGCCTTCCAGGGCAAGAGGCGGGCGTAGTAGGTGCGCATGACCATGGGGTTGCTGAGGTCGCCCATGGTCTCCTCGGTGGCGTGGTCGAGCTTGGGGAGCATGGCAGCGAGAGTCTCGTCGCGGAAGAGGTCGTCGAGCGCTGTCATTGGCGTGTGCGGGTGCACGAGGGTCAGCTTGACGAGCGAGCGAGGCGGTGAGGGGGAGACGGACCTGGGCCGGGGAGGGCGGCGGCTGCGGATGCGGGTGCGCTGTCGAGGTCCATGTTGACCATCGTGGGCTCGTGTGTGCCTGCAGCAGAGCGCAGGGAGCGTAGACAGAAGCAGCGCGAGCGAGGCGAGAGACGCGACTCGACGCGAGCACCGCGCCGCCGACGACGCGACGGTCGCTCGCCCGTCCAACTGCAGCGAGGCAGCGCGTGGACCTGTGCAAGCAGTGTGGTACCACTTCATATCGGGACTACTCTAAGCACAAGCTCCTCCCGCGGTGTCGCCGGCGAGTCGGTTCTGTCGCCTCGTCTTCGCCGGCTCTTGTCGCTCCTCGACGCTGCGCCCGCTCGCTGGGCGACCGACTGACTGCTCGATTTGCCCGCAGCCAGCCTATCCGTGCGCACTGCCTCGCCCAGCCTCTTCCTCTCCGCGCCGTGCACTGACCTCGCCCCCGTCCTTGTTCGCATTCACTCAACGCCCTTCTTCCTCGCTTCGTCGCCCCGCTGGAACGGCCACGCTGCTCTCGACCGACCATGCCACTACACACGCTGCCCGTGTGACCCCTCACACTTGCACCCGCTGCCGTGTTCGGGCCAACCGGCTCGTGCTCTGCAACCCCTGGCATCCGCACATCTTCACCCCGCCCTCGACGGACACGTGCACACAGATCAGCCACGCGCATTATCTCCAGCACCTGTTCTGACCAGCTGAGCGCGACTCTCGAGGCGCCACGAGGTGAGATCAGCGTTTTCTGCCGTCCCTCAACAACACCGCCTCGCACGACCCGTCTCTGCACAACCTCGAGTGCGAGCTCGCTGACGGCCGCCTCCGCCCCGCAGACTCGTGTACGATGGCGACCGCGAACGGCGCAGCGCGCCCAGCGTCGCCCACCGCCTCGTCCACTCACTCTTTCCTCGCCGAAGACCCCTACCCGACCGGCTCTCTCCGCCCGTCGTCTCGCGCCCTGTCCGGCTCTTCTAGCATCGCAGCCGACGGCGACGAGCCTCTGACGCACGCCGCAGTCTTGAACCGCCTCGAGGCTGTCCTCCAGGCCAAGGCTGAAGAGGTGCAACTCGCCGGCCAGCTCGGCCAGGCGCTCCTCTCGCAGCAGCAGTGGATCGAGGACCGCATCCGCGACATCACCGAGGTCCGCGCGCGCTTCCACGACCGCCTCTCGGCCGCCGCGGGCGACGGCGCGTCGAGCGGCGACGAGAGCGACGCGACGAGCGCCGCCGCGAAAGAGGTCGGTGACGAGACCAAGCGCAGCCTGCGCGCGCTCGAAGACGAGCTCGAGCGCTGGGAGCAGAGCAACCAGGACCTGTACCAGGTCGTCGGTACCGCCGCCGCGCGCGGCGTGCCCTCCCTCTCCGAGCTCGGCGGCGGCGGCTCGTCCTCGTCGGCAGCTTCCACCGACCCCGCCGCGGCCGCCGCGCTCGCCCAGTCGACCTCGACCGCATCGATCGCGTCGGCATCGTCGACGACGCCCGCGCTCGACGCGAGTTCGTCGCGGCGCGCGCGCAACACGGCGCAGCACCGCACGAACGACATCGAGCTCGCGACCGAGATCGGGCAGAGCCTCCTCGTCGAGGTGCGCAGGCTCCAGGCGCTCCTTCAGGAGCGCGAGGAGCAGATGCGCGGCGTCGAGAGGGAGAGGGACGCGATGAGGAACGAGGTCGAGCAGGCGCTGGCGCAGCGCAAGCAGGTCGAGGAGGACGTCGGTGCGTCTACCCCCTCCACCCGTGTGCGCGATGCCGCAAGACAGCTGACTCGGCTGCAACACCCTTGCAGAGAAGTACAAGGAGGTCAACTGGGAGCTCGAGCTCGCCTCTCAGGACCTCCGCACGACTCTTTCGACCGCGCAGTCGTCTTTGCAGAAGGCCGAAGTCGAGCGCACACGCCACGCCAAGGATCTCGCCTCGACACGCGACACGCTCGACCTGCAGCGGCTCGAGTCGGAGCGCCTCGCCAAGGAGCTCGAGCAGCTCAAGGCCAAGCACGAGACCGACATGGCGACGATGCGCAAGGCCCAGGCCGGCCTCCAGCGCGACAAGTCGGACCTCCAGGGCTCGCTCGAGGGCCTCAAGAACGAGCTCGCGACGCGCGCGCGCGCGATCCGCCGCGGGCCCGGCGGGTCGCCTGCGCCGGGCACGCCGGGCTACCGCGGCATCACGGGCGACGACGAGCTCGACGGCTTTGGCGACGGCGCGGCCGACGACGACGTCTTCCGCTCGACGACGGCGCGCCGGCGCACGGGCGACGGGTTCCCCTCGTCTGCGCTCGGCGGCGGCGCGCACGACGACCCGTTCGGCGCGGGCGACTCGCCCTCGGCTTCGCCGACGCAGCGCCCCGGGTTCGCGACCGAGGGCGACTCTCTGCGCGCGAGCCTCGCGCACGCGCAGCGCCAGATCGCGACGCTCCGCACGAGCCTGCAGCGCGAGAAGCAGGCCAAGATGGAGCTCCGCAGGCAGCTCGTCGGCGGCGAGGCGGGCGCGAGGGGCGCGGGCGGCAAGGGCGACAAAGTCTGGGGCGACGACCCGCTCGATGGGTCCGACTCGGAGGACGAGGACGGCGCGATTGCGCGCGTCGGCGCCGACGCGGCGGGCGACGACAGCTTTGCGACCGAGGAGAGCGACGACGATGCGTTTGCGGGGGTCGCTGGGCGCACGCCTGCGAGGCAGCAGCTCGGCGCGGGCGGGTGGCCGCGCTCTGCGCGCGGATCGGCACGCGGGTCTGCTCGCGGCCGTGGGCGCGGCGGAGGGAGCGTCCGCGTCCCGTCTCGTCTCGCCAAGGCGCTCACCGCGACTGGCGGGGCCGACGAGTCGGACCTCTCGACCGAGGAGGCGTCGCCCGCCGTGCCCGGTGCGAACGATTCGTTCGACGCGCCGTCCATCTTTGAGCACCAGTTCGCCCAGCCCGCCTCGGATGGCGACGCCTCGTTCGACGTCGACTCGCCTACCCGCAACCTCAACGCCAGCGTCCTTGCTCGCTCCGTCTCGGCAACCACTTCGATCCGCGACCGCGAGCGCGCCACTTCGATCGACACCGAGGACTCGTTAGACCACGGCGCGCCGCGCGCCGGCGGCGCGACGCTCGCCGACATGCTCGGCAGCAGCGGGAGCGCCGCGGGCGACTCGCCGTCGTCCTTCTCGCACGCGCGCGGCGGGCGCTTCGGCGGCCGCCCGGGCAGCATCGGCTCGCTCGCGTCCATCCTGGGCAAGACGCGCGCCGCGAGCGACCGCTTCGACGCCGTGTCGGAGGCGACAGAGGGCGACGGCGCCGAGGTCGAGGCCGAGGAGCCCGCCGCGCCGCGCGTCGAGTACGCCGACAAGGGCACGTCGACCGACTTCCCCGAGCCAGAGCCTCGCATCGTCACTGTCGAGGTGGTGCGTGAGGTGCCCGTCGAGACGATTCGCGAGGTCGAGGTCGTCCGTGAGGTACCGGTCGAGACAATCCGGGAGGTCGAGGTCGTGCGGGAGGTTCCCGTCCCGCACGAGGTCGTCCGCGAGGTCATCAAGGAGGTGCCGACGCCCTACGAGGTGGTGCGCGAAGTGCCGGTCGAGACGATCCGCGAAGTCGAGGTGGTCCGTGAGGTACCGGTCGAGACGATTCGCGAGGTCGAGACGGTGCGCGAGGTGCCTTTCGAGACGATCCGGGAGGTCGAAGTTGTGCGGGAGGTTTCTGTCCCGCACGAGGTCGTCCGTGAGGTCATCAAGGAGGTGCCGACGCCTTACGAGGTGGTGCGCGAGGTGCCGGTCGAGACTATCCGCGAAGTCGAGGTCGTGCGGGAAGTGCCCGTTCCCCACGAGGTCGTACGCGAGGTCATCAAGGAGATTCGCGTTCCTTACGAGGTGATCAAGGAGGTCGTCCGCGAGGTCGTCAAGGTCCAAGAAGTCGACCGCATCGTCGAGGTTCCCGCACCAAAGGCCGCATCGACCGACGCTTCCGTCCAGACCCTGCCACCGCCGTCTCCGCCACAGGACGACCAGGTGCCGTCCACGCCGGTCCCCGCCGCCCTCGCCCGCATGGAAGATCGCGCGCTCGGCAACCAACCTTCGCTGTCCAACCTCACGGCCTCGAACGTGACCGACCGCGACCAGACCATCTCGTCGTTCGCAGCACTGCAAGGTCTACGCTCGGTACCCGGGACTGCGCCGAGCGAGTCGTCCGAAGACAACGACGACGCTCGCTCCGAGACTACCTCTCGCGGCGCGCCAAGCCGGCAGACGTACTATACCGACGCCGAGACCGAGTACGAAGATGCCCGCGAGTCGCTTGACGGCGCCGCCTCCTCGCTCGGAGGTGGGCGCCCGTCGTACGCGACTGCGCCGCGCCACTCGTTCTCGGACAGCATTGCGACGCGCTCAACGTCGCTCAACGACTTTGTCTCGGTGCGGTCCGGACGTACGACGGCGCTGGACGACTACGACGGCGAGAGCAGCGAGGCCGAGGAGGTGCTTGCTGGAGTCGAGGACGACGAGGACCGGACGCAGGCTTTCCGCCGCACGCTGCGCGGCCGACCTGCCGAGCTCGACTTTGCGCCTCCCGCAGTCGAAGTCGCCGAGACGCAGGTGCAGACGGACGACTGGGCGCCCGAGCCTCAGGTTAAGATTGTCTACGTCGACAAGGTCGTCTACGTTGACCGCCCTGGCCCCGAAAAGGTCGTCGAGAAGGTCGTCGAGAAGGTCGTCTACGTGGACAAGCCCGTCGACCGGATCGTCTACGTGGACAAGCCGGTAGACAAGCTTGTCTACGTCGATCGGCCCGTCCCGACGGAAAAGATCGTCGAGCGGATTGTGTACGTCGACAGGCCGGCGCCCGCGCCCACTCCGGCGGCCGTCGACTTGCGTGGCGACGACGATGATGACGATGTCCTTGACGAGGCGGCCGCAACCGCGACCGCATTCCTCGGCGGCGAGGAGTCGCGGCCCGTGACTCCGTCACCCCTCGGCGGCGCGTCGGGAGCGCTTCTCACCTCAACCTCGCTTGCCGGCGCCAAGAAGGACGACAAGGGCAAGGGTAAGGCGATCATCATGGGTCCGCCGCCAATCCCGTCCTCGACACGTAAGGCGGCCAGTCCGCGCAAGAGCGGCGGTTCGACCGTCTCGAGCAAGTCGATCCGCCAGCCCCCGCCCCGTCCTACCTCGCCGCCCCCCGCCGATCTCCTCTTCCGCGCTCAATCGCCGACCTTCGATGACGAGTACTCGCGCAAGTCTACCTTCCTTGCCCCGCCCCTTCCTTCGGCCGCCGGTGCCTCGCAGCACACTCTTCGCTCGCAAGCTTCCGGGCTCTCGACTGCGCCCTCGTCGCGCATGAGCGCGCCCTTCTCGAACCTGAGCAATGCGCGCCCGCACTCGGCGACGCCGCGCAGCACGCGCATGTCGCGCCAGTATGCCTCGCATTCGTCGGCTCGCTCCGTCTCGGAACTGAGCATGCACAGCGACGCGGGCGTCTCGCGCCGCATGTCGATGGCCTCTGAGGCAACGAGCGACGGCGGGTACGACGCGAGCGATGCGCCGCCGCTGCCCGGCTCGACGCGCGCCGCGCACGACTCGACCGACCCCGAGGTGATACACGCCATCACGCAGACCATGATTGGCGAGTTCCTGCACAAGTATACTCGCCGCAAGGTCGGCAAGGGCATGTCGGAGAAGCGCCATCGCCGCTTCTTCTGGCTGCACCCGTACACCCGCACGCTTTACTGGTCCACGGCGGACCCGGGCGCGACGACGACGACGTATACCGCGTCGAAGAGCGGTGAGACTCGTCCTTCGTTCCACAAGGGACCGTGTCACTGACGTTATCTCGCTCGCAGCCTACATCGAGGGAGTGCGGCAGGTTCTGGACCCGAATCCGCTCCCGCCCGGCCTGCACCAGCACAGCATCGTCATCAAGACGCGCGACCGCGAGATGAAGTTTACGGCGGGCAACAAGGAACGGCACGACATGTGGTTCGCCGTAAGTTCGCAGGTGTTGCCTCGAGGGTTCTCGGGCTTTCCTCTTCCTCTACGAGATGACTGACGAGCTTGCTTTGGCAGGCCATCAATTACCTGATCACGCGCCCCGAAGGATCCACGCCGGGCAGCACCGGCAACACTCCCCACCGCACTCCCGCAACTCCCGCTGCATTACGATCGACGAGCTCGCGTCTCCGCTCGCATACGCTGAATGGTGGCAGCGAAACGAACGAGTTTTTCGGCATCCCGGACCAGATCTACACGTTCGGCGCCGCGAGCCAGTCCGACTCGCGCCTGACGCCCAAGGCTTATGCGCGACCGAGCAAGACGTCGTCGGGCACGTTCGACATGCTCCAGAAGCGTCCGGGAACGGCGGCAGACGACTACCATCGCCGCAGTGCCATGCTCGGCAGTCCGCGCTCGATGCGGTCGATTTACTACGACGATGCTGCCGACGGGTCCGTCGAAGTCATCGAACGCAACGAGATCCCTTCCGAAATAGGCGATGACGACGTCGACGACTTCGAGGGACTCGACAATGTGCGCGCGTGCTGCGGTGGTCAACACGGTCCGTGCTTCTCGCGAGCCTTTCGTTTCCCGCCTTGACGACCAGGACTGATTCTGATTCCGCCCTCTCTTGACCGGTTTTCCCGAATCAGATGGTCAGTGCACTCTTTCGCTCGCCAGGTGAGACCGTGCAGAACTGACTTCTCGGTTTTTGCTATTCAGTCGGATCTCTCAGCCGCCGTCGCAGCCGCCGACACTCTCATCATCACCATCATTCCGATGCAGACTCGCGCTCGACTACTCCCGCTCCGCCGACGCCGTCTCGCTCGGCATCGAAGAGCTCAGCGGGCACGTTTGGCAGCCTCTCGCGCAAGATGGCTGGCATGGCGACCCCGCGCAAGTCGTCCGTACCGAAGGTCCCAGTCCCGGCGCAACCTTCAATCTCGAGCCGGGCTCTGTCGCCGCTCCCAAACGGCACAGCCGAGCGTCGTCTGTAGAGTCCCCTTCTCTCGTTTTTCGACCTTTCATCCCGTGACATACCCCTTGCCACTCCCCTTCATCATCTTGATCTGCGGAACCGCGATTATCTGTCTCACTCAACATTTCATGGCGCTTGAGCCGCTTCGCGAGCACCGAGGCAAGTGCTTCACAAGCTCGAGCTGACTGATCAGCCGGAGTTGGCTGCGGAGTTTACGTCTTCAATTGCGTATGGTACGTCCGACAGAGCCGACAAAAAGTGCAAGTGATACAAGGGCAGTCTATCCGAGTACAACCGAATCTGAGTGGAGATATGGGGATGATGAAACCGAGCGGAGAGGTGGACGAAGGGGTCTAGGCGCCGAGGCTCTGCTGCATGACGAGATTGGCGTAAAGGCTGCAACGGAGCTAGGATCAGCAAGAACGAAAGGGCCAGAAGAGACGGTCGTACCCATTCAGGCTCAGTAACTCCTGGTGCGTGCCCTTCTCGGCGATGACGCCCTGATCGAGCACATAGATCACGTCGGCGCCTTGAATCGTCGCAAGGCGATGTGCGATGGCAATCGTGGTACGGCTCTTCGAAGCTTTGTCGAGGGCGGCCTGGACGACGGATTCGGAGGTCGAGTCGAGCGCCGAGGTCGCCTCGTCAAGGAGGAGAATCTTGGGGTTGCGAATAAGGGCGCGAGCGATGGCGATGCGCTGCTTTTGGCCGCCGGAAAGCTGTGCACCCTTGCCCCCAACGTCGGTATCGTAGCCGTCCGGTAGCGAGACAATGAGATTGTGGATGTTCGCCTCCTTGCACGCGCGCTCGATAGCCTCTTGCGGCACGTTCTCGGGTGGGATATCTGCTCCGAGCGCGACGTTGTACCGTATTGAGCCCGAAAAGAGGCTCGGCTCCTGCGAGACGAGTGCGAGTGCTGAGCGATACGAGTTGACGTCGTACGTCCGAATGTCCTGCCCGTCGAGGAGGATGCGGCCGCCGAGTGGATCGTAGAAGCGCTCGATTAGCTGGACAATCGTTGACTTGCCGGCGCCGCTTGACCCGCAAATGCCCACGAGTTGTCCAGGCTTCACTTCCAGGTTGAGACCGTTGAGAACGGGGACGTTCATGCGGGTCGCGAAGCGGAAGTGAATGTTGTCGAGGCGCAGATGTCCCGCGCAAGCAGCCTTGTCCAGTTTCTTGCCGCTACCGACGGAGGCGACCATGAGGGGGCGCGAGTCGCGAAGGCGGAAGATATGAGCCGCGCTGTGCTTGGCGGCGGAGGCCTGTGAGGCAAAGGCAAAGAGTGCGCCCGCCTGCAGCATGCCGAGAACCGTGCTGCACAGAGGCCAAAGGTCCACGTGAGATGTGCTTGAGAAGGTCAAACTGGAATAACGCACGCCGTGAGGGCGATGTAGAAATTTCTTGGGGTCAAACCGTCCTCGACGAGACGACGACTGCCCCACCAGAAGACGAGCGCCGAAACCCAGAGCGATGCGGCTTGCGTCAGGGCGAAGAACAGGTTGAAGATGAGCGCGAACTTGAGGGCAACCTTGCTCGGCCCGACCAGTTGCTGCAATTTGGAAGGGTCAATCATTGTCACCGAAGATATAGTGCCCGTCCGCGAGATGCATACCGAGCTGTAGGTGTCGGAGAAGCCTTGCTCGCGCGTCAGGGATGCGACCGTTCGAATAGCCGCAGCGGCTTCGCACGCGAGCTGCGCTGACTTATTGTGCGACTCCTTAAGGGCGTCTTCTTGCGCACCCATGATCCAGATCTCGGTGAAGCCGGCCTAGAAGAGGAGCTGGGTCAGTGGACACCAAAATGCGGTTGTTGCTAGACACGCGCACCGAGAAGGAGAACGGAACGCATGCGAGGCCGACGAGAGCAATCTTCCAAGAGAAGCCCAGACCGATAGCGGCGCCGAGGACGATCATGACTGCCGCAAAGTAGAGGTCAGCTTCCTGAGACGGACAGATGAAATCGGTGCGAAGCGACAGACGCACCGAGGCCGTTCAGGATGGATCCAGCCGTTGCTCCCATTATCGAGTAGACCTTCTCGCTCCAGCCCGAAAGCGAGGATGTGAGGGTACCGGTCGAGTTCTCGGGCTGGTCAAAATGCGTAACGTCTTGCTTCATGATGCTCTGCAGCGTGAGCAGGCGAAGGCGCGCCGAGAGAGCCTCGCCAGTCGCGCCGAAGTACCAGCACTGAAGAGTGATGGCAATACCGGCAACTGCAGAACGAGACAGTTAGCCCAAGGAGTAAGCGCGGCGAAAGCGGTAAAAATGAACCAATGGCGAGCTGTGCCGCGGGTGCATGGTCAGAGTGGCGGCCCATCAGAGGCACAAGACCATGGAACGTACGATGAAGCACCAGAGAGCGACGCGGCTTGCATCGTGACGCATCTCGCCGAAATCGGTCTCAGAGAAAACCTCTGCAATGAGCGAGCGGCGGACGATAAGCAGCGCGTTCCATTCGTACACCTGATGCGCGCAGGACGCACCGATAGCGCCGCCGAAGATGACGGCGAAGACTGGGAAGGCCGCACCTGCGACGGCGGCGCCGACGACGGCCGGGATGTAGAGTCGCCATCGGTCCGAGTTCATCCTGAAGAGCTGCGAGAAGAGCGAGACGGTCCCATAGCGCTGGTACGGCTGGCCTTCGTCGCCTGGCGACAGCGTGAACGAGTCCGACTCTTTGTCATGACTTTCCGGCCTACCCTTCTTTTCGTCGTCGACTGAGTCACCGTCGCCGATAATCGTCTCTGCCGGTGCGGTATCAGCCACTGCCGCCGCCTCTTCGATGACGCTCGTCTCGCTCTTGCTGCGGAGTCCTTGGGCTCGCACGAGCGCAGAGTAGCCGCCGTCCACGTTGCGAAGGAGGATCTGATGCGCGGTGGCATCCTCAGTGGACGAAGCCGACTCGACGACTTGACCGCGGCTCATGAGGAGGATCTGGTCGGCATTCTTGATAGTCGAGAGACGGTGCGCGATGCAAACGGTGGTACGACCGGACGAGGCGCGATCGAGCGCTTGCTGAACGAGGACCTCGGAGACCGTGTCGAGACCGGAGGTTGCTCTGCAGACATAGCAGGCTGTCAGGCGTTGTTCGAGCTGCGAGAAGGCGTGCCGCGTACTCGTCGAGGAGTAAGATCTTCGGGTCCGAAATGACGGCCCGGGCGATGGCGATGCGCTGCTTCTGGCCGCCGGATAGCAGCATTCCACGCTCGCCGATCTGTGTGTCGTAGCCCTGCGGTAGCTTCTCGATGAAGCTATGGGCGTTGGCCAGCTTGGCGGCCTCAATGACCCGCTGCCGCCGAGCTTCGGACGCTTCTTCGGCCCAGCGGTGCCCGGTCAGACCGAACTCGATGTTGACGAGGACAGAGGCGGAGAAAAGCACCGGCTCCTGCGAGACGAGACCAATCTGGTTGCGGAGCCACCGCAGATTGAGGTCCCTGAGTGGGATACCGTCGAGCTTGACGACGCCGCCCACGGGATCGCTGTGAATCGAATTTGTCAGGTGTGCTCTGGGCCTGAAACACAGCAAATTGGGAGCGCACTAGAAGCGCTCGAGCAGACCGACAATGCTTGACTTGCCGGCGCCAGACTCGCCGACAAGCGCAGTCATCTTGCCAGGCGGAAAGACGGCGCTCAGGCTGGTCAAGACCTGTGCGCCCGGTCTTGCCGGGTACACGAGGTCGATCTTCTCGAGCTCAATGAGGCCCTCGACGCTCGAGGGTTTCAGGCCGGCATCCGAAGCTGAGTCGATGCTGGGAATCCGCTCGATCGTCTTGAGTACGTTTGTCGCCGCACCCAGCGCGGTTGATACAGTACGAAGCTGTGGGAACAGCTGCCCTAGTCCGAAAGCGCCAAGGAGAGTCGCGAAGAACGCGGTGGTGATGGAGCCGGCGTCGCCGTAGCCTTGCTGTGGAAGATGGCAAGCGAAGGGTGGTAAGTCTGGGCGATATGACCGCCGCCCCGAAGGTGAGCCTTGATGCAGGTCGCTGAAATAACAGGAAATACGGTCGTGGAGCAGCGTACCGTGAGGAAGACAATGCCGACGAAGAAGGAGAGAGCGTAGGCGCAATAGATGATCCAATTGATCAGGCCTTCGCCGAGCCCGAGATACATGGCGTTCTTGGCACCGTATGCGCGACTTCGACGCAGCAGTCAGCTCGGGCCTCTGGCCAATAAGCAAGCGGTCCCTTCCCGCAGACGCGAGCAAAAACGCACCTCTTTTCGTTCGGCACACTGTACAGCCTCGAGATTGTGTCCGTCAGGCCGTACGCAAAGACTGTGCGGATCGAGCTGAGGGCCTCTTCTGCAACGTTGGCCGTCTCTGCCGTCGCATCCAATTGCGCCTTCTTAACCTTGGTAGCGAACGCCTCGACACTGCGACAGCAACAGGTTCAGTGAGCGGACTCTTCGTTAGTTCAGCTGATCCATCAAGCGCTTCCGCTTGTGACAAGCGAGGACAGGGGAGAGAAGGAGGACGCACGTGCCGCCTGCGAGCATGATGACCGGGATGACGCTGAACACGACAAGCCCCAATCGCCAGTGCCGCACGATCGCAACGACGAGTCCGCCGATGAACATTGCAGTGTACATCACTCCGACAGGAATTGCCTTGCTGATGCCCGCCTGCGCAGTCACAGATCAGACTCGCAACGGATTCGAGTGTATCCTTTCGCGTTCTCGCACCTGGAGTAAGTGGGTGTCGGTAGTGATGCGGTTGGTGATCTCGCCCGGACTAGCGAGCTTGTCAAAAAAGGCGACGTTTTGGCGCAGGACGGCCTGGAGGTACCGCTCGCGAATGCGCCGGGTGATGCGCTGCCCGGTGATGGTCCAGGAGGCGTTGGCGATGTAGACGGCGCCGAGAACGGCGATGCCGAGGTAGACGAGGTATTTGGCGAGGTGGCTGACGTCGTCGTATATCGCGGATTTTGCTGCTTCGAGTGCGGCGAGCGCTTCGGGTGTACCAGACCTACAGGCGAGCCCGTCGCAGGTCAATTAATGCTTGGCGTATGTCCTGATACTGCTGCAGACGTAAAGGAATGCGCCATTATGGCGATCCAGGAAGAGAGACAAGCCATGCGAAAGTAGCCCCGAAAGTGCGAGGAGCGCCAGACTCACTGCGCCTCGATCTGCCGGGTCCCGTAGTCGGTCATCGAATGTGTCAGGTTGCCAAAGATGATGGTCTCGAGCGGGAAGACGACGCCTGCGGCGATTGCGGCGACAAGTCCGACAGCGTTGATGCAGAGCTCGAGGGGCGTCGCATGTCGCATGAGATCGAGCAAGGTGGCCGAGTGGCGCTCTTCGACATGACTGCGAACAGCCACGGTCAACATCTGCCGTGGAGCATGCCGACGATGATTGCAAAATGCAGCCAAGGCGTCGCAAGCGGTGGAAACGCACATCTGCTCCTCGACGATCCGGCGGTGTTCCGCGGGCAGGTGCGCGAGTTCGTCTCCGACCACGACGCCTTCATCGCCGTCTGCCTTAGCCGGCGGTATGGGTGAAGCAGGTTGATCGCTCTGATGAGGATTTGGAGGAGGCGGTGCAGCCTCGAGAGCCTCTGCAGGCTCCGGCGGGACAGGCGGCTTCATAGTGCGAGGGCAACGTTGCGCAGCAGACGAGCAGGAAGCACACAAGCAGGATCAGGATCAAGCGACAGATTGACAACGCGTGCGAACCGCGTGGATTCGGGGCGCCGGAACCCGCCCGGAAGCGCATCATGGCGCCGCGCGGCCGCTTACGCGGCGTCCTCACGCAGGCCATGCGCTGCCTCTTGCGCTGCCTGAAATCTTCGTCGCGAAATCTCGTCAGATAACTCATCCGTAGCGCAGCGAAATGAAGCGCGGTTGTTTGACAGCGTGGAACCAACCTCTAGGATGGTCGAGACGTCTGAAACCGCTTCGCTGCACTGCGATGCACACCGCCGCTGCACTGACGAAGCTTCGACCGTTTCAGACAAGACGCAGACGGGAACGGACTAGGAGGCAAGGAGAACAGGCTACAGGAAATCTCCTACACGCAGGGCACGGAAGCGGGCCGAGACGGAGGAAAAGAAACAAGAAGGGCAGTCATGTACAGTAGAGTCGTCGGGCGAATGTCACCGGGACGCTCGGTGTGTTTTGTGCTATCGGAAGGCACGAGCGGCGCTCAGGCGAGGAGCTTGAAGAGCGTCTTGCGCAGCTTCTTGGCCTCCTTCTTGGTGAAGTCGAACTGGCTCGACAGGAGCGAGAGCTCCTCCTCGTCGTACTCGTCTTTCTCGCCGTCGTGCTTGTGCGCAGGCGGAGGCGGCAGGAGGAACTTGCTGCCGAGAACCTGCAGGAACGGGAAGCCGCGTGAGCCTCTTGACCTTCGAGGAGCTCGACCAGGAACCTGAAGCGAGCAGGCGAATCGCGCTGCGAAACGTACGTGAATAGCGCCGGCGCGAGCAGGAACGTCTGGGTACGCGACTTTGACGATCTGCGGCTTGGGCATGTCGCCTTCTCCACCGCCGAGCTTGCGGAAGAAGTGCGTCGGCTTGTCACCGCCCTCATGATGGTGGTCGGGCCCGTGCGTCGGGAAGACGAGGATCTCGCGGCGGATCGGTCCCTTGCCGAGGATGCGGTACGAGACGACGCCGATCTTGAGGGTCGCATTGGCATTGAAGTGCGTGAGGAGCGTCGGGAGGACGTAGTGCGTCACGTTCGCGCGCGGGACGTGCGGCGGCTCGGGCGTGTGCGGAGGCGGGTGCGGGCCTTCGTGAGCGGGCGAGAGCCACGCGTGCGGGACCTCGACGTCGATCTCCTCCTTGACGCGGTACTGCTGGACGGCCGTGTCGTTCTTGAAAAAGTCCGAGTAGAACGTGATGTCGGGCACGACGTGGTACGCAAGGAGGTACTTCAGTACCTTTTTCGCGAACGGCAGCGGCGAGTGGAGGAAGGCGGCGACACCCAGCGGGAGGCGACCGAAGGCCCAGTTCGACGGGGCGAAGACGGTGAACTCCTTGACGCCATGCTCGCCCGCAATCTCCTGGATAAGACCCTCGACCATGGGCGAGACGTCGGCGTCGTCCACCAGGTCGGAAACATCGACGTCACGGTGCGGAAGGAGGACGTCGTCAAGGTCGACCTTCTGAATCGCGTTCGTCAGGCCACTGAAGAAGCGCGGCGTGAGGAAGAGCTGGTTGAGCGGGCCAAGGGGCGGCACGAGCGGCTCGTTCAGCCCGAAGATCACGCCGTTCTTCGCGAGGATGGTCGGGCCGACTTTGCGCGCGTATCCGTTGAACTTGAGCGTCGGATGCGGGAAGGGGAAGAAGTCGATCGACGGCTCGACGCGGACGCGGGTGGCATTGAGCGAAGTGGCGATTGTCGAGCGGTCGGCGAGCTCTTTCGGGTGGTACTTGCCTGGGAGAATGTGGTCTGCAAAAGCGGGCGAAAGGTCAGAGATTGGCAAAATTGGGAGAGAACGTCGCAAATCTTTGCGGAACGCACAGCGGCCAAAGTACGCGATGATCATCCGGAAGAGGCGCTTCTTCTCCTCGTCGTGGTCGTCACCCTCGTTTTCGGCGAGCTTGGCGAGCTTCTTCGGCGAGAACTCGCGCGAGTGGAACGGGTGCGGGGCAGCCTCGAGCTGGCGTGCGAACGGCGACTCGGGGTGGACGAACTGCGGCGCAGCATCGACCGCGTCGGAAAGCTTGGCGAAGCGGTCGCGGCCGGGTCCGTGAGGGGGACCATGCACGCCATGCTCGCGGCGCTTGTGCGGCGGGGTGAGGGCGTGGTTGTCAGGCGCGAGGAGCGTGATGTCTGCCGGGGTGTACGTCAGCCTGCGGCGACCTTCGCAAAGTGTCGAGTGAGCGTCAACACACCGTCCTGCTCGAGGAGCTTGGCTGCCTCGGGGCTAAAGTTGAGAAGCCAGGCAAGGTGGCTGAACGGGAGGTCCTCGGGCTTGGGCTTGTGCGGCTCGATGCCGTCGAGTGTGAACCCGAGACCCTTGCGCAGCTTGCGGAGGAAGCCGCCGTTGCGCAGGCCCTCGTGCTCGCCGCCGTCGTGGTGCTTGTGGTACGAAGCATTGACGATCTCGAGCACCGTGTAGTCGCGGAAGTCGAGCACGGGCGGCGGGAGCGGGTGCGTCGGGTGGTGGGGCTCATCGTCCTCCTCGGCGTGCACGAGGCCGAACGTGTCGTGCACGACGTTCTTGGCCTCGTCGACAGCACCCTCGTACGCCTCTGCAAATGCGTGCTGCACCGCGTGGAAGTCGTCGACCGTGAGGTCAGCGAGGCGGTGCTGCGAAGCCGCGGCGGCATCGCTTTGGAGGACGAAGGGCGGCGCAGCGAGGGCCGCAGTGACCAGCGCAGACCAGAGTACAGCTTTCATGGCTGTTGACAGGAGCTCGGGGCTTCAAGGGGAGAGAGAGAGCGGGGGAGGTTACGTTGCCCTTGGCTCTCCCGATGACCTCGCTCCCTGATCTCGGCATCTTCGCCATCGCAGCACGTTGTGACCCGGTCCGACTGCGCCACCAGCTCAGCGCGTCCCACTCGCGACTGCGTTCCCGTGCACAGCAAGCTTCTTGCCCGCTCCAGCCCGTCATACCTCTGATCCTCGCATGAAAGCACAAGGGCGGAAATGAGGACGAGAGGGTGTCACGAGGGAGGGCGAAAGCTGTCGCACGGAGGGATGAAACGGAGGAAGGGGCTGCAAAAGTGGGACAAAGCAACACGACGGACAGGGAGAGGGAAGGCGAGAAAGCTACAGACAAGAGAGGAAGACGGCTAGAAACAAGCGGCGCAAGCCGTAGACGTTCACGGTCCCTTCGACAAGATGACGAGCATCGAGACATGCTCCTCGAGCGTCCTCTGCAGCTCGTCGCGCGCGCACATCGCCCGCACCAGCCCGTGCCGCGCCTCGTCCCTCTCCTCGACGAGCTCGGCCTCGCGCGCGCCGTTGGCCTCGTTCTCAGCGCGCACCTGCTCCGAGCTCGCCGCGAGTGCCGCGAGGCGCTCGTTGGCCGCGAGCATGCGCTCGAGCTGCGAGGTCGCGACGAGGCGCAGGACGGTCGAGAGCGCCGCGCGGAACGACGCGTACCGCGCCGTGCTGTCGACCAGCCGGGGCGGCGACGGGTCGAACGGTGTGGAGAATAAGGGATCTTCGCACTGTGAGGCAGCCTCGTGGCACTGGACTGCGCAGTCCGACTGGGCGCCATCGTGTTCGAGCGTGTCGAGGGACGTTTTGAAGCAGGTGAACGGAAGCATGCTACGCGGATAGACAAGTCAGTATCGGCACGGTGGACGTCATTTCCACGGCGCGGACGTACCCGGTGCGCAGAGATTCGTAGCTTTCCGAGATGACGGAGCCGACAAAGTAACGGCGGGACCCACGTTCGCGGATGAGCACGCGGTCGCCAACCTGCCGCGGGCCACGAGTCAGATTCACTCCTTGGAGAGGCTCGTGAGATGCACCAGCACACCTTGATGTCGATCTCGTCGTCCCGCTTCGCGTCGTAGCTTCGGATGGCTGTGTAAATCGACCAGTCCATGACGAGCTTGTCGTCGATTGGAAGCACAGACGGAGCCGTCCAGCAGCTAGAGCCGCGACAGTCAGATTTTGCGGGACAAAGATGAAGTGGAGGAAGGCGAGCTTACCCTTTGACAGGGTCGGCCATGGTAAAGATGGCTCCCCAGCTGTGCGCAAGCTGGCGCGAGTTGTCGTCGAGATCAGTCGAACCAGAAACCTCGTCCCAACGACTGCCTGCGCTCTGATCATCGACGTTCTCGAAGACGACCGAGGAAAAGAGGCCATCGAAGAGCGTCGACTTCACGACCGCGGCGACAGTCTCGCCAAGGCTGTCGTGCGTCTGTTTGTCGAGCAGCAGCACCTGTGTACCGCCTTCGACGTACGCATATCGCGGATGGATGACGTCGTTATGCAGGCGCGAGCAGCGCTTTGCCAGGTCCGCGACGTCGGCGCCAATCGCGGTTGCCTCGCTCGACAAGCGACGCGTGGCCCGCGACGCATCTGTGACGGACGCGAGCGTGCGCTGGATGCTGTGCAAGCTGTCCCTGACGCGTTCACCATGCTCTTCGTGGTCCTTGCGGTTCCGCACGAGCGTCGCTTCGAGGTCTTCGATGCGCGCGAGGGTGCGGTCGAGTTCTTGGCGGCAACGGAAGGCAGGACGGAACGAACGCTCCTGCAGCGAGCGGTGAAAGCCCAAGATGCGCCTCGTCGTGCCGGCGAACTCGTCGAGAGGGGCGGGGGCGTCGGCAGGTGGGGAGGCACGGATGCGGCGTCGCTTTGGTGCCGGTGCAGCTGGGCTGGGTGAGCGGCGCTCAGCCATAGCAGATTTATTCTCCCAGTCGTGCTCAGGCCAGGAAAGAGCGAAGTAGCGTCCGAGGACAAGGCCAACTCTTGATCAGCTCCGTCGAGAGACATCGCGGTCAACTCGCTCGAGCAGGGCAGGCAAGGCGCCCAGGGGCTCTGTGCATGGCTGCACACCGGGCATGGACAATGGCGAATCCCCAAGAGCTCGCCCGCCCCGTCGAAGACCGCTCAACATCTGGTGCGTCCCGCTTCCGGAATCACCGAGGGCACAGCTTTGTGTACGGCTGACGAGTCGTGCGCTGACCCTTGCGATCGTAGTCTCATCTCGGACTACTTCTTCCCGAAGGCCGGCGGCGTCGAGAGCCACATCTACTGTGTCGCCCAGTCCCTCCTGAAGCGCAACCACCGCGTGCGTTTTTTTGCTGTTCGTGAGATCCTCCAGCGCAACTAATTTTGGGTCGATAGGTCGTCGTCGTCACGCATGCGTACCCGCCGAGGAATGGCGTGAGGTGGCTCCCGAACGGCCTCAAGGTCTATTACGTCCCCGTCCGCCCTCTCCCGCCCACACACGTCCATGCGACTCTGCCCAACTTCTTCACCGCATTCCTGCACCTACGCTCTATCTTCCTGCGCGAGTCGATCGACGTTGTTCACGCTCACGCAGCGCTGAGCGCGCTCGGCATGGAGGGCATCATGCACGCGCGCGCAATGGGCATCCGCGCCGTCTTTACCGACCACTCGCTCTTTGGGTTGGGCAACATGGCCGAAATTTGGGGCAACAAGATGCTCAAGGCGTGCTTGAGTGACATCGAGGCCGTCATCTGCGTCTCGCACACCGGGTGCGCCTCGCCTTTGCCGCTTGTCACCGCAAGGACCGAGCCTTATTGGTTCTGTCTCGATGCAGGAAGGAGAACACGGTGCTGCGAGGCGCGCTCAACCCATCGCTGGTGCATGTGATTCCGAACGCCGTTGTCGCCTCGCAATTTCGCCCGGCTGAGCCTGTCCCGCCCGTGGCCAGAACCCGTACGTTCCCTCCCTCTCCAATGTTCACCCTTTCTGACAGGTTTCCTGTACACATCAGTCACGATTGTCTGCATCACTCGCCTGGTCTACCGCAAGGGGATCGACCTTCTCATCGCCGCTCTCCCGAAAGTCTGCGCACTACACTCAGACGTGCGCTTCTTGATCGGTGCGCCTCATTCGCATTAGCTTGCTCGACTCGCAACTGAACCAAAACCTGCAGGTGGTGATGGCCCCAAGATCGTCGAGCTGGACCAGATGCGGGACAAGTACCAAACCCTGCTTCGTGACCGCGTCGACCTCCTCGGACCAGTCAAGCACGAGGATGTCCGAGCAGTGCGATCCCCTCACTCTCCTTCCAACGGGGGCCCGCCTGACGCGATGTCCTCGCGCACAGCTCCTCTCGCGCGCGCAGATCTTCCTCAACCCGTCTCTCACCGAGGCGTTCGGCATCGGGATCCTCGAAGCCGCGTGCGCGGGCCTCTTCGTCGTCTCGACGCGCGTCGGGGGTGTGCCCGAGGTGCTGCCGCCGGGATTGGTCGAGTTTGCCGAGCCCGAGGTGGACGGTACGCTGCGCGGATTAGCATCCCATCTATGGCTCTCTGTGCTTGCCCGGATCCGATGCTTATATTCCGTCGTTGCGCCTTCCGTACAGACCTCGTCGGCGCCATCTCGCGCGCGATCGAGCACGTCCGCGCGGGCCGACACGACCCGCTCGAGGCGCACGCGCAGCTGCGCGAGATGTACTCGTGGAGCGACGTCGCCGAGCGCACCGAGCGCGTCTACTATGCCGCGATGGATGTGCCACGCGTGCCGGTCGTCGAGCGGTTGCGACGGTGCGCCTTGCCGCGCTCGGGTGTCGAAGGGACATCTGCTGACGAGGAGACCGGGCAGGTACTACGGCACGGGCCTCGTCTTCGGCAAGATCATGTGCGTCATCGTCATGGTCGACTATATCCTCCTCGCGCTGCTCGACTGGTTCTCGCCACGCGACAAGATCGACCGCGCGCCCAAGTTTGACCTCGAGCGATGGAAGCAGGTGTGCTTGCGATCTCTCACGATCTTGCCCTGTTCGGATGTCTGAGCGGGAGCTGACCTCGCGAAACCGACGTCAACGCAGATTTGCCGCGAAGAGCTTGCCAAGGAGGCAGAGGAGGATGCTCTCGCAGACCGGTACACCAGAGACGCGTCGTAGAAGTGGTATTCAGGCAAACCTAGTCAGATCAACAGAGGGTACGGCGAGGGGTATCGTGCGGGAGCGTAAATCTATGTGAAAGCGACTACCTTCATAGGCTACCGCAGGAACCTGCCCTTGTTGCGCTCCTCACGTTGCCTCTTCCACTCCTCGTCCTCCTCCTCGCGCTCGAGCTGCTCAGGCGTCGGCGGGAGCTTGAGCGTCTCGCCCGGCTCGAGGTCGATCACCGCGCCGTCGTCCCACACGCCGATGACCTCCTCGAATTCGTTCTCGTCGCCGTGCGCGCGCTGCGCTGCGCCCGACTCGGCGTCCTCAATCGCGTTGAACAGCGACTCGGCTTCTCGGGGTGCACGCGTGCGACCGGTGAGGATGTCCTGCCAGTGCAACGACTGTCAGACCTGACGCGGGGACACGCGCGACGAGCATGAGCCGCACCTTCTGCGTGATGCCAGGCCAGTAGTAGACGCGCTCGTTCTCGTCCCACCTGCTCAAGAACGCCTGCCCGACGAGCTCGACGCCCGCATACAGGCCGCGCGTGCGAATGTAGGACAGTACGGGCTGCTTGTCGACGCCAACCTCGATACTTGCGCCGCTGCCGTACGGTCCCGCTGCGACGGCAATCTCGCTCCCAATCGTCACCTTGTGGGTGTAGAATGTGTCCACGGCGGCCTGGGTACGAAGGACAAGGATGCAGTCGAAGAGGTCAAGCCCGGCCATGAAGCCGACGGTGAGGTTGTTTGGCGAGACAAACGAGGGAGCAGACCAGCCTGCAAGCTCAAGAAGATGAGCATCTGTTCTAGGCTCTGGACGATAACAAGACTCACTGCCGTCCTCGAGTCGCGCGAGGATTACACCGTTGCCGCCAGCGCCACCTGAAACACCGCAAGGGAGATCAGCGACTGCTGCGAGGAAGGCAAAGAGGGGAAACGAACCGAAGGGAAAGATGCCGTTGCGCATTGACGAGAAGACGACCAGTCCCTTTGCCTGTCGCAGGATCTTGGCCGGGATCTTGCGCATCACCTTGCGCTGCAGCTTCTTGCCCGTCTTCTCATCCTTCTTCTCCGTCTTGACGCCCACACCGTGGACAGTGAACGCTGTGAACATAGGTACCAGTGAGCTTACTCGCTCCCAGAGAGACAGTCGCGCGTGTGCAAGGCTCGAAACTCACCCTTGATGATCCGCGCGGCCTTCTCCATCTCGACGGGCCCGTCTCCCGTCGTCGGCCAGAAGCGCTCGGCGCCCGCCTGTGTCCGTCAGACAGCGTCAGCATGCGCGTGCGCCACCGAACCCGGCGCAGGAGCAGGCAGAAGCCAGCCTGCACCGCCCCCTCCCGAGGTGAACAACACGCACGTAGTTCTCCGCCCACCCGTTCAGCCGCCCGCCGACCGTGTCCGAGATGGCGATACCCTGCACGGAACCCGGGTCAGCTATCGCTCAGCCCGGGAGACGCGAGAGACGGACCTTGACTGCCGCCGTTTCTCCATGCCGCGCGAACCACGCCTTCCACGTCTCCTTCTTCGGCGGGAGGTTGGGGTCAACCGGTGGGCGTGCAGGCACGAGGCGCTTTGGCGGGGGCGGGTGCAGCGCGCTCGGCGAGATGGGCGGCGTTGGTTCCATTATTGGCGTTCCCGGAGCTGATGCTGACTGAGAGCTTGAGAGAGCAAGCGTGGGAGCTGCTGCGCGTGTGATAAGCGTGTGTCGGACTCTGTGTAGCCCTTGTGCAGGTTGCGCAAGCGCGTGCGGCGCGAGACGGATGAGCAGCAGCGAGCTGCGCGCGCTTCGTTTCCCTCGCCGACGCCGAAGGTCCGTCGCGCCCGGGACGCCCGAAACACGGACCTCTTTCTCGGCTCGGATAGCAACCATAACGATACAGGGACACCTATGGATGATACATACGCCCATCCCGCGTCAACCGACGCGCTCTAGTCCTTCTTGGGCGGGAGCTGTGGCGGCGCTTGCCACCCCTCGCCGTCAACCTTCAGCGACTCCTCCATCGCCGCGGCAAGGTCATTCTCGTACTGCTGCTGCTCCTCTCGCTCGAGCGTCGTCGTTTGCGCCTCTGACACCGAGTCTCGGGACGCCGTAGACGTATCCGCTGCTGGAGAGCCCCGGGGCGGAAGCGACGGCGGAGGGCCCCTCGCTGGCAGCTCCGGCGGCGTCGACCGCTTCTTGCCGTCCACGACTTCGTCGCCCATCGGCGGCACGGCATAGTCCGGCGGCGGCGCCGTCGCCGGGTCCTCGAGCGATTCGCCGACAGGCGTGCCCGGAAGAGGCGTCGCACCGCTGTGCGCAGCGTCGTGCGTCGCGTACGGCTGCTCGAACTCGAACTCGGCGCCGTGTGCCCGCTGCGCAGCGCCTGACTCGGCGGCGCGGAGGGCTTCGTAGAGCGGGGCGGCTTCAGGCGTCGGCCGGAAGTGGCCCGTGAGCTGCGGGACGGACACGTGAGTAGAGCCACGCCGTGCGCCAAGGAGAGTAGAAGCGGCTCACGATCTCCTTCTGCGTGACGCCCATGCAACCATACACGCGCTCGTTCTCGTCAAAACGGCACAAGTAGGCCTGCGCAAGCGCTTCGACGCCCGCGTATAGCCCACGAGCCTTGACGTACGAGTAGACGGGCGAGCGGTCGGTCACGCCTGCCTCGGCCACACCACCAGCGCCATAAATGCCGGCCGTGACGCCGACTTCGCCGCCGAGCGTCACCTTGTGCGAGAGGAAGGTCTCCATCGCGGCGTCGGTGTTGATGAGCAGGACGGCGTCAAAGATATCGACGCCCAGCATGAGACCCGCGGAGAAGTTGCCAGGGGCAATAGCCGAGGGCGCCGACCAGCCTGGACACGGGACGGCATTAGCGCTGTTATGGAAGGGGAATGAGAATGACACAAGACGCACTTCCGTCTGGCAGTCGAGCCACGATGACGCCTCCTCCGCCCGCCCCGCCGAAGGGCGCCACGCCCGTGCGGAAGGACGTGTAAATAAGGATGCCCTTCGCTTGCTGAATGAGCTTTGCCGGGATCTTGAGGAACGTCTTTCCCTTCTTCTTGAGCCCCTTGGCGTCCGTCTCCTCGACTGTCCGCTCGATGCCATCAACAGTGAAAGCGCGTAGGATACGACAGCACTGCAGAAGAGTGCCATGAAGGATGAGCAACACGGGACCTGGAGGTACGGGGCGAATTGGCGCACCTTGGCGATCTCTTCTGCAAAGTCGCCCGAAGTTGGCCAGATGCGCTCGCCGCCGACCTGCTTGGCGAGGTTGTTGGCGTGTACGCCAATTTTGTCGGACACGATCATGGCCTGCGAGCGGGAGGTGTCAGCCTCATCTCCCCACCTGCATCAGGGCAGGCCGCACGGGCTGCAAAGGCCTTCAAGACTGACCTTGTCGAAGCCCTTGAGTCCCCATCCTTTCGCCTTGTCCTTCCACCCCTGCTTCGCCGGCTCGGCGGAGGTAGACGGGGCTGGCGAGGCGACGGTCCGACGAGGCGGAGGCGGGGCGGACATGGGGAGAGAGGCACGGGATGGGCAAGCAGATGGGCCAAGCGCCTAGTGCAGTCGCGATCGTTGCCAGGCAACTGCAGCGCCGAAGGAATGGAGGTCGAGGTGCAAGTGAGCGGAAGTAGCGAGGGCAATCACGCTGCACCGCCGAGCTGCAGCAACCTCGGCTTCCGCGTATCTTTTCACACAATCCTTCAAGGCAGTCGTACACACAGCTCGTGTGTTTCTTGACGTCAGGATCTACGGCCCCGAGGATTCCGCCTCTTGTGCATCTCCGTGACCCTGTTCCAGCCCATCCTCCCACACCCCATCGTCCATCTCGACCTCGCCCTTGAACAGCTCGAGGAAGTTGCTCGTCGTGACTCTCGCCACCTCATCAATTGAGACGCCCTTGAGCTTGGCCACGACCCACGCGACCTGCCCCGTCCCGCAGGGCTCGTTGCGCCCCTTGACGGCCTTGCCCTGCGCCCACTTCTCCTTCTTGACCTGCACGGGGAGGTATCGCTCTTTGAGGTGCTGGTTGGCGGGATCGGCGCTCAGGTCGGCCAGGAGGGCGTGCGAGGCGTGCGATGGGCGGATCTCGCACCACGGGCAGTCGGACTCGATGAGAAGGCGGTCGAGCGGGAGCCGCTTGACGCCCTCGAGATTCTCGGCCGTCTTGAGCGAGCAGCCGTTCAGGCCGATGTAGAAGCCCATCGAGATGAGCTCGAGCGCTTCTTCGGCCGTGCCCGAGTGCGAGTGCACGACGCCGCGCAGAGGCTTGCCGTGTGCCTTGAGCAGGGCGACAAAATCCGGGTGGCAGGCGCGCGAGTGGAGGAAGAGGGGGAGGTTGTGCTTCGAGGCCAGCTCAAGCTGTGGCGGGAAGCCTCTGCATGGGGAGGCTGAGGTCAGTACACAACCCCGGTCTGGAGTGCAGGGGGACCCACCGCAATTGCGCCTCCTTCGGTGCAAGGTGTAGCCGGTCATAATCCAGCCCGCACTCGCCAACAGCCAGTGCGCGGCTCTTGCTCCCCTTGTGCGCTGCGATCAGCTCGTCGAGAGCCTCGAAGTACGCATCGAACCCTCCGGGATGAGCATCAGGCTCGGTCGCTCGACAGGGGTGGCAGCCGATCGTCGCAAAGAGACCACCTATAGGGCAGAGACTTGTCAGGGACGCGAGATGAGCGGTTTGGAACGCCGACGCACGATGCTTCTGAGCCAATTCGAGGACCTCCTTGCTCCCCTCGAGGCAGTCGCCCGTCAAGAGCTGCATGCCGACGCCCGCTCGTTGTGCGCGTTTCAAGATGTCGTCGAAGTCATCTAGAGAGACACAAAGAGTCAGCGGAAACATTACGAATAGAGGTAAGGGCGAGCTGACCTGAGTGGGCCTGCTTCCCGTGGTAGTTGCCGCGAAAGACGGGGTCGCCCAGGTTACTACCGATGTCTGCGGACGCGTGCGACGTTCAGATGGGCCGGATGCGCGGTTCGTGCGCACGATGCGACGAGACGCACCGACGAGACGAGGGAGACCCGACGAAGCGGTGGAAGCAGCAGCCATAGCGCGAGCACCTCGAGACAGTCTAAATGCACTTCGGCTAGCCAATCGTAGCGCCAGATCTGCAGAAGCAGCGCGTGCGGTCCTGCGCAAGAGTGATCTTGGGCAGGTTGACTTTCCGCCACTCGCTGCGGGGCATGATCCCGCACCGACCGAGCTCTGCAGCCCCGCCAGCACCCAAAGAGTCGCTCAGTGACCGCATCCGCCGCCTCCGCCTCGAGGAGAGCGCCTCGTCGCGACCCCGCTTCAATGCTGCACCGCCTCGTCCGGCTTCTCAAGCGCCGCGATGGCTCGACGCGGCGCTCGCACCCGTGCAGCCACTGCGCAGGGTCCGCGTGACGAACGAGACGCCTCGGCGCGGAACGGCGGGCCCGCCTCCACCGCCGAGTTGGCGCAGTCTCGCGGGTCAAGACCCGAATGTCGCCGTCGACGGACGGAATCGTCAGGGCAGCTGGCTGCGCACGCACGAGCTGATTGAGCGCGAGAAGCTGGCGCAGCCGCTTCCGGGGCAGGAGAAGGAACGAGGCGCGGTCGAGACGCTTTCGAGCGTCGCGGGAGGTGTCATTGCAGCAGATCTCGCACGAGGGAGCGACAGCCTGCTCCTCGGGCACGTGGCGTACCTTCCAAATCACCTGCGCGTGCGGCTGCTCGACGTCCTTGCCGATTGGCGGAATCCTTACCCTCTCACGGACGAGGGCGCGAGACATCTCCTACGAACGGATGTCAGCGATGGCTTCGAAGTTGCTATGATCCACGATACGCCGTCGGCAGTCGACGAAGACGACGAAGCAGATGACTGGGAGGCGTCCGTCGGCCCTCACGAGGCATCGTGCATGCGCGACCTCGACTCGCTCGACCTGTCCTTCTCAATCGTTTCCCTTCGCACCCTGCGGAACCTCCTCCTTCGGCCCGCCGATCCGACCGCCGTTCCGCCATCAGATCTATCATCGCGGCCAAGCTCACAGACGCCAATACCGCCGCCGCCGAAACTCATCCCCGTATTTCCACATCTCCGCACGCTGAACCTCACCGCAACCCCTCGCGTCGCATTCACTTCGACCTTCTTCGACCTCCTCTCCTCTCTCCTCTCCCTTCGCTCGCTCTCCCTCTCGGGCAAGTCACTCGAGCCGCCCCCGTCCGCATCCTCGGCGCTCTCCGCCTCGTCCACGACAGACGACCGCCTCGCGACGCCCGCGAATTTCCTCCCGCTCCTCGCCTCGGCGACGCCGACACTCCGCACGCTCAATCTGAGCTATATCGACCTCCCGCATGTCGCGTTCCGGAGCGTCGACTGGGAGACGCGCTGGCTCGACCTGCGCGTGCTCGGGATTCGGAGCGAGTGGGTCAACTATGACGGCGAGGACGTCGGACCAGTCAAGCGCACGAGGATCAGGCAGGAGGTACTAGGGTTTATACTCGGCGGCGGCAGCAGCGAAGGGAGCGGGACAAAGCGAAAGCGGAGATGGGTAGACGTGATTGTCTAGACCTGCATCTCGAAGATCCCAGACCGGGCTGCTGGACTCGTTGACATAGCGAGATAGCAAATGCAGGTGCGTCTTCAACGTGCAGCTATCGCCTCCGCGGGCTCCTGCTCCTTTCGCGATCCCATCGGCTGCGTTTTCCGCCGTCTTTCCCGCCTCCTCCTCTCGATCCCCGATCCCGGTCGTCCCTTCCGGCGCCACTACCTCCCCCACGCGAGGAAGATGAGCGATCGTCGCGGCTGCTCGTGAAGGCGATGGAGGAGCGCGAGCCAGAGAGCTGGCCGGACGATTTCGCTTCGGATCGGATCTTCTGCAGCTCGGCTGGACAAGGTCAAGCGGGTCAGCACAGGCAGCCGTCAGTGTTAGCAAGGAGAGCAAGCGCGCCTATCCGACTCGCAGCTGCGTCGGCCCCGATGTCCTTCGAGTCCCACACCTCGCGATCCCAGTTCGAGCCCGTCTCGTCGACGTCGAGGAACTCGACCAGTTTGGCGTAGATACGCGGGTTGCGGAATGCTTTCGAGGCGTGGAGCGAGTCGTTGAAGTGCAGGCCGCGCGAGAGGCGCAGGTTGTGGAAGTTGGCGAGCTTGGCCTGCGAGACGAGGGGCCCACGCGTCAGCGTATGCCAAGGAGAGAGCACAGAGGGGCGGTCTTCGCACCTCGACGCTCGCTTTGCTCGGCCCGGTAGGTACTGGCGGAATTCCGAACTCTGCCAGCGTATCGAGCTGCACGCCCGCAATGCCGTTTTCCGAAGTCCGCTCATCATGGTCTGCGGCTGACGTCGGCTCCGCTCGCGCGAAAGGCGGAGGACTGTGCGAAGAGTCGCGGCGCTTGCCGAGAGCTGCAGGGGACGGAGGCGGGCGCGGCAAGTTGGAAGACGAGGTGGGGAGCCGTACGCCGGTCAGGGGAGACTGGCCGCGAGATGCGGCGCCCTTGATGCGGTTCAGGGCGGCGGGAGCTGCAGCTTGTACAATGGTGAGTAGTAGCTCGGACGCAGTGCACGGAAGGAGACGCACGAGCTGGAGACGCAGCCGAGAGGTGAGCGGGAGCCTGGAGGAGAGCAAGGGAGGCAGGACAGTCGCGTGCGCCCGGTCTGTTCGGCGCGGCACTTGAGAGAGCGTCTCACCTGCGCTGCTAGCTTGCTTGGACCGGCCACAGGCGCTTGTGCAGCGAGCGCCGCAGGTCGCTCATCCTCATCGTCGCTACCGCTCCCGTACCCAGCGAGGCCTGCGGAAGGAGCAAGCATCAGCTCAACAGCTCAGAGAGCCCTGAGTTCGGGTCACGCACTCTGCATCGGCTCGAAAAAGGCGCGGTCGCGGTGTGGTCAAGCCAGAGGTGGAAGCTTCCCTCGTTGGAGCCGGACAACCGCGTCTGCTCCGGCTAAGCGAGCCAGAGTACTGCCTATCACGCTCACCGAGCTGTTTCAAACCTGGTCTGTCTATCTGATCGCTCGACTCCTGCCCGCCTCCGTCGCTGCTGCTTTCTTTCGCTTCGACTTGAACCTGTGCGTTTTCGCCCTGCTCGTCAAGATCTCGAGGCGTGTTGAGTACCAGTTCCGCAGTATACTGCACGTCCCACGTCCTGAACGGCGATGGATACCATCTCGTCAGTAGGGCACACGCCTGAACTCGTCTTTCCCGGCTCACGGCAGGTGCGTGCTCGTTCGCGGGCCTCTAATCGCTAATGAGGCACTGATGCAGATGAACACGCGACCGTAGACCTTGGCGAAGCTGTTTCCCCGACCTGACGGACCAGAGGAAACGAGACATGGCGCCGCGCAAGAGTCGTTCGCATCCACGTCGATCGCTTTAGATGGTGTCCAGGAAGTTGTGGCCGCCCTGACGCCTCCACTGAGCCTGTCTTATGCGGACGAGGACCTCGGTTTGTCGACGCGTAGATCAGGATGCGCCACCGGAGACTAAAACAGGTTCCTGCAGACGCCGACACACGCCTCGCCCACGACCACTTTCGCGCAGGGATTCCTCTGTCACTTACAACCGCCGAGCAGCTAGCCAGGAAGCTCACCAGGCCAGCGAACCCGCCGCAACATCCCGACCTCGAAGTCCGGGCAGCGCTCCTTCTGGCTGCGGGCCGATACGTTCATCCCGACTGCTCGGCAGATCTGTCTGCTTCGGACACGGCAGGGCAGGCGCAGCGTACGTGATGAATGCACCTTACGATTGTGTCTCAACTCACGATGCTCCGTGCAGACCTCGTCTCTTCCCTCCTGACCGATCCTCCGCACATCCGCCTGCCGCTCCTGCGCCACATCCTCTCCGTTTCGCTCCCGCCCTCATTCAAGTCCCATCCAAAGATCAATCCTGAGACTGGGCGGGTTCTCGCGAGGCCCCGAGGAGGTGACAGCGGGCTGAACGATTGGTTTGACGAGAGCGAGGCGGATGCGAGAAGCTGGAGGCGACAGGCGGGACTGGCGAATGTCGTTAAGGTGGTCATCGAGGCTCTCGAGGTGCGCGTTGCCTTGCTGGCGCTCAAAGGAGGCGGGCAATCAGCATGCTGACTTGAGCTGTGCGTACAGCCTGGCGAAGTGGAGGACGTCTGGCCACTGCTTCTGCCTCCGCTGCTCGCCTACCTCGATGACTTCGAGTCGGGAAACAAGCTCGTCGGCATGTCTCTCCTCGACTCGCTGCTCGACAAGACGGACGAGAGCCTGTTGCGGCGGACCGGCGTTGGCAAGGTGTTTGAGAAGGTTCGTCGTCTTTCGCTGACGGTGCAAGCGTGCTGGGCGGCCACTAATAACCTGTCCTTCAACAGTCTCTCGAGAATGCCTTCTCGGCATTGAGCGATCCCCTTTCCCCGCGACTCCTCGCCCGCGCACATCCCGTGGCGCTCAAGCTGCTCAACCAGCAGTACCCTCCACCGCCCCCATCTCCAGCCGCCGACGACTCTGCGCGCTTCGACGCCCTCTGCACGCTTCTATCCAGCTCGGTCATCCATACCTGGGAATTCAAGTCGTCGCACGTAGCGCTCGAGACCGTCTCGTGCGCCGCGCTCCCCGCCCTCCTCGACGCACTGCGCGGCGGCTCGATCCGGTTCCTCCAGATCCTCGTGCCTCACCTGTGCGAGCTCTTGAGCGGGACTGCAACGAGCGGCGGGACCGGCGAGGGGACCTGGACGGGCGAGACGGTCGAGATGATGCGACGGGCTGCGAACGCGCTCGAGGCGGTCGTGCGGAATGCGAAGCCGCGCATGGCAAGATGGGAGGGTCGCATCGGCGCGGCGATCGGGATGTGCTGGATCGCAGCGCGGGAGAGCGAGGGCGCGAGAAGGCTGGGCGAGGCAGACGGGCGAGAGGCGCTTCAGCACCTGAAGGAGGCGCTTCGTTCGGTTGCGCGAGCTCTCGACGAGGCTCTCTCAACATCAGTGCGTTTCCACATCGCTCGCCTCTGTGCAGCTAGCCTGACAGCTCGGCTTTTTCCCCACAGCTCGCGCACGAACGGTCTAGCGCGAGAGACCCGGCTCTGGAAGGGCTCTTTCCGACTCGCCCTGTTCCGCAATGAACAACTAGATATGCATAAGCAATCACTGCAGTGAGTCTACAGCACGCTCGGAAGCGCCGCCCATGCAGCCCCGTTGAGAAAGTCGAAATCCTCTGTCGACAACAGACTGTCGCACCATCCTTGCCACTCGTTCTGGATCTCGGGTGCGAGTGTCGGCAACAACGCAGAAGAACCTGCTGCGGTCGGAGGCGGAAGCGCGAAAGGGTCGGGCAGGGCGGGTGCGGCAGAAAGGGTGGGCGTAAGGGAAGGACAGGCGAACGGGTCTACGAGAGTGACGGGAGTCCCTGTTGAATGGCGAGTCAGCAGTTGGAACACTTGCTTGCGCTCTCACAAGACGCACCTGGGTCCGCATCAGCATCCGATAGCGGCTTGACCGCCAGATCCGGCGGAACCGGCAACCCTGTCTCGCTCGTCTGCTCGCCGAGCCAGGGCAGGTCCGGCAGCTGCTGCTGCGCGGCGACGGCCTGATGGCGCCTGACTGCCGCATGATACAGCAGCGCTGCGACCTTGTAGACCTTTTGGCGCGTCGAGAAAGGTCCGTCTTCGGTCCCAAGCGTCCAGGCGGCGAGACCTTGCTTGACGGTCTCGAGGGCCTGCAGGTAGCACAGCTGCGGCGACTTGGTGTGCGCAAAGAACCTGCTCGAATTGAGTCAGCAGAAGTCGCGCGAGAGGGTCAAGTGCCTGTCGAGACGCACTGAACGGATGCTGCACGAGTCGAGCGAGAATCTCAGCGACGACTCCGCACGAGCGCACGCCGCAAAGTACGCACCGGCCATTGAGAGTCCGTAGAAGATCCACATGATGCTGTCCAGCACCGCGAGGCCGTTCTGGAAGACCCAGTGAATCGCGGACTGCGACCGCTGAACAATCGAGAACCACCGGGCGGCCGACGGGCGGAAGTGGATGTGAGAGGGGACGTTTCGATTTTGCTTGACGAACGGGCGAAGGAAGACACCCTGCGGGAGCGCCGTGAGCGAGCTTGTCAGCGCAGAAGCGATTTCACGGTGCTCTACGATGACGCACCTCAAAAGCGACGAGCATGAGATGCAACAACCCTCCCTGCAGCGTCGAGTCCGGGCCTGCGAATTGCAGGTGCTGCGGAATGCTGGTGTGCCACGCATCGAAATCGCTGAGGATGGCCTCGAGCTGCTCGTCCGTCGTGCGGTGTAGCCGGACCCGGTCAATCGCGCGGACTATAGAGAGAGGCGTGAGATGCGACAGGGCCCGGAGTTGGGGAAAGGGGGACTCACGAGCGCGGTTCAGTAGCTCGCTCAGCTCGAAGAGCGTGACGAGATAGGGGTCTTGCTCGTGCGGCTCGGAGAAATAGTCGTAGCAGTCGTCGAGGTGGATGAGCGAGAAGTGGCCGAACGACGCCGAGAACCTGCAGATTCTGCCCCGTCAGCCTGTGCAAGAAGAGAAGGCCGACGTCGCGACGAGCCACGCACCAGCGGTCTGCCATCACGCAGCACAGCCAGAGACGCATGCGCGTGTTCTTCTCTTGAGACGTCAAGTCGCTCGCAGGCGCATGATGAAGGCCCTGGACGCCACGCAGTGAATGTCAGGACCAGCGTTTCGAGGCGCCAAACGTCAGACCGTCTGAACACACCAGATCCTGCGCCATACGAATCAAAACGCCCGTCTTGAGGAAGCTGGTAGACCCGCCGCCTGAGGCCGTTGCGCCGTGCGGCTCAGGAGACATGGTCATGATGAGCAGCGCCTGGAGATTGGCGAGGCTCGACGTCGTGCAGACGTCGCTCATGGCGAGGGCCGTCTGCCAGTAGGCCCTTACAGTGTTGAAGATCGAGTAAGGGAATTTGCGCGAGCCAGCGGCGATGACACAGGCCGAGAGAAGCGTGATGGGCGAGAGCGAGTCGAATGAGCGAAGCTCTTCCGGCGTAATGACGGGGAAGACGGGAAGGACCTCGTTGATAAAGTGTTCGAGCACTGCGCAAGGGCCGTACGTCAGTCTCTCGAGCTGGAATCAGACCAGAGAAGGCGGACGTGCAGCTCATGACTGTCTCCTTAGAAAGGTGCGCGGTCGGCGGCATGACACCAGGGTCTTTCGGTATTGAGCACCGCACCGAGCCATCTGTTGCACGACGGTGCCCGAACTCCTGGTCGACTGCGCGCAAGTCGTCGCTCGGCTGCAACTCGGCAAGGAGCTGAGCAACGCAGGTCTCGCCTGTCGGGTCAAGTACACGTCAGGTTCTCGGTGCACAGGGCGTACTCCGAAGGAGGGATGTACCCATCATGCGCAGGTCGGACGTTGTGAATAGACCGGGATCTGGCGTCTCTGCCTTCTCCTGCTTCATGCGCTCAGAGACGCGATCGACACTGCGGACGATCCCGGGCAAGATCAGCAGGCCGCCCTTTCTCAGAGCCGGCGCCGAAACAGGGACCGGGGCACGACGCACCAGCGAGCAAGCATGTCGAGGCCATTGAGCGATTCGGACGTCGAAGGAGCGGGAGCGTCCGAGGATCCCTTGGGTGGGATGAGGCCCAGTTTGACCGCCTTGCGCTTGTCCATCTTTGCCGGCTGGATGAGCTCGCATGAAAGCTTGCGCTGAGGGCTCGATTTGCAGGTCAGCTGCATGATCAGGGTTAGAGAAAGCTGCAGAGCCGGGAGCGCACCTTGTGGCACTCTGTGCAGAGGGGCGGTTCATGGTCGGGAATGTAGTCGCATCGAAGTCGCTTGTCTCGACAGTGGTCACAGCTTCGGACAGGCAAGCTCTGATCAGCTCCGGATGCTCGTCCGGGACGATGGCAGGTCGTCCCGGGCAGGGACGATGTGAGCGGGATGGCGGGAAGACGTACGCCCGGAGCGTCTTTTTGCGCTTCTTGCGCGGTCCGCCGTCTTCTGCCTCTACGCTCAGCCTGCTGACGGCGGGAGCAGGGCCGCGCATGTCGAGATGCGTTGGAAACGGATCGCCGGAGGAAGAGCCCGAGTTCGACATCGTTGGGTGAGAAGCGCTCAGAGCAGAGGTTACGTAGGGCTGCATGGTCTGTGCAACAGCTCGCGGTCCTCTGCTCGGAACCTGCACGAGTTCCGCGGTCGCGGTGGAGGAGGAGAGGCGGACGGGACGATCCCGGTGGCCGGGACAACGCTCGCAAGGGGGAAACGTCGCTTCCGAGCTTCTCTCTCTCTGGCAATAGACGTCTAGCACGAGGCTTCCCTCCAGCAGCAGGGCAAGCGGTACCCGAACAATCAGCAGTCTCAGGCAAGCGAAGGTTGGGACATAATTCGGTCGCTCGTCATGGTGGACTCCGATGCTACCGGGCCAGACGCGACCGCTAGGCTGCCTTCTGTCGAGTGACCAGGTGCACAGGGACCATGAATGTTTGTGACACCGGATGGGCCTCCGTCGACGCTGCGGAAGAGCGAGCGGGGGGTCGTTGCTGTGACACACGCCGCTCAGACACGCCAGGACGCGCTTGCGATGAGCGCAGAGGCTGGAAAGGACGCGCCCGAGCTCCCGCCCTTCCCGGATCTGTCGCCCCTTGCTGCCTCGTTCGACCATCAACCTCCCGCACCGCCTCCCGAAGGTGCCGCCCTCGACGACAGCCCCTCGGGCATCTGGGCCACCGTACCCAGCACGAGCACTGCCAGGGCACCCTCCATACACACGCAGACCGTCTCAACAAGCGGCTATCATGCCGCTTACAGCGTGCCGGCACCTGCTCCACCTCCAAGCCTCGATGACCTCGACCCATTCGCACCCACCGCGGGTACTCTCGGCGGGACAATGCGGCGCGAGAGCCGCCTCGAGCTGCTCGAGAGCAGCGAGAGCGAAGGGGGCGGGAGCCCGACGGACGATAGACGCTTCCGCGACGAGCAGGAGCAGCACGTCGGGCGGGGACCGCCGCCAGCGAGCCAGACGGGCGGCGGCTTCAGCTTTGGGAACATGCTGAGGAGCATCAGCGGCACGCCCACCAAAGAGCACCGCGATCAGCAGCAGCGCCCGCCCGTCCCAGCGCTTCCCCTTCCTCCTGCCGGCGCAGTCGAATCCGCCGTGCCCGGCCAGCCTAACACTCCTCCAGCATCTTCATCTTCTGCCCCGCTGGGTGCACCACAGACGCCTTCGGGGCCCTCCACCCTCGCCAAACCCCTCGCCTCGATCGCCTCCGTCTTCCGTTCGACGACGGGCAAAAGCTCGGCGGCTTCCAGCGCCGCGAGCTCGCCCCAGCCGGGCAGCTCGCCCTCGCGCGATAAGGGGAGCTTCATGACGGCCATCGTCGGGACTGGCGGTGGCGCGGCAAGTAAGGGCAAGGAGAAGGCACCGCCTGCCGCGGCCGCGGACGAGCAGCAGAGCGTGCACGACGAGAAGGTCGAATCGCAGGGTCCGCGAAGAGAGCCCACCTTCGACTTCAACAAGTTTCTCGAGCAGATGCGCAGTCGGTCGGCAGACCCCATCGCCAAGTATCTGCGCTCGTATGTCCCTCTCCCTTCGCTCACATGCTGCGGTCCCGCTCATCCGCTCGACGCACAGCTTCCTCAAGGAATTCTCGCGCCGTCCGCCCGTGTCGACGTCTGATCAAGTGCGCGTCATCAACGACTTCCTCGACTTTATCGCCGGCAAGATGCGTACGGTCGACCCGTGGAAGTCGCTCCTAGCTGTTGACTGGCGCGACGACCCGGAGCAAGCCGAGGCAGAGTTCGATCTCGCGCTCGAGGCGATGGAGAAGCTCGTCATGAATCGGCTGTGGCACTTGTCCGTTTCCCGCTCTCCGTTTGCACCACCGGCATCGGCTGACTCCCTTTCTCCTTGCTTGAACAGCACCTTCACTCCCGCCCTCGACCTCTCCGCCTTCCCCGGCCACATGTCGCCCTCGGGCGACGTCGAGCGCGACGATGTGCTCAAGCAGCGCATCCGGCTCTTCTCGTGGATCGAGCCGAAACACCTGGACTTGCCCATCCCCGCTCCGCCCGCCGATGCGCCAACGAGCGTCAGCGACCACGACGCCGAGAAGACCTCAGATCAGCAGCGCGATCCGGAGAAGCAGGGCGCCGGAGAAGAAGGTGGCGAGGCATCGCATCCATCAGCGCAGGAGGAGAAGGCCGAGCTGCGGAGGCGCGAAAAGATCCAGGGCTTCCTCGACTTTGCGCAGCGCGAGCTGTGCAAGATGAATCAGTACAAGGCGCCGCGCGACAAGCTCATCTGCGTGCTCAACTGCTGCAAGGTCATCTTCGGTGCGTATCCTTCCTCGCAGCCCCCTGACCTGCAATTTATCAGGTGTCTCGCTCGCACAGGCCTCATCCGTCACGTCGGTAGCGGCGAGGAAGGCGCCGACGCCTTCATTCCCTTCTTGATCTACGTCGTCGTCAAGGCGAATCCGCAGCATCTCGTCTCGAACCTTCAGTGAGTCGAATCACTCCGCCTGCGCAACTGCCGTCCGCTCATGCTGCTCTCCATTAGGTACATTCAGCGCTTCCGCAACCCGGAGAAGCTTTCGGGCGAGGGCGGTTACTACCTCTCTAGTCTCGTGCGTTTCCCTTCACGTCCGCAGAGAGGGCTGCCTGACACGCTTTGCCTCAGAACGCCGCGATCTCGTTCATCGAGTCGGTGGACGCGTCGGCGCTCTCAAATATCACGCAGGAGGAATTTGAGGTCAAGGTGGCTGCAGCTGTCAAGCAGCTCGCTTCCGAAGAGCCGCCTCCGCCGGTCCCGCCTCGCGACCCCGCGCCTTCGTCCCGCCCTACCAGTCCCGCCTCCCGGCCCCCTCCCTCCAACTCAGCCGCCACGTCCGCTGACCTTATTCAGCCGTCCGAAGCCGCGTCCGCGTCACTCCTCGCTGCAGGCGGGGAAGGCGGCGTCCGGCCCGCCACGCCGCAGGACCTGACGTTCCCAGAGACGATGAAGCAGTCATTCCTGCGCGGGACCGACTCGGTCGAGCGCGCGATGAGCAAGCCGCTCGGGGCGCTTGCGCGCATTTTTGAGCAGCTCGAGGAGACGGCGGCCGAGTTCCGCGGTGATGCCGCGCAGCAGCACCAGCAGCAGCAGCTACTGCCGCACGTCCCGCCTGCGCCGCTACCGCCTACTCCTAGCTCAATGTCGCATCCTGCGCGCCCAGGCGTGTCCAAGCGGCGGAGCTACCACGCGAGCCTGCATGGTCCCCCGGCGCCAGGCTCGGGTGGCGGCTACCCGGGGCAGCACCGCCCGGGCCTCCCGCCGCTGCCGGCGTCGTCCGGATCACTGCAGCACGGTGCGCCCGAGCCCGATCCGGCGCTGTACGCGCCTGCGGACGAGACGGACGAGGCGGTGCTCGCCGAGATTGACCGGCAGCACGAGGAGGCGCGCATGGCGGCGCTCGAGACGCTCCGCGGGGTCTTCCCTAACGTCGAGGATGAGGTGCTTGAGATGGTGCGTGCCCGCTGCGTGCGCTTCGAATGTGGGGCCACTGCTGATGCGCTTGCTGATTTTCCAGGTGCTGTTGTCCAACTCGGGCGACATGGGCAAGACGATCGATAGCTTGCTGGAGATGACGTAGCTGCAAGTCACTCGATTCGCAGTGAAGTGAGGAACATGCGACGTTCGGTCGCGAGAGTCTCGCGGCGTAGTACCTGCGCTCGATTGGCGCTCGAGAGGACGAAAGTAGGACTGAGTTGTACCCATCCGCGTGCTCGCTCCAATAGTGCGACGACGTCGCCTCTCCCTAAGCTGTGAAAAGCCCTGCGTGCCCGGTCTCCAGTGGTCGCGTCCATTGTCGTCGTCGCCCCGTGCCGCGATCGTTCCGCGTGCGTCGTCCCCTCTTGCCGACCGGCGACCTCGCTTGAGCGCGTCTCTCCCCTTCGGAGCTTGTCAACGCAGTGAGTGTCTACTCTTATCTATCTGATGCCGTCACGATATCCGGCTTGCGCTCGGAGGGAGGGAATGGGTCGCGATGAGCACGCCGAACGGGGAAGACTGATGAGGCGCAGGCAGCCAGAGCACGGCAGCTTTGAGCTAAGTGCGACCCTGACTGGCTTGTTTCTCATCTACAGATACGCCCTACACCACTCCAACCGTCCTCTGCTCGAGGCGGCGAGGAGGTGACGCCCTTCACGTGAGTTGCCCGAGGTTGCGGGCTCGCCCTCGCTCCGCCTCGTCGCACGCACTGCAGGGACTGACGGGGACAGCGCGCACTTGCAGCACGGACACCTTCTGGACTGACCCGTCGCTGCGCATCATCGCCCCCATGAAGGCCCTCCCCTCGCTGGGCGGTCCTTCCCAAGCTGCCTCGTCCCCAACCCGCCAGCCCACGCTCGCGAGCCCGCTCGTGTCGTCGACGACGCCACCTGCATCCGAAGAGCCGTCGCCGACCGACCTTCTCCTTGCGACCCCGCCCGCGCTCCTCAAGCTCTTCGCCCTTTCCGCCCCCGTCATCCATGCCGCTGCCACCTTCGTCCAGCTTGTCACCTGGACGCACCCGTCCTTCTTCTCCTCCCTCCTCGTCCTCCTCGCCTGGTGGAGCGTCTGCCTCTTCGGCTACTGGGTCGCCCTGTACGGCGTGAACGCCGTCATCCTCGCCCTCCTCCTTCAGCGGTACCTCACCGCCGCTCGCCGCGGCAAGGGCGCACCGCCTTCCTCGATGCGTCATCGTTCACGCCCAGCGACCCTCTCCCCTGCCGCCTACGCCCAGCTGATCAGCTCGGCGCACATTCTCGCCGAGCACATCCAGTCGTTCCGGACGAATGCGATCCACCCGCTCTCGCTCCACTTTAGCCTCACGCCACTGCGCCCGTCGACCCCCGCGCCGGCGTACGAGACGGCATGGCTCCTCGTCACGTCGTACCCGTTCTACCTCGCCTTGACGTACGCCATCCCGCTGCGGTACCTCTTCCTTCTCGCCGGGACCGTCGCGATCCTCTGGCAGGCGCCATTCTTCACGACCCTGCGCGCCCTCCTCTGGCGCAGCGCCTTCGTCCGCTGGGCCTGCCGCCTCTTTGTCGGAATTCTCCGCGGCGGCAAGGGCGTGCGGACCGAGTGGGCGCGCACGCAGAGCGGCATCGGCATTGCCGGCCTCATCGGCAAGCAAGGCGCCGTTCTTGGTGGACGCGGTAGGGCGGCGGGCGCGGCAGCGGCGGTCGAGGAGAAGCCCGTCAAGAAGCCCCGGAGCAGCAGTGCGGGACCCGCAGCAGCTCCGCCGCCTTTTCCGCCCCGCGATGCCTCGGACGGCGCACCCTCGCCAATTGTGCCCGAAGCGGTCGTGGAAGAGGCGATCGTGCCCGAAGAGCATGCGGTGGAGGAGGGCGAGGACGTGCAGGTCCAGTTCACCGTGTTCGAGAACCAGCGATGGTGGGTAGGACTCGACTGGACACACGCGCTCCTTCCAGGCGAGCGGGCGAGCTGGTAAGCCTCCATGGATTCACGCGATTGAGATGTCGGAGCTCATGTCCCCGGTCCTCGTAGGACCGACTCGGAGAACAACCCTGCCAATCCGCCAGCGTCCTTCGCCCTCCCGCCTGCCTCGGTCGCCTACGTTCCCTCGCCGACCAAGTCGGACCCGCACTCGCGTCTCAAGAAGACGACCGAGTGGCGCTGGCTCGACCCGGAATGGCACGTCCTCCGCTCGGCCCTGCCGTCCGTCACCCTTCCTGTCGGCAGCGGCAGTGGCGGTGGCGGTGCACCCGTCGCGCCTGATGGGACAGCTGGCGGCGCTGCAGCCGGAGCGGGCTCGGCGCCTGCGTCGAACAGCGCCGCCAACCCTCCCTCGCCGACTTTCGCGCGCACGTTCGGCGCCCTCGCCTCGCAAGCGAGCAATGCGCTCTCGTCGCACTCGTCCAGCCCGGCACCCTCTTCGCCCCCGCCTGCACCGTCCGCGCCATCCTCGCTTCTCAGCTCGGCCGCAGCGCTCACCGGCTCGCACAGCGGCGTCCCGACCGCCTCGCCGAGCTATACCTCGGCCTCGGAGCTCTCGTACGCCGACTCTCCGCTCTTTGCCGCGTGGCAGGTCGACGACGAGGGGTGGCAGTACGGCGACAACCACTTTGAGAAGATGGGCCCGCGCGGAGGGCTCGGGAGGTACACCCGTCGCAGGGCGTGGGTGCGCCGTGCCGGGCTCGTCGAGCGCACGGAGCGCGTGCCTGGCGAGTCGGCCCCAACGGCGGCGAATGGTGCTACCAAGGACGAGGCTGCGAAGAAGGACAAAACGGCGAGCAGGTCCGGCGCAGCGTCGAGTGCGCTCAGGGGTGAGAGTGCGCGTAGGAGAAAGTCGACGCTTCCTGGCGGTGCTGGAGGAGAGAAGGACGGGGGCGGAGAAGGAGTGACGGCGGGAGGGGGCTGACAAGTTGTACAGCAGGGGGTGTTTCCAGCTTTTCTCCCGTGTGCAAGTAGCTCGTGCTATTCCTCTCCCCTGGGCGGAGCAACGTGCGCGAAAGCTTGCTCGAGAGATGATATGCGTTGCACGCCAGATGCCGTCTGGGCAGCTTGGTCTTCGATGCCGCTGTCGGAACTGCTTGAGATTACGTCGGGAGGAACGTCTGCGCGTTGAAGTACTGGGCGGCAAAGTCGTCTTTGAAGTTGACGATCCCGCCGAGGATGGCAGCCGTCAAGCCGAGGCAGGACACGGTCGTCCAGATGGCACCCCAGACTTGCGCCGGAAGCCCTGGTGAAGGCGCAGTCCTCGTCAGACTGGTCACGCGGCGGCGAAAAGGGGATGTGACGCACAAGGGTACAGGCTTTGGAAGGCGCAGACGTCCGATTCGTTGATCTTCTGCTTGGCATGGCAAAGGTTAGAGACTGAATTCAGCGAGTGTGACATTTTTCGCTCACATGGAAGACGAGGTCATCGAGCTGGTCCCATACGCTGTACTGCACGTATAACCCTGGTGAGCTCGAAGAGGTAGCCCACAAGAAAGGCACGGGAAGTGTACCATGACTGCGTGCGTGCGAAAGGAGGAGCTCGGTCAGTCTGGACTACCGAGTGCCAGAACTTTGAACACGTACCGTTCATGCAGCCGATAAGAAGCAGAAAGAAGCGCAGAAACGCGCCATGCTGGACGATGTCTGCAGGTCTCCCGTGTGAGCTTCACTCGCTGCGCGCTACCAGCAATGCGGAACCCACAGAGGATCAGGATCAGGCCCTGGATGAAGGTTACGTTGAGTAGTGTGAAGCGCGAGGTGCGCGCCCAGAAGCACACGATCGAGAGGTGCACAAAGAGTGGGATGGCGCTGCCGAAGTCGTCTAGAACGGTCAGTGCCGTTCTTCGACTCGTACCCGCGGGCGCGAAGGCAGCGCTGAACTGAGTAGGCGGCACACGCACGCAATCTTGCTCGCCTTCTGGTCGAAGCCGGCAAAGATGAGAGCTGCGCCGATCAGCGTCGAGCCGATGTCTGGACGAAAGCGGAGACGGTATCAGATCCTGGCTCGCTGACTTGCACCGACGGAGGAGAGCAAGCAAGTGTTGTCCAGGACGAAGCGGAGCATGCTGCCGCTGCGTCGGCGCAGGCGATGAGCGAGACTTACAACCCGCCGGTAGCGACACGAACGCCCACCCGCCAACCATCCTCGTCGACCCGCCCTGGTTCGGATCGAGGATCAAGCTCTCGACTTTGGCGCCCGTAAGCGTGCCGGCGATCCCATGGCTGCGGTTCTCGCGGACCGTCAGCGTGTCTAGCAGCGAGGAAGAGGGAGAGGGAGACGAACCATCCTTCGTGGCAGGCGACGGCGCAGAGCTTGAAGGGGAAGATGATGGAGCGGGCGATGTAGAGGTTCCAGCTGAAGAGGAGGACAATCACGCTGCGGGTGACGGGAAGAGGGGTGCGTGAGCGAGGCGTCCGGCGGGGTCACCCCCTTCGAGGACGCACCAGGCTTCGACCCAGTAGATCGTCACCCACTGTGTCTGCAGTCATCCCAGCAAGGTCAGCACCCAACATCAGGCCGGAATGGCGAGAGAGGCGGCGAAAGAGGGCGCACATGCGTGAGCTCGAACGGTTCTGGCTCGTCCTGGGCTTCGTCTGCGCGCTTGACGAGGTAGCGTGCGGCGTGCTCGAAAGCGTATCCGACATGGTCGGCGACTGGGAGATACATGTCGAGCGGATGCAGGGACGGCGTCCAGGCAGGCACAGCGAGATACCGCGCTCGCGAGCGGGTGTTTGCGTCCAGTCAGCGAGGAAGCAGAGAGCGCCCTGCGCGACAGCAAGAAGCAGCAAGAGCGAACGCGGAAGGAGTAGCCGGAAACAGGAGAAGCACGGCCGTCCCGCCCTCCGCGGATCCTCCGTTCGCCCGCACGGTCCGCTCGGCAGTGTGTGCGACTCAGAAGCGAGTGCAAGCGCGTAGGACTACAGACGACAAGGCGAAAAGCCCTAGAGTGGTACACGGAGAGAGCACATAGACCACATCACGCCGCGGCGCTGTCGAGCGGGACGCCCGCAGCGGCAGCCAGCTCCTTGAGCGGGGCGTGGTCGCGGGTGTTCTGTGCGAGTTTGAACAGAGCTTCAGTCGGCGCTCGCAGCCAGAAAAAGGGGAAGCAGGACGGACCTGCATGCGGTGGCACCACTTCAACTGGCCCTGCTCAAAGACGCACTCGCCGCCGAGGCGACTCCACTCGCCAGGGAAGGCGACATTGCCCATCTGGAAGAAGCTCTGCTCACCGCGTCACCACGCGACAGTCAGCAGCCTGAACCGGACCGGCCGGGGCGTGCGGCCGACAGCTCGCAAGGACAAGGAAAGGGCGCACCGAGATGCTCTTGAGCGCGACGCCGGCCATTCCCGACTTCTGGTACTCGGGCCTCGTCTCGCCGCTCCCGAGGTTCTTCCCCATCCCGAGCGCGTCGTACGACGCGCCGTCGCGGTCGGCGTACAGGTCGAAGGGGCACGCGACGAGCTTGCGGTACGACGAGAGGTAGCTCGAGTCGCCGCAGCCGATGATCGAGAGGCGGACGTTGTGCGCCGAGAGGAGCGGGGGAGCAAAGTGCTGCGAGAGGTGCTTGACGTAGTCTTGACACTGTTTGCGATCGGATCAACAGGGAGGGACGAGGAGAAGGTCGGCGGCGAACCAGAGTTACGAGGCGATCCGAGGGAGCAGCGAGCCTGTCAGTCGTCTCTCTCAACTGTAGTAGGGAGTGTCCGCCCGACGCACCAGGCCGCACCCAAAGTGCCGGATCCACACGACGACGGTCCTCCCCTCGTCCTGCCCCTCCCACAGCTCGCCGAGCCGGTGCTCCTTGCCGTGCTCGTCAAGCACAGTCACCTGTGCAGCGCGCTGCACGTCTTCGGGCGCGGGCAGCGCGGATGTAGGGTGGGCCGTCATCGCTGCGAGGGGTGGTGGGGAGGAGGCGGGGGGGGGGGGGGGTGGCGAGAGAAGCGCGTGATCGAGCGGCGCGGGTAAGAATAGGCAAGTTGGCAGTTGGCACAGCTCTCGCTAGCAGGCAGCGGGTGCGGAGCTGAATCGGTTTGCGAGTGCTAAGGGTCAGGCGGCGAAGCGGCGAAGCGGCGACGCTTCCGCGCTCGAACGACCAGCTTGAATCTGGCGCCTCAGCCGCGAAACATCGCCTCTCCTCGAAGACTCGTGCAGCCATACAGCGAGAACAGTCGCGTTCGTTCAAGAGAAAAAGAAAGGCGGTGTGTATGCAGCTACAGCGGTGGGGACGAGGCTCGTTTTCCGCTCAGAACGAGTCCATGTCGCCCGGCCCATCGAGGTCGGCGTCCGAGTCGCCCTCCTCGATCTCCTTGGCCTGTGCGTCGCGAAACATCCCGCCGAGTAACCCGAGTCAGCGCCTGACGATTCTGGACACGAGCAAGCGGGTGGGACAGCGAGAGGGGACGGACCAGCTCGCGCTCGCGCTCGCGCGCCTCGCCCGCCGAGGCGAGCTCCTTCGAATGAGCGTTGAGCGGGTAGCGCATCGACTGCGTGTACGAGGAAGCAGCACCACAAGACAAGTCAGCACGACGCCGACGCGCAGCAGACACGATCGGGAACGCGGACGGACGCACCTTTACGCTCTGGTTGTACAGCTCGAGGAGGAACCCGATCCGGCGGTCAAACTCGCGCATCGGCTCTCCGGTCGAATACACGTCTCCGCCCTCGCGGCTCGTCATCTCGCCCTTCTCGTGGTCGACCCTCGCGACCACCACCCCGTCGCGAATCGCCTTGGCGACCATGTACTCGGCATCCTCCTCGCTGTCGAGCGCGAGTTTGGCGCTAATGTCGCGCAGCGAGATGCGCGAGTAGGCGAGCGAGAGCGTGCGCAGCGCCGTCTTGAGCACCGTGTGCCGCAGGCGCTGCACGAGGCTCTGCGTGCGGTCCGCGGCAAAGACGGCGTGGTGCGTCGACAGCGCCGCGTTGAACGCCTGGATGTCGCCGACGCGGACCGCTGGGCAGGGCGGCGCCAGTCAGCGCAGTGCTCGGAGCGAGTGACGTCCCGACAACGCGAGCACAAGAGAGAGGGGACGAAGCCCGCGCGGCGAAACGCACCCTGAGCAATCTCCAAGTACGGCCGGAGGGCCTTGCGCAGGACGACGTCGCGGAAGACCCTGCGCTCGGGGATCTCGCCCATGAGGAGCTCGACGAGGACGGCGAGCTTGTGCGCGTGCTGGAAAAAGCCCGGCGCGGCCTTGAAGTCGGACGGGCCGCGGCGGATCGCCTGCAGGAGCGACGCGTGCGCAGAGGTGTAGTCGAGCTGGATCGCGCGGATGCGGCCTGCGGGCGCGAGAGAGAGGGTGTCACTTACGGCGTGCAGGCTCAGACAGCAGCGGAGACAAAGCTCTCGCCTCGGCTGCACCGCATCGAGGCAGGATCGCAACAGAGGACCGGCAGCGCACCGACATAGTAGTACCACCTCGCGAGCTGGCTGTTCTGCGCCGAGTGCTCCGGGAACTGGGTCTTGCTCACGAGGCGGTCGGCCTGCTCGTACAGGCCGTGCTCGAGGTAGTTGCGCAGGAGGAGCGGAAGGAGCGTCGCTTGCAGGTCGTTGTCGTGCCGGAGCGCGGCCGTGCGCTGCGCGGCGAGGAGCGTGCTGCAGTGGCGAGGGAAAGGGAGCGGACGTGAGCGGGCGTCGAGTAGGCAAGAGAGGAGAAGAGGAGAGAGGGACGCACGGACGAAGGGCGGCCGTGTCGTCGCCCGAGACCTCGTGGAGGCGAACCCAGTAGAAGTAGAGCTTGCTGAGGAGCTGGTCGAGCGTGCGGCGGTTGAGCTGGGCAAAGCGCTCGATGAGGGCGGTCGCGAGCTCCTTGCCGCGCGCGTACTCTTTCTGGTCGAGGAGGCTGACGACGGCGAGGAGGCCGATGAAGGCGTCGCCCTCGGGGAGGGTGCTCGCGACGTCGCGCGGCGCGGGCTCCTTCTTGGCGTCCTTTTTGCCGAGGGCGCTCTTCTTGGGCTTGGGGTTGGCGCTGTCGGCTGCGTCTGCGGGTGTCGGGGTCGCGGTGCGTGAGGGCTCGGCAGAGGAGGGCGCGGGCTGGTTGTCGACGTCCATCGAGGCAGAGGCGGACGAGGACGACGCAGCGGGGGCATCGCCAGTGTCTGCGTCTGCGGGAGCAGCGGGGTTTCCGAGGTAGTCGAGGTAGTACTGCTTGCGGTCCGAGTCTGTCGAAGGACAAGGTGGGTGAGCGACGAGAGCTTGCGTCAGCGCCGAGGGAGAGGGGGGAGAGGGGGCACGGACCTGAGCGGTAGAGCGGGCCGTGGCGGATGGCGTGTGCGAGGAGGTCTGCGCGGTCGCCGAGGTGCTTTCTGAGCTCTGGGAGGGCGCGGAGGGCGCGGGTGGTGAGGCGGGGTTCGACGAGGAGGACGGCCTGGCGGAGGAGCTCGAGGTTGTGGACGAGGTCTGCGCAGGGGGTGCGTAAGGTGGTCAGTGTGTGGGTGTCTCTCGGGTGGCTCTAGCGGGCTGTACGGACTGTGCTCGAGGGTGCGGTAGGGCGATGCGGTGCGCGGAGGACGAGTCGCGGCAGCATCGGGGGCCGGGGCGGGCGGGGGCTGGGTGTCGGGCGGTGCGACCTTGAACTCTGCCATGCTCGCTCACGAGTCTGCTAGAGAAAGCGCAGTTGGACGGGGACAGCCAGAGAGTCGCCCCTCCTTCGCTCCTTCCTCGTCGTCGTCGTCACGCTTGTTCCCGCTCACTCGCACTCGCGAAGATGCACTGGGCACCGCTGTGCACGTGGACGGTCCTCGCTGCAGCCACCGCAGCCACCGCCCGCCTCGCCCTCGACCACGGCAAGCTCGCGCTCGTCGACACGGCCACCGCTTCCGCGCTCGCCTCGTCCACGTCCGTCTCTCTCTGCCCCCGTGGCCCCCGAAAGACACTCACCCGAACACCCGCAGCTTCACCTCGGACCACCCCAACCCGCTCCCACCCCGCGAGCTCGGCGACACCGACTCGCTCAAGCTCTCGTTCACCCTCTCGCGCGATGGCCAGCCCTTCGTCCCCCAGCAGGCCGCAGTCCTCGTCCAGCCCGTGAACGAACACGACCGCGCACCCGGACGGCACTGGACGAGCCCCGCAAAGGTCCGCGCCTCGACCGGAAAGGCAAAGTGGGAACTCGTGCGTTCCCCTCTCCTCCTCCCTCTCAGAGGGCATGCATGCCACTTGCGAGTGCACCACGGAATCGAGCAACGACGGCCCACAACCGCCGACCAAGCGGCGTCCTGCGATTCCGCAACTTGGCCCTCCCCCCGAAGCATCGGCCCCACTCACCCATCCCCTTCTTCCGCACGCACGCCCACAGGACCTCTCGACCGCGCCCCCGCAGCTCCTCTCGCTCGCGTCCTTCGCCCCGCTCTCCTTCACCCTCCTCGTCGGCCACCCGCACGAGGACGCGCCCCTCGCCCTCGCCCTCGGCACCTTCTCCCTCCCCGCCTCGCTCGCCCTCCCGCACCCGTACCCGCCCGTGCACGACCTCCCCGCCCACTGGGAGGCAGAGCGCTACGCCAAGATGCCCACGATCGAGTGGACCTTCCGCGGCGGCGAGAAGCGCGTTAACGGCGTCGTCGCACTCGTCGCGACCGCCGTCGTCCTCGCGCCCTGGCTCGTCCTCCTCGCGACCGTGAGTCACGAGCCGCGACCCTCGACCCGCTGCAGCCCAGACGTCACACCCAGTACTGTGACCTGGCCCCTGACTCGCGCTTCTCCCCCCTCTCGCAGCTCACCCCGCTCGTCCCCTCCCTGCGCCTCTCGCGCCCTTCCACCCTCTCGCTCCCTCTCCTCCTCGTCTCCCTCGCCCTCTTCGAAGCCCTCTTCGTCGCCTACTGGCTCCGCCTCTCGCTCTTCGACGCCGCGCCCCTCGCCGCCGCGCTCGCACTCGTCGCCGCGCTCGTCGGCAGGGGCGCGCTCGGGGAATTGCTCGGGAGGAGGAGGGACGCCGAGAGGAGGGAGATGGGCAAGACACAGTGAGGGCAGGGGTGGGAGTGCGCTCGGGGGGTAGAATGCTCGGAGTGGGCGGTGCAGTGCCGAAAAGGGGCGGCCCTCTCTTACGAGGGCCGCCCCGCTTGTGCTTTCCTACCCCTTGCGGTGCTCACGAGAGACGGTCTGCGCAACGCGAGTCTCTCACACGGCAGAAGGGAGACACAGCGAGGCAAGGCGTGCGCTCTAGTCCATGGCGCACAACCCATCGCAGCCTCACCACCCTCTCACGTCGCAGCTACTCGATCTCGCCCCTCCCCCTCGCGCTATCGCGCTCCCGGATCCCCTCCTCGATCCACGCCCTCACCTCGTCGCTCACGCCCTCGTCCTCGCCATCCGCGCCCACCCCCGCCCACTCGACCAACGCGCCCGTCCGCTCGTCGACCATCCGCGGGCCCGTCACGAACGTGATCGGCGGGAGGCCGCTCGCGGTCCCGGTCCCGGGTTGACGCGATGCGCGCGGTGGCGGTGGGGGCGGCGGCGGGGCGGGGAGAGTGGAGAGGACCGTCCGTGCCAGTCGTGCCGTCTCGAACGGAAGCAGCGCCGCCCCTCCGCCTCCTCCCGCCCCAGGCCCCCCATCCCTCGGCGCCGGCGCCCGCGGGAACCTCGTCGTCCCCTGCGCCTGCGCCTGTACGTCGGCGGCGCGGCGCTCAAAGTCGGGCGCTGGGTTTGCGAGCGAAGGCGCCGCGGGTGGCGCGGAAGGGGTGGGCTTTTCGTGGATCGTGAGCGACGAGAGGAGGTCTTCGCGGAAGCGCTCCTTGCCCTTGCCCTTGTCCTTCTCTTCGTCCTGCACGTTGGACTTTTCCGCCGCTCCCGCTGAGGCAGCCTGCGCCGCGAGGAGCTCTTGCGTGCTGCGCCTCACGCCCTCTCTCCGCCCCTCGACGTCCTCGAGCAGCTCGACCGCCGCCGCCGCGCCCCGCCCTGCGCGCCCGACCTGGCCCTCGAGGAACGCGCTCCTCGCCGCGCACCTCGCGCCGCAGAACCGCCCCGCCTCGTCCCCCTCTCCCTCTCCCTCCCCGCTGCGCCGCGCGTCAAAGAGCCCGTTGGCGCGCATCCGGACGCGCAGCGTGCGCGGCTCGCGCTGCCGCTCCCCCGGGGCGACGTAGGCTTGTCGCGCCGGGTGGCCGCAGCCCGGGTAGGCGCAGCGGCCGGCGGCGTGCCGCTCTTCGAGGAGGTCGGCGTAGCTCGAGCGCGAGAGGGCGCCGGCGAGGCGCTTGAGCTCCGGGGGAGGGACGCCCGAGGGCGAGGAGAGCGACTCGATGAGGTCGAGTTGGTGTGCGAGCGAGCGCGGGTCGGGCGGGGCGGAGGAGGAGGAGGAGGAAGAGGAGGGAGAGGGGGCGTGCGAGAGGTAGCGCGTTGCGGCAGAGTGCGCGAACGACGAGAGGACGGAAGCATCCTGTGCCGGGGAGCGCGGGGTCGACGAGGTCGCGACGTGGAAGGCGGACGGGTTGCGCGGCGGCTTGGACGCCGGAGTGAGCGAGGGCATCGCCTCTCCACCGAACCGGGCGCGCGCTGCGATGTGTAGCAGGACGAGGATCGGAGCGAGACGAGCTTCCGCGAGAGCTGGAGGAGACAGCGTCGCACCCGCTCACATCGCTCGAGCACGGCTGAGCAAGGGACAGCCAGTTGCACGATCTGACTTGTCCCTGCCCGAGCTGGACTCAGCAGGGCACCGGCTGCCCGCCACCTGCAATCGGCCCTGTTTCCCTTCATCGGTGATGAACCTCCGACGGCTCTCGCGGTGACCGCAGCACGCGTCGCCGATTGCAGGCGCGCTCGTCCAACAACTGAGAGGGCTACACAGGCTCTGTTGGCGCTACTGCTGCAGCTTTGGCAGGAGGAGACGAGGACCAGCCTGTCCCACCGCCGGCCATTTCGCTGCTGAGTGAGCCTAGCTCCACGAGCACCTGACCGCCGGAAACCGCCCCTGCGAGCGTCGTCCAGGAGCAATTGCAAGCTAAACCGCGCTCTGACTTGCTGACTCGTCGCCTTCGCTGAGGTCAACGTCGAGCGGTTGGGCGGCACGGCGCTTATCCTCTTGCGCTTCTCGAACCGGGTCTCATTCCCTGCGCTTCTTCCCTCTCGTATCTCACATCGAGCGCTGGGCCTGCCGCCATGCTGGACCAAATCAGACTGCCGTCAACCGAGTCGATGCGCGTGATCGTGGCGACTCTCGTCGCCTCGCTTGCTGCAGGCCTCTTTGGGTGCGTGCCGGACATTTGGCAGTGCTGATGGCAGCTCACTGACTCTGTAGCTGAAACAGCTTCGACACCGGAAGGTAAATTTACAGCTGCCTTGACTCTCAACGCCTTCGCCCTGACAACTCGCACAGCATCGGCGCCATTACCGAGATGCAGGCCTTCGTTGACGACTTTGGCCACCTCTCGCCAACCCTGCGCGGAGTAGTCGTTGCGGTCATCCTTCTCCCGTCCGCCTTTGTCGGCATGACAGCTGGAAACGTCGCCGATAAGATCAGCCGCAAGTACGCCATCGCGCTCGGCGCTGTCATCTTTGCCATCGGCTCTGCGATTAGCGCGGGCGCGACGTCGCTCGGCATGCTCATCGGTGCACGCTGCCTGGCGGGGATCGGCGAAGGCCTCTTTCTGCCCGTCGGCGGCGTGTACCTCGCCGAGCTGTCGCCGAAACACCTGCGGCCGCACATGATGCTCTTGTACCAAGTCTACAATGCCGGAGGAGGTGCGGCTTCTGCTCCCGCTCGCATGTCTTTCAGCTTGCAGTCTGATCATCTTATCTCCCAGTCACGATGGGCTTTTTCGTCTGCTACGGTAGCGCCAACATCCCCAACTCGATGGGCTGGCGCTTCCCCTTTGTCCTGCAGACCTTCAGCGCAGTCGTGCTCGCCGTCGGCTGCCTCTTCATGCCCTTCTCGCCGCGCTGGCTGCTCACCCAGGGCCGGCGGGAAGAGGCCGAGGCGGTACTGAACCGCCTCGTCGGGCCAGAGCACGCCGCCGAGCGCAGGGAGCTCCTCTCTGTCCCTGCGGCGCAGGCGGCGGCGAGGACCAAATCGCAGCTCGACGCGATGCGCGAGATCTGGGAGCCCGGCGTGCGCGGCAGGACGATCCTCGGGCTCGTGCTCAACGTGTTTATGCAGCTCAGCGGGATCGACTTTGTGCGTGCCGATCTTCCCGTCGCCTTCTCGTCGAGTCTTCGCTGACCGCCAAGCCTTCAGGTCTTGTTCTTCGGTGAGGCTATACATACGCGTCCGAAACGGTCATCCTGCAATGCAGCTGACCGTTGCCTTGGCTTACAGCTCCCCTGCTCTTCAATCAAGCCGGCCTCGTAGGTCTCCTCTGCCTTGCGCTGCAGGCAACGAGTCCGCTGACTCGCATCTCGCAGGACCCGTCAACGTCCTCGTTCATCGCTTCGGGCTGCACCGGTATCATCCTGACCATCGGCACAGTCGTTGGCTCGTTCTACATCGACAAGGTTGGCCGGCGCAAGATCTGGATCTGGGGCGGGATCTGCATTGCCTTGTCGCAGCTTGTGCGGTCTTTCTCCTCTCCCGCCCTCGCTCGACTGACTGTCTTTGTATCAGGTCCTCGGAGTCTTCTATGCAACAAAAGTGACAGAGAAGAGCCAGGCGGGGAAGTATGCCGTTATCGTCTTCATCGAGCTGTTCGCGCTTGCGTTCACGATGTCGTGGAGTCTCATCACCAAGCTGTGCGTCCGCTTCCGCTTGCGCAACTGCTTGGCACCCGGACCTTCCTCCAAAGTTTTGAAGGGTGCTGACAAACGGTCCGCGCAGGTACGCCGCCGAGATTCAACCGAACCGCACCCGCGCCGCAGCGACTTCGTTTGGCATCGGCACGAACCAGCTCGCCAACTTCTGCGTGAGCGCTTCTTGTTCTCGCAGCAGTTGGGACCAGGGCTGACTGTGGCTCGCCCCGCAGGTGGCTGTTTCCGGGCCCGCCTTCCTCGCTTCTTCCAGCTACGGACCATATTTCGCGTACGGGTCCTTCAGCGCCGTAGGCGCCTTCTTTGGCTGGGTCTTCATGTACGAGGGTGTGTCTTTCATCCCCTCTGTTGTACAATCTAGCAATTTAGCTGATTGTCCTCTGCCTCTTGGTGCAGTCCGCGGGGAGTCGCTCGAAAAGTACGCCCAGTATTCTCGTCCGGACCCCTGCATTTCATGCGTAGCAGATACTGACGGTCGCAACATCCTGGCAGAATTGACGAGATCTTTGAAGGCAGTCCTATTGCCATTTCCTGGCCCGCCTTCTTCCGCCCGACGCGGCAGCGCCTGACCGTAACGCGCAGGCGGCGCAACAGTCGGCACAAAGCAGCAACCCTCCCTTCTCCTGAGATCAGAACGGAAGGAGTGCAGCTGCGGGAGCTAGGCAATGCTGCGGCGGTAGAGGATTGAGTGGTCCACAGCCGCGACTTGAGCTCATTTTTTCTTGGCAGTCCTGCCCTTGCCCATTCAGTACATGTGCCTCACCAGAGCAACAACAGAGGCTGCCAGGTCGTGTTGACAACGCCTAATTTGCCCACGGCTCGCTGGATAGCTCAGGGATCTTCCAGGCACGCAAAGCCCGCCTCCCGCCACCAGCCCAGATGCACTCAGCTGATGCAGTAAATCCGTGGAGCGCTTCGTTGCTGACGCTCGAAGCGGCAACGCCAGAGTGCCTAGGATGCGAGCGCTTCTCCCTCGCAAACTTGTCTCGTTCCCGCTTCTTTGGGAAGGGCTCGGCACGCTCTTCTTGCCCATACTGTGCGTCTCTCAGTGTAAAGTCAAGGGAAACCGCGCGTCTACGTCATTGCAGAGCGTCCAGGAAAAGAGTACCGCCAGATCCGCTGGTTCCTCCTCTCTCCCTCGCTGCCCCAAATGCGCGACACGACCAAGTGTTGCGGACAAAGCGCTCGACCGACGGAGAGGTCGCGGAGCGGTAGTGTGCGCGAAGAGGGCAGGAGGGAGGTTGGGAAGATCGGGACTGGTTGCCAACAAAAACCTCGAGCGGCGCACGGAGTGCGGGATGCGGCGGAGGGAGAGAGCGATAAGCGGTGGGATGGAGAATGGCGGGTAGGAGTAGCGGGACTTGACGAGGAGGCGGGAGCGGGAGAAGGTGCCGCAAATGTCGAGGGATGCGGCAACGACGGCGAGTTGAATCGGGTCGAGTGGAGAGGGCAGAGATGGAAGGGAGGGGGCCGGTTGCGCGGCGTAGAGTGCGCCCATTGAGAATCCGCTCGTCGAGCCTTTGGCGCGTTGAAGAGGAGCGACCACGGCAAGAGGGGAAGAGGAGGAGACGAGCGATAGAGGGGGAGCGGCAAGTGGGGTGGTGATGGAGAGTGGGAAAGGGCAGGCGTGGAGTGGGAGTGCAGCAATGAGAAATCGAGCGAGGCGACGACGACGAGACCAGAAAGGAGAAAGAGAGCTGGCAGTGGTTGGGAGAAAAGTACAACGAGACGGGAAGAAGGTGGAAGTGGGACCACGACTGCACAAATGAGAAAAAGGCTGTACAGCAGGTGGGAAAGGGAAAGGAGGGGAAAGAGGGAATTGCCGTGTCGCGTCGGCTTTGCCGTTCTGCTCACATAAGCCATCTACCGCCCCTGCGCCGGCGGGCCTTGCGCACGCTGCTGACCCGCGAGCATAGCCTGCTGCTGCTGCTGCATGAACTGCTGCTGCTGCTGCTGGTACTGCGCGAGGAGGTGTGGCGGGATCTGCTGCCCCTGCGGACCGGGCGCTGGCGGGAACTGCGACTGCGGGTAGCCGGCTTGGGGAGGGAACTGCTGATGTTGCGGCTGCTGCTGCTGAGGTGGCCGCGGGGCGCCGTTCTGCGCCTGCTGCCCCTGCTGAGAGTACGCGCCGTAGTACGGCTGCTGAGGCTGTTGCGGCGCGGGTCCCGCTGCAGATGTCGGCGCAGCGCCCGTCGCGGCTGGACCAGAGGGCGGCGGCGCGAGCTGCCTCTGCTGCGGCGCCTGCATGCCGTGCCCGCCGACGCCCGCCGGGCGCGCAAGCTTCTGCCCCTTGGCCGCCTCCTGCGCCTCCTTGACCTGGTCGTCCGTCTCGGGTGCGACGTAGAGACTGCGGTCGATGACGGGCGGGATGGGCTGGATCTCGGTGCCGAGCTCCTGCTCGATGCGGTACAGGTTGAAGCGGTCGTCGTACGTGATGAGGTTGATGGCGAGACCGAGGTGCCCGTAGCGACCCGAACGACCGATGCGATGGAGATACGTCTCCGCATTCTTGGGGAAGTCAAAGTTGATGACGACGTTGACCGCCTGGATGTCGATACCGCGAGTGAGGAGGTCTGCGCAAGAGCGGGACGATCTCGATCAGTCGGCGAGTTCACGTAGACATGCCAAGCTGAAGCCTCCGAGCAACTACGCACCGGAGCAGACGAGGTTGCGGCAGACGCCGTTGCGGAAGTCGTGGAAGACGCGGTTGCGGTGCGCCTGGAGCATGCGCGCGTGCGAGTAGAAGCACGAGTAGCCGAGCTCGGTGATCTTCTTGGCGAGGAGCTCGACGCGGTTTGTCGAGTTGCAGAAGATGATCGACTGGTTGATTTGAAGCTGCGGAGGCACCAACGAGCGTCTTCTCAGAATCTGGGCTAGACTCACGAAAGAGGGACCGGCCGCACCTTGGAGAAGAGGGTGTTGAGGCAGTGGACCTTCTGGCGCTCCTCGAGGAAGGCGTAGTACTGGGTGACACCGCGGAGCGTAAGCTCGTCCATGAGGTTGATCTCGTACGGCTTGCGCATCCACTTGTCCTGCGCGAGCGGATCGAGGGTGGAAAGTCAGCGGTTTGAGCGAGCGGAAGCGTCTCAAAGAAAGCGACGCACCTTGAAGTCCTTGACGATGATGGGGAAGGTGGCCGAGAAGAGCATGACCTGGCGCTCCTTGGGCATGAAGGACAGGAGCTGCTCGATGACGGGCGTAAACTCTGGCGAGAGGAGCTTGTCGGCCTCGTCCATGACAAACATGGGGCACTCGCTCAGGTCGGCGATGCCCTTGCCCGCGAGGTCGAGGATGCGCCCGGGCGTGCCGACGAGGATGTGCACCGTCTCGCCCAACCGCAGAATGTCGTCGCGCAGCGTCGTGCCGCCCGTCGTCACCATGATTTGCGCGCCCGTGTGCTTGCCGAGCGTCTTGCACACCTGCGAGGTCTGGAGCGCGAGCTCGCGCGTCGGGACGAGGAGGAGGGCCTGAATCTTGGGGATCTTGGGGTTGACGCGCTCGAGCGTCGGGATGATGAAGGCGGCCGTCTTGCCCGTGCCGTTCTTGGCACGCGCGAGGATGTCGCGACCGGTGAGTGCGATGGGAATCGCCTCTTCCTGGATGGGAGACGGGCGCTCGAACTGCGTGGACGCGCATGAGCAAGCGAGGTCTCATGAGGAGGACTCGAGTGGGAAACGCACGCCGGCCTCAAAGATTCCCATCAAGAGTTCGCGCTTGAGGAAGTAGTCCTCAAACTCGTTGCCCTTGGTCGCCGTAACATCCTGCGAGTGCCAGAATGAGGTGAGCCCTCCTCACTCGAACGGTGCGGAGTGCGGGGGGAAAGGACGGACCTCAGTCTGGGGGCGGATGTCCTTGGTCGGGACGTTGAGCTGCTTCTTCCAGTCTTCAGGACCGGGTGCCGGGGCGTGTGCGCCCGTCGAAGTAGAAGGGCCGGACATGGCGAGGGTCGGGGGGGAAAAGGGGAGCGAGTGCGGAGCGCGAAGAGAGAGTGCGCGCGGGGTGCAGGTCGGTGCAGACGAGGGCTGCGGTACGTGTAGAGCGCCTCGAGGTGCGTGTGTGGGCTCGCGGGCGGTGTGCAGAGTGCGAGCGAGGTGCGACGGCGAGAGGATGGACGGGGTCGCCGAGAGAAGACGAGCCGGGGCGGAGTGGTGGAAAGGGTGCGAGGCGCGAGGGAAGGGAAGCGCACAGTCACTCGCAAGCGTCAGACTCGGCACGGCGGGCGCGAGACGAGGGAGCAGAGCGGCAGCGTCGAGGTCGTCTCGCCGCGACGGCGACGGCCGCCGTTTGCCCAGGGGGAACCGACCTCCCCTCGCTCTCTCCCTCTCCTCCGCTCTTCACGGTGCACTGAGCACGCAAAGGGGAGAGCAAAAAAGGTGTGATCTTACAGATGGAAAACAGCTGCGAGAAACCGAACGAATGCAGGGGGCCACCCGCGCCCCTCTCCTCTCCTCCCGCTCTTCTCCCACTCTCGCGCGCGCACTCATTCAACCGAACAGCCAGCTTACGCCGACTTCTCGACGTGCCGCTCGACGTGCCATGCCTTCTTGATCAGCTCGGTCAGGCCTGCGAGAGCGCGCGGGCGGTCAGTGTCCCGAGAGCGCCAGAAACGAGCAGCGTAAGCGGCAGTCAAGCGAGACGCACCAATGTCGTTCGTCTCGAACTGGTACACGCCGACGAGAACACCGGTGGTGAGCAGTCGCAGGGTCCACTTGGCGATGACGCCGAGGACGGGGAACTTGCGCGGGTGCAGGTAGTCGGTCAGGACCGCGTCGAAGCCCTGCAGAAGAGTGAAGCCGGGGTCAGCGCGTCCGAATGAGACCGAACCTGGCACCTGCAGCACTGCTCTTTGCAGGACAGCGCGGGAGCGACAGCGGCAGCGACTCGACGCACAATGTGCGAGTGGGCGACGAGGGCGGTGCAGAGGACGCCGTCGACGACGGGGTTGGCGGACGAGACGGCGGTGGCGCCGATGAGGGGGACAAGGGCGGCGCTGAGGAGGCGCTCAAAGGTCCAGTGGTACGACGAGTGCGCCTTGTCGGGCGGCGGGAACGGGGTCGGGTCGTTGACGGTGCCCTCGACGTCTGCGCGGTGGGACTGCGCGTCAGTCTCGGATACGACAGAGCGTATGTATAGCGTGCGAGTCACTCACAAGCTGCAGATAGGAGTAGGCGAGCGAGCGAGAGAGCGGAAGCGACGGAGCCAGGAGGGAGGTCAGTCTCGCTAGACGGGCTACTGCGGAAAGGCCGGGAGGTGCGCACGCTTCTGCGCCGAGCTCTGCGCTGCGAGAATTGGCCGGGCTGCATACAGAACACACGGCCGGGTGGGTCAGCGCGGTTCGTCGAGTGAGCCGCGGTCGGGCGCGATCGCGAGAGGAGGGAGGGCTCGACGGACCCGAGTGGAACGGGCGGGTGGCGAGGTGGCGGACGGCCGAGGGGCGGACGAGTGCGCGCTGCATCCTGGCTCGAGTCTCGCGAGGGCGGCGGGGCGGAGAGACGAGGGACGAGGGCGGTGCGGAGGAGAGCGGACCAACCCACGCCTCCCCATCGCACGCGCACCGCACACGCGCCGTGGGAGAGTGTGCTTGGGTTCGTAGGTCTTGTGACAGACTCTTTGATTGTGTGACAGCACTCCCTACTTTCCCGAGGTGAGGTGAGCAGCCCTCTCTGCGGCCGGAGTCCGCGGAAGCCGGGTCCTCGTCTCGTCGACGCTCTTCTCTCCATCTCTCACCGCTTGCAGCCACGCACTCTCGGTCAAAGCGCTCACTCGACGCCACTGGGCCGAATCCTGCACCTTTCGAAGCCCCGCTCCCCCTTGCTCGTCCTTCCACTCCCCACTTTGTCCTCATCAGCTCAACCGACATCGCCCCACCCACTCCACAAAGCGCCGCCATGTCTGCCGCTGCCGCACCGAGCGCATCGACCAAGCAGGTCGACATCACCCCCGAGGGCCGTGCCGACCTCTCGTGCGTACCGTCTCCCCCTCCTCACGCGCGATGCATCCACACACTGACTCGCTCGAGCACGACGGGGTCAATCAGCGAGGTGATGAACAAGCTCCTCGTGTTCACGGTCGCCATGGTGATCCTCCCCATCGGGACCTACTTCCTCTCGCGCGACTACGTCTACTCTCGTGCGCTCCTCCTCCCTCCCGTCTCTCTCGCACCCTGATCTGACCTCTCTTCCCCGTCCGGCGCACGCAGCTGGCACCTCGCTCACCTATCCGGCCCTCTCGGCCGTCGTAGTCGCCAACGGCGTCCTCGGCGCCTTCATCTATGTCGCCTTCCGCGAGGACGCGCAGGACGCCGAGCGCGAGAAGCGCGCGCGAATCGTCAGCAAAGCGGGGGTGGGAAAGGCCGAGTAGGCGGGCTTCTGAGGCGGAGGAGGGGGGCGACCTGCCTCATCGGGGGAGAGGTCTGTACAGGTGCGCTGCGCTGCGCTGCGTCCTTTCAGGTGCTTCGCCATGCTGACCCGCCCTTGCATGCAGTTCCTGTATGTCATACGCAATGCCTCACTGTTCCGCTGTCCGCTCACAACGACGAGAGCACGAGGGACATGCGAAGTGAATGCGGCGATACATGCGACGATGCGAAAATCTAGTCGAGAGAAGCTACGCAATCCTATACATCCTCTACCCACCCTCCTCGTCTACTCGACCTCCCACGCCCTCCTGCCCTCGACATGCGCGCAGCCCTTCCCGTCCCCGCCGCTCTCATGCTCCCCCTCTTCCCTGCGCCACTCGCCCTCCTCCCTCCTCTCCCTCTCCCACCCTTCCCGCTCCCTCCGCGCCCGCGCACACACCTCGTCCGCCCCGCGCCCCTCGTGCAGCGAGAGGTGCGGCACGCCCGCGCGGTCCGAGCAGTCGGGCACAAAGCACGCGACGAACCGCGCCCTCGCGTCGGCGAGCGCGGCGCGCGACGCCGACGCGAGCGCCGAGACGAGCGACGACGCGCTCGCAGCGGGGAGGGGGACCAACGCGCGCTCGGCGCAGAAGCGCGCAAAGAGCGCGTCGGGCTCGGCTGCGTCCTCCCCTCCGGCTAGGACGAGGTTCCGCAGCGCGGGCTCGAGCCGCGCGACGTCCTCGCGAAAGACGACGACCCGCCCCGTCGCGTCTGCCGCGCTGCCCCCAAGCCGCCCGCTGCGCTCCCACCGCGCCCAGCGCTCGGCGACGTCGGTCGCGCGCTCGAGCGCGCGCTCGCACGCGTCGCTGTAGCCGTCGCGGAACGCGCGCGCCCACTCGGCGTGCACGGCGCGCGCCTCGTCGGTGCGAGGGAGGGAGTGCAGCCCGAGGCCGAGGGAGCGGAGCGAGGGCGCGGGGGGCAGGACGAGGACGTCGCGCACGGGGAAGGGCACCGTGTCGGTCGGGCGGTCCTTGGCGAGCCGGCGCCAGGTTCGCAGGGCTTCGTCGGCGCGAGAGAGGGGGACGCCGGCGATGCATTTGCCTGTGCGCGTGTGCGTGTGTGAGTGAGTGCGAGTGGGAGAGAGAGGGGGGTGAGGGACGAAGGAGAGAGGAACTCACCCAGCCACCGCAGGGTCGCGAGCGCAGTCGCTTCGCGCACGGCCTCGCGGCTGACGAGCCCGCTGCAGCGGTCGAGCACGAGCGTCTCGAGGCGCGGGTACAACCGGAGGAGGGTCGGGAAGCGCGCGTCGTCGACGACGTGCGTCGTCGAGAGGTCGAGGTGCCGCAGCGCGGGAAAGAGCGCTCCCTCTTTCCCTCCGCCTTGTCCGCTACCGCGGCGCAGGGTGGGCGCATCGGTGAGCGCCGTGAGGAGGTTGCGCCTTGGGAGGCGGAGGGTGACGTGCGTGAGCTGGGCGCCGAGCGGCGACGAAGCGAGGCGCGTGAGGCACGCGAGCTGGAAGAAGACGATGGGCTGCGCAAAATCGAGCTCGTGGCCCGCCTTGGGCGCGCGGGCAAACTTGCCCGAGACGGGGACGACGACGGGCGCCGCGGGGGCAGGTGCGTCGCCGGTAGCGGCGGCGTCGTCGAGGGCGGACGCGAGGTCGTGCAGGCCGAAGGCGGGGACCGACTTTTTGACCTGCCCGTGCGTGGGCGGGAGGTCTTGCACGAAGGAGAGGCGACGGAGCGCGGGGAGGTCGGCAGGGTCGGCGCGAGCGAGGGCGAGGGGCGCGAGATCAAAGTACTGGCCCTTGAGGAAGGTGTAGTAGGAGCGCTCTGCGCAGTAGGGGTTGAAGCGGAGGGCGAGCTGCTCAAGGTTGCGCCAGCGCGCGGAGCGGTGGAGGCTGTTTGGGTCGAGGAGGTCGGCGAGGTGGTCGGGGCTGGCGAGGGGCCCGACGGCGAGGTCGATGGAGCGGGCTGCGTGGAGGGCGAGGAGGAGATTGACGACGAGCTGCATGTCATCCCTGTTGGCGGGTGCCTGTGTGAGACTATGCAAGGTGGAGAAAGAGAGGACGAAGAGGGCGCACCTCCACACGCGGACTGCGACCGAGTGGACTGCGGCTGCGAGGTCGTCGTCGTGGGCACGAAGGTGAGCAGTTGCGAGCCATGCCTGGTCTGGGCGGGAGATGCGGAGGTGGCGGCAGAGGGTAGCGGGCGAGAGGGGAGTGGCGGGGAGGGCGCGCGAGAGGGCGAGGGCGGTGTGCTGGAGTGAGTCGGCGGGGAGGAAGGAGCAGACGTGGTCCCACAGCTCGGGCGGGAGCTGCGCGGCCATGCCGAGACAGCGGCGGCGGAGAGGACGAGGGAGCGAGACGGGGAGAGGGTCGAGGTGAGGACGAGGTCGACCCTGCGCTGCACGCACGTCTGTGCAGGTTTGAGTGCAGCCCGAGTGCACTCTCGTTCACACACAGCCACTCTCTACACAGCTCCACCCGCACCTTCCCGCCTCGCCTCGCCCTCGCCCTCGTCTTCCGCGTACTCACTGCTCGTCCGGCTCGACTGCATCCCCCGCCAGCGACCATGGCCACCGCCCAGCAGCAGTCCCAGGACGTCCATCGTCTCGCCCGAGGAGGTCCGCCCTCTCTCCCTCGCTCCTCTCTGCTCGCGCGCCTCATCAGTCTGCACCGCCTCTCCGCTCTCGCTGACGCGGCTCTTCCCCTTCTCTCTCGCGCCGGGTGTGCGTACCACGTGCAGGCAATGCCAGCCTTCTCCGCATGGCCCTCGAACAGGATCCCGACCTCGTCACCAGCATCGACCAGGTGCGTCCCATCCTCGAGGCTCGATCGACCGTGACTCGCACTGCAAAGCGAGTCTCTGGGCCAGTCGAGCTGACGCTCTCACGCGCGCACAGGACTCGCGCACCCCGCTGCAAAACGCCCTCTCGGCCCTCCCGCCCTCGGTCGGCTGCGTCGAAGCCTGCCTCGACGCCTTCAACAACCTCGCAGACGGCGGCTTCGGCGAGCGCGCGCGCACAAAGGTGCTCGAGAACCCAGACGGAGTGGGCAACACGGCGCTGCTCGCGGCGGGTGCGTCGGATGGCTTGTCGTTGCGCGTCGCCTGCTCCTTCCGCTTCGACGCCGCGTCGGAAGCAGACGTGCGCCGCGCTGAATCTCCGTCTGACCCCGGTTCGTCTCCACAGCCTCGACGGGCAACCTCGAGATCGTCAAGCTCCTCATCGGCGCAGGAGCTGACGTCCACGCAACCAACGAGAAGGGCGTGACGGCACTGTGAGCCAGTCTTTTCTCGAACCGCTCGTTGCTGTCAGTGCGCGCAACACATGCGCGTGCGCTGCATATCGCGATTCTTTGTTTGGGCTGATTCACCCGTCTGCTCGGCTGCAGACACTACGCCGCCTCGAAGGGCCATGTCAGCGTGCGTCCCGTCTCTCGTCGTCATGCCCTGCGCATGCTCTCTCGTCTACACACGGCTCAGTTTGACATGCTGCGGTGACGCACAGATCGGCCGCCTGCTCATTTCGAAGGGCGCAGACATCAACACGCGCGACCGCGCAAGCCAGCTTCCCCTGTGCGTCCATCTCTCTGGCATGCAGCGCGCCCTGTCCCGTCTCGACTCGGGGAAAGCAGCATTGACTCCCGGGGCGTACGCGCGCAGACACCGCGCCGCGACGACGGGCTCGCTCCCGCTCATCCACCTGATCCTCGCGTCCAAATCGCCGTCCAAGCCCGAAAAGCCGCGGCTCAACCTCTCTGTGCGTCCATCCCCTCACGCTCATCGTCCCCTCCATCTGCCACGCCGCGTCACTCAAGAGGGCCTGACCGCGGATGGGCGTGGGTGTGGGGTGCCGAAAACGCAGGACCGCGCGGGCAACACGCCGCTGCATCTTGCGATCGAGTCGGGCCACGCCGAGGCCGCCGTCGCGCTGATCGAGGCGGGCGCGGACCGCGACAAGGGCGATGCGGACGGGTGCGTGCCCCTTCCCTTTCCTTCCCCTGCTCCGCCTCGTCTTTGAGCGCTGGACCCGGATCCTCTGGGAAGAAGGCTGACGCTGTAGGACGGACGGCGCAGAGTCAGGCCGGAGGAGATGGAGGGCGTCGGTGGGACGGAAGCCAAGCGCGTGCGCGAGTACAGTGCGTCTCTCGCTCTCGTGCCCTGTCCCTCCCTCCCGCTCGCTCGCCTGCGACTCTGCCAGTGTCGTACGAGGCTAGCGGTGTCCTCGCGTGGGGAGATCGATGACAGCGAGACGCCTACGTTGACGCTGCTCGTTTGATCGCCTTGCAGTCGTGCAGCGCTGCGGACCGCTGTCGTCGTGAGCGTAGAAGGGACGCATCTGCAACACTGCTCACAGCTTCCGCGGTTACAGCTCGTGTCCCTCGCTCTCGCAAATGACTACGACGTCCATTCGAGATGCACGATGCAATCATTTCCATACGAGATCTATGGGTAAGCGACGTCAAGAACGGGTATGCAGCCGAACAACGCGGCGGAGGGGGGGATCTACCAAACGAACCAATGACCGCCGGGCGATCGTACAACAACCGCCTCTCGCCCTCCCTCACAGCTCGAGTCCAAGCCCGACGAGCGCCTCTGCCTCGCGCTCGCGCTCGCGCCGGCGCTTGTCGAGCGAGCCCATGCGGCGCATCGCGAGGCTCGACGGCTCGCGCACGGGCGCGCAGAAGTGCGGGAGGGTGCGCGCGTCGAGGTGGTGTGAGGGGTGGGCGAAGGAGGAGAGCGGCCAGGTAAGAGTGGAGGAGGAGGGGGAGAGGGTGAGGTGCGAGAAGGGGAGCGAGGGAGAGGGCGAGGGGGAGGGAGAGTCGAACCCCGACGACGACGACGACGACGACGACGACGACAAGTACGACGCGGTCGAAGCCGAGCTCGACAGTTCGGGCGTCGAGCAAGAGGCGCAGCTGAGCGCGGGCGACCAGGACGGCGTCGCTGTCCATCCGTCCGGCAGGAGTGCGAACGGCGCCGCGTCTGTCGTGTGCAAGCGGTCGACTCGGACCGCTGGAACACGCTCAGGCGTCGACAGCTCGAGGTGGAACGGTGGAAAGTCCTCGGCCCCGTCGTCCTCCACGGCGTCGCCAAACCGCGCCTCCTCGTCGATCGCCTCGAGCGGGCACCTCTCCCACTCCAGTAGGTCCCGCGCCGCTGCTTCGCGGTAGGCGTCTGCGGTGAAGCGCGCGAGGTTGCGCATTGCCGGCGAGCGCTTCATCGGGCTCGAGTGCGGGCCGACGGGCGAAATGGGCGGAGAGACGACGAACGGCGCCGGGCGCTCGAAGATGGGCAGCGAGGGGAGCAGCGGCGCGTGCGGGAGGGAGAGCGGAAAGATGGGTGACGAGGAGGGCGCGGCGGGCGGGAGGAGCGGAGCCGAGGACGTCGTACCGAGCTGGGCGAGCGACAGGCGCGGTCGGCTCGACGATGATGACACGGGCTGGCAGAAGGGGAATGCTGTGCCGATGGGCGAGTCGGGCAGAGGGCGCTTGCGCGGGTTGCGCGTGCGTGCGGGAGGGGCGGGCAAGCTGGGAGGCGTTTCGCGGAAGAACGAGGTCGAGCGGATGGGCGTGACGGGTGCGACGAGTGCAGCGGCCATGGCGAGGGGTGTTGCGAGAGGGAGAAGCGGACAGGAGACGCGCGAGCTGCAGGTCGTTCAGCGACGAGGGGTTCGTCGGACAGAGCGATGCGACGAGGAAGTGAAGGCAACCTGGGTCAGTTTCGATGTCTCTCGCTTTCTGCGAAAGTATTTGGCCCGTACCTGGTTAGGAGTCTCTGAGTACCGTGAAGTGGGAGACAAAGAGCCGATGCAAGCACAAAGAGCGGCGACAGCGTCCGGACGCAGATGAGAGGAGAGACGCGAGGGCGCGAGCGGCAGGAAAGGCGACGGACTGATGAAAGGCGCCAGGCCCCGCCACGCACGCACGACACAATGAGGGACAAGCACAACACGCGCCGGGCCGGACCAGCCGCCCATGGAGGCCCAAGCCTGCGAACAATGGCGGTCCATCCCCCAGTGTCCCTCTCGCACAGGCGAGACATTCCTGGCTATTGCAGCCAAGGAGCGTTGGTATACCTTTGTGGTTGTTCTGTTGAAAGGATGCAGGGGCTCAGGCAGCGCGGTACACGCGGTGGAAGCGCAGACCGACGAGTTGAGAAGGCCCAAGCGAGAGCGGGTCGTCCGCACTCGTCAAACGCGTCCACCAGCTCCTCTCAGCGATAGAAAGACGCTCGACACGGTCGTGTCGCGACGAGTGGGCAGTCGGGCCGCTTTCGGACAGCTGGACAAGCAAAGTGCGGAACAAAGGGAAGAACAACCCCTCGTAGTTGCCGACGTCCGATCATTCAGGAGACACTCGTTTTTCTGCACGCGTTGCGTCGCGCACTCTCGAGTGTTGTTCTTCGGCAAGGTGGCCGAAATCGCAGCTCAAAAGGGACGGTATGCCGTCTTGACCCACGTCTCATGCTGTACGGTACCACACGTCCGGGTCAATCTCGCTCAGGTCGAAGCGCAGCACCGCCTTTCCTGCTTTTGCCTGTGCCAGCGGTCAGAACGAGGTAAGCGCGGGTCAGAGCTACGCTTCGTCGGGCGACTGCTCGCACCTTGACTTCCTCGACCTGCTCTGCCGTCATGCGCCCCTCCATGACCGGCGGAATGGCCCTGGTTTGTACATATCTGCACGTTGACTCGGTCAGCTGCTGCTCGGACGACGACGGGACTCGCAGAGAATGCACTTGATTCCGCCCTCGTTGAGCGCCCTCAGCCCCGCGCTGTACCCTTCCGGGTCGCCCATCATGTCGAGCATCAGGACGAACTGCTTCTGCGCCATCGTGTGGCTGCGCGTGAGTGCGGAGGAGAGGCGCAGAAGCCTCCCGCGCCGTCGAACAAGGCGGCCCCACTCGGTCGGCCGATGCCGTAACTCTCGGCACGCCCGCCAAGGTGCCTCAAGCGGCGCCGGTTGATCTGCGCTTCGGCAGCTTCGACTCCATTGCTCATCTGTCGCTCACGTGCAAGTCACGTTCTGCGGAATCTGGACCATCTTGCACTGCTTGTCTTTTCAGAAGTATTGACCTGCCCCAAAGTAGTCTCCCACGACAGCGTCTCCCTCGCCGTCTTCCTCCTCCGAGCTATCGTCCCCAGCACCCGCTCCAGCGATGCCGATGCCTGCCATGGCCGCGTCGAGCGACTTGGGCGGCGGAGGCGGAGCGGCCTTGCTCGGCGGGAGGGCGCCAGACCCAACTGCCCGTGGGCGGAACGAGGGGGACGGAGCGGTGTAGGGCTTGAGAGAGAGGGCGGCGCGGCCGGAGGGGAGGCGAGATTGCAGTGTTTGCGCAGAGGGGACCGGTTCGAAGCTGACCTGCGGGATGGGAGACTGGGAATCAGCACGGCATTCGGAGTTTGCAGCAAGCTCGGTGTGGATTGATACCAGCACATAGCCAGTAAGCAGCCGAGTCGCGCCGACTCACCGTGTCGTTGACCTTCTTGTACGCGCTCCTGAATGCCTCGGTGCTCTCGACCTCCTCCTGCACCTTGCCCTTCCGCCCTTTACCCGCACTCCTCGCCTTCTGCGCAAGCCCCTTGAGTCCCCTTAGCCCCTTGTCCTTCTCCTTGAGCGCGTCGAGCTCCTTTGCCGCAAGCGCGAGGAACCCGAGCGCGTCACCCGCAGACCCGTGCTCGCCCGCATCGACGCCGAGCCACTTGTACGAGAGCGCGAGCGCGAGCGTGCGCCCGTCCGAGAGGTAGCGCCGCAGGGCGGGCGAGATCTCGCCTGCGCCGGACGCGCCGGATGACGAGGAGGACACGGTCTTGACGAGCGAGCGCGCCTCGTCGTAGAGGGTGTAGACCTGCAGGTGCAGCTTGGCGAGCAGCGAGGGAGAAGGGTGTGAAGGCGGGAGAGGAGGGCCGGGTGTGGTGGTCGAGTGCGCGACGGAGAGTGAGCGCGAGAGCAGCCGTCGGATGGCGAGGAGATTGGCATCGGCGAGGCACATTCTGCAAAACAGCGAGCGCTCAGCTCTGTTCAACACGGTCGATATACTCAATAATGGCAGGGCTCGACGAACTTGGCCAACGCGGTCGTCACCTCGCGACTCATGTCGATGGGTCGCGTCCGCAACGCCTCCAAGCCCACGGCGGCTTCCCACCGCGGAATGACGACTTCCGCCAGGTGCATGAGCACGCCGCTTGCCTTGCACAGAGTGTCTGCGGCCTGGTTGATCGTCTCGTCGTGCACCTTGATGGCAGAAGAGGAGACGGAGGAAGCGATCTCGTAGGAACCGAGCGAGGCCACGAGGGTCGACGCCTGGTTAGCGAGACAGAGGGCATATGCCAGCAGCGTGGCGGTGAGCTCGGCATGCCTGTAGAGCGATTACAGGGGTTAGACGAAGTTTGCCGGCGAGAACGAGGGTGGGAAGGACGCACAGCGAGGGCAAAGGCACCCGCTTCGCGCCCTTCTTCAGCGGTTGGCTGGACAGCGAGGCGCGCCAATAGAAGTAGACTGCAGAGGAGGAACCTCAGTAAGCCGTCCGAGAGCAAGAGGGACCGCGAGCGAACGCACCAGGGTCGCTGCGGAGGAGGAGGTCGTCTGCCTCGACGCAGGCCAGAAGCGCGTACAAGTGCGGCAGGTACTCTGCTACTGCCTGTGTCAGCAGACGGGCACAGTCGGATCCTGGTCAGCGCTCGTGCTCGTTCCGAAGCAGCGCCTCGACCCGAGCCCCACCTCCGATCCGAGCAGTAACGACGCACCCTCGCAGCGCCAGCCCAGTCAGCGCCCTGTCCAGCTTGCGCTCCTTCTTTGCGGGTGGCCTTCAGTGCCGTGCGGACCCTCCCGCGGGCTGCGTCGGCGTCGGAGAGGTCGCGGGTGTGCGACGAGGTTGGATCCGTCACCAAGTGCGGCACGGCGAAGCCTGCCGGGACGGGCGGGGGTAGCAGCATGGCTTGACTGGGCTCTGGCTGACTGTGGCTGTGTGGCCCGCTTCCGTGTGCTCGCTCGTGCTGACACTCGCCGGTTGCCAAGTCGGGACTCGGCCGCTCCCCTGCTTTGTGGATCCCAGACGCTGCCTTGCTTGGTTCCGTCCCGTCTGCATGCTCAGCAGCTTACGCACAGGCTCGTCCAGAAGCGCATCCTCGATCTTCAGCCGTCCTTCCGCTGCTTTCGCTCTTGCTCGTTCTCTCCCCACTCTCTCCGTCATCCGATCCTCGCCAACGACCTACTCCCGCACCACCGTCCGCACCTTCACAAGCTCCGCAATGGCCGACGACAAGCGCGACATCACCAAGTGGGCCTCCAAGGACGGCCAGTTCCGCCGCCAGGCCTCGTCCTTCCGCGACCAGATCCAGGTCGGCGGCAAGTTCCCGCCCGAGGAGGGCCGCTACATGCTCTATGTCTCGCTTGCTTGTCCCTGGGCGTGCGTCTCGCTTCCCGACTCGCCTGGCCGGGACGATGTGCGCTGATGATGCTGACCTGGTCCCCACATAGTCACCGGGCCCTCATTGTTCGCAAGCTCAAGGGCCTCGAGCGCTTCATCGACGTCGCCATCGTGCACCCGTACATGGGCAATCTCGGATGGAGCTTCTGCCCTCCCGTCCGCGACAGCGAGGGCGGCTACCCGAAGACGGAGGTGCGTCGAAGCGAATCTGCCTTTCTCGCGCTGCATACTCGTGCAATCTCCTGATCTCGTCGCACAACAGGGCGAGGTTGGCGAGCCCGACGGCTTCCCCGATGTCACGGGCGACCCGCTGTACGGCACCAAGTTCCTGCGCGAGCTCTACTTCAAGGTCGACCCGGACTACAGCGGGCGCTTCACCGTCCCGACCTTATGGGACAAGAAGACGCAGACGATTGTCAACAACGAGAGCTCCGAGATCATCCGCTTCTTCAATACCGAGTTCAACAGCCTCCTCGAGGACAAGTACGCCAAGGTCGACCTCTACCCCGAGTCGGGCCGCGCCGAGATCGACGACCAGAACAAGTGGGTGTACGACACGGTGCGCTCATTCTCAAGCGTATTTCGGATGACCGAGTAGCTGAGTTGTTCGCGCGACAGGTGAACAACGGCGTCTACAAGGTGCGTCACTCGTCCCCCTCATCACCTCCCGTCTCCCCTCATCCCTTCAACGGCTCGATCTTTCCCCTGGCCTTACTCATTCACTCACTTACTCGCTCGTCCCGTCGAGAACAGACCGGCTTTGCTACGACGCAAGAGGCGTACGAGTCGAACATCTACCCTCTCTTCGAGAGCCTCGACCGCCTCGAGAAGATGCTCGGCGACGGCAGGAAGTACATCGCCAACACGGACGAGCTCAGCGAAGCCGACGTGCGCTTGTACACGACTATCGTCCGTCTGATTTTCGGCTGCTCTGTTCAGGCGGGACCGCGGAGCTCACTGACCCGTGCCCTCCTCAACTCCTCGCGCAGATCCGCTTCGACCCGTGAGTCTTCCCCAGCTTCTCACGTGCTGGCGAGTACTGATCCAGAGACCGTACACAGGGTGTATGTGCAGCACTTCAAGACCAACCTAGGCACGATCCGCCACGACTACCCGAACCTGAACCGCTGGCTCAAGTCTGTCCCGTCTCAAACGATCCGGTCGTCTCGCTCTCGCTGAACTCTCACTGCCGCAGGAACCTCTACTGGAACTTTGACGCCTTCAAGAGCACGACCAACTTTGACCACATCAAGGCGAGTCCCGCCATCGCAACTCGGCAATTTTTGCGCTGACCCTTCCCTCGCATCTTCGCATTGCTCCCTTCTTCAGGTTCACTGTGAGCCGGCTGTTCCTCCACCTCTCTTTGCGTCATCACCACGCGCTTCGAGCGCTGACTTGGATACTGTATCGTGCCTCTGCAGACACCAAGAGTCACTCGCAGATCAACCCGACCCGCATCACGCCTGCCGGACCCAAGCCGGACATCGAGCCGCTGTAAAGGTCGCAGACGGTTCTCAAAGCCTCGTGAACGGACCGCAGATGTAGGACTGAACGGGACTGTCGGATGTATTGGTGCCCGGAAATGCAGGATAAGTGATGGTACAGCATCGTCTACGAGAGTCACACCATAGCCAGTCTACCGCTTGATGCCCTGCGCGTCCGCCACGTCTGTTATTCTCTCCACCTCGGCCATCCCTTCCTGCAAGGCGCGGTCGTCGCCTTCGTCGTCGCTAATGATCTCCTGCCGTATTCGCCCCGCCTCGTCGTCGAGTCTCCCCTCGCCCGGATCACCCTCCGCCGATTCCCGCAGCGGTGAGGACGGACTCGACTCTTGCCCCGCGCTCTTGCGACTGCTCTTGACCGCCGCCTCGGCCTTCACCCGTTCCGCCTCGTCCTCCTCGGCGCCCGTCTCGTCCGTGTGCGACGAGCTCGGGCTGCTCGAGTCGTCCGGCCCAGGCATGGGCGCCGCGCCGCGCTTCTTGCGGCTCCTGCGCCGGTCGGCCTTCTTGAGGCGCTTCTCATAGTCGCGCTGCCGCGCCTGCTCCTCCTCGTCCACCTCGGCGGCTTCTTCCGCGTCCTCGGCACGCTCCTGCGCCTCGACCTCGCGCTGCTCTCGCTGCGACGAGTCGACACGCTGGCCGAGAGGGACGATGCCGCCCGGCCCGCCAAGCGCGTCGCGCAGCGGTCGAAGGTTGTCGAGCACGCTGTCGTGTAGCGAGTGGAAGAAGGCGAAGAACCGCTGGCGGGGCCCGAGGGGCTCCGAGTCGTCGTCGGCGAGCGACGTGTTGCCCGAAGCTTCGGGCGAATTGGCAGAGACGTAGGGGAGGGTCACGTCGCGCGTCACGCGGAAACCGTCACGGTTGCCGATGTGTTCGGCCTCGACACGCAGCGTGTTCCACATGATGCGGCGCGCGGCCTCGACGAGCGCAAGGATGTATCCCTGCACGGGCACGGACGGGTGCGGCGCCAGGTAGATGACCCATGAGAAGCGCAAGACGACATTGGCGACCGAGGCGATGTAGTACATCCACGGCGTGTCCTTGAAGAAGCCGAGCTCGTTGCGCAGCAGGTAGTGCGACTTCTTCTTGACATTCCGGTTTCCGAGCGACCAATCCATTAGGAGATCTGCGACGTATGTCAGCGGTTAGCGCCAAATTCACGCGGCCTTTGCGGCGAGTTCGTAAGTAATCAGGGAGCCTACGCACCCCAAGAGGACGTGTAGAGCGTATTGATCGTCGCAAACAGGATGAAGACCGCAAGACGCCATGCCTCGTCTTCGCCCGTCCGCGACTTGTGGATACGCCAGCCATAATACGCGAAGAAGTAAGCCATTGTGGCGGAGTACTTGCCACTGCAGAATGAAAAGGCGTCAGCCAAGGTACACGCAGCAGCGAGAGGCAGGTGGCGGACGCGTTGAGCAAATGAAGGCTGCAGACGAGGCGGGTCAGCACGATGAAAGGAAGGAAGGTGATTACAGGACGCACTATAAGCCGTCAGAATCGAAGTAACGCCGGATCGACTGGCCGAATCGCCAGAACGGCGGCAAGCACGACAGGATCGGCGTCGTCCACGTGCTATTTGTCGAGCACACACTGAAGGTGTCGTCGGGCCAGCGCTTGTTGTAGGCGCAATAAAGCAGGCCGAGATTGTAGTACTGAAAGGGGAGCACAGTCAGTGGAACGAACGCCAATCATCGAGCGCGCAGAGTCGAATGACGATGCATGAGGGAAACACAACCCCGCTTGACGTACCGAGTAGTAGAGCGAGTTCATCTCGTCGCCGAGCAAGAAGTCGCGGAACTCGACCGCTACGAGACCGGACGAGATCATGCGGCAGAAACTCCGGAGGAGCCACCAACGTGCGGCGGGGTACAGGACGGGAAAGGGGTTGAACATGATGAGGACGGTAACGACGATCCACGCGAGCGGGTAGGCGGAAGGATGGATCTCGTCTGGCCAGAAATTGGAGAAAGCGGCCCAGAAGAAAAGGCTGAGAATGAAGAAGAGGGTCGCAGGAAGCTGGAAGACAGGCGTCAGATCTCAATTTATCGCGTGTCGAACAAACTGCGCACCTCGAGGTATTGGTGGTAGTCCATGCGGTTGCGGACATCGAGCTCGAAGATTAAGACGTAACTGCTCGACAAGTCAAGTCAGCTGACAAGCACCGGAGACGTAGACTTTGAAGCGCACTTGATACGTGAGTAGTTCCACGCTGCGAGGTTGAGGAAGAACGCAAGTGCAAAGAAGATCGGGAGGTAGCAAGCGCCGAAGAGCTGGAGAAGAGCGGGCCAATACGGGATTTCCCGGCGCGTATGCGCTTTGAAGCCTGTGCGCGAGGGTCAGTAGTGCCTCGTACGCACGTCGAGTAAACGAGCGCTGGACGCACTGAGGACGAGGCCTTCGATCATCAGCGGAAGAGCGGCGCCCATGAGCAAGCCGGCGCGCCACGTCGAGAAATGGTGCCGCTTCTTCTCGCCAAAGTCGCGAAGGCGTTCCAGCCTGCAGATGCGTTCGTGAGACAGTGACGCAGCGGACTAGCGGAACAGGAAGAAACGCACGCCTTCTTGCGATCACCCCGCTCGAACACTTCGGCGAACGCATTCTCCGTGTCGCGAATGAGGTCGTCGAGCGTACTTGACGACGCGAAGTTGGCGGCCTCGACCTTCTCGCTATACTTGGTACTGCATGGGATAGCCGTTGCCTTCTCGAACTTTTTGAGCGCCTGCGATGAGTCGCGCTTAGCGTTGCACGCGCGGCTGAGCAGCCATGAAATCACACACCTTCGCAAAGCCCGTGCGATTTAACACGCGGTAGCTCTTGAGCATGCCGAGCGATCGATAGTACTCGAAGGCTGCGCACACGAAAATCAGCATTCGCTCTGTCTCGCAGACCCAGGCAGGACAACGCACTGGCGAGCTTGAGCTTGCTCCGTGCGTTGGTGTATTCCTCCGGTCGTCGGTGTCGGAACTTGGCACGCTGTTCAATACCCTCGTCATCCGCGTCGTCCGACTCGCCATTGCTATGCTCAGCTCGGGCGTCGCCGTTCACATTGACCGACACGCGCTTTCTCCGCGCTTCGTTGGCGACCCCGTCGTCTTCGTCCTCGACTGCCTTTGAGCGTTGTGCGAGAGTGCGGCGGACGATGTGCGTGCCGGGAAGGTGCGGTACATGGGTGCGTTTGGGGAAGAGGGAGGAGACGAAGGCGGGCGGGTGCAGCTCGCGCTCGCGGAAAGCTTGGAACTCCTTCTTGTGGTCTGCAGGAGCGTGATCAGCACGACCCGCAGCGACGACGGAATGTCAGACAACGTACTAGCGAGTTCATCCCACTGTGCCCGCAACTGCTGGAAGCGCCGAACCGCCTCCTCTTCCCGATCCGCGTAGAACCCGGTCACCCGCTCGAGTTCGCGGTCGAGCAGCGTGAAGAAACGCCGGCACTGCGGCGTCATATGCTCGAAAAGCTCCGGCAAGTCCATGTTGGGCGAGAAGCCTTCGCGCCAGCGTCTGCGCTGGTCGAGCCGTGTCGGTTGGGAAGACAGACGCTTGATGGGCGAAGTGGAGCCGTGCGACAAGTCGGTGTGGCGATCTCCTTGCGGAGAAGTGGCCGGCTTGCGAGCGGCCTGGACAAGCGGACGGCCGGTGTGCTGCGTATCGTCGGAAAGCGGGTCGCCTAACGACGAAGAGTGGTCTGGAGAGGGGAGCGGCGACACAGGTCGTTTGTTGTTGACGGACGGTGCACGGGATCCAGACTGGCCGTTCTCGCGGCGGGGTGGATGGCGAGCAGAAGATGCGAGAGTCGCATCGTTCTGCTCGTCCTCGTCTTCGTCGGACCTGCCACGCTCTAGGTCAGGCTCCTCGAGAGCCCCACCGCCCGCATGATGTGCGCCAGCCGCATCGCCCGGACGGTACTGCCTGTCGCGAATGAATTCTGCATGCTCCTCCGGCGCGACAGTGCCTCGAGTCGGATCGTGCGGGCTCGCTGGCCGGTCGGTCGCCGGCGTGTAGCCCTCATCGACCCGTAGCAGTTCGTCCTCGGCACGTCCAATCTGCTTCTTGAGTGCACGGTACTGTACGGATCGCCGAAGTCAGCGGGCGCGACACACAGCTTGGCGGGCAGAGCTCACGTTGATGTAGGCTTTTCGCCATTCGTCAATCGCGTGCGAGTTGAGGTAGCGCGCGAACTTCATCGGCGGCGAGGAAGCCGCCGACCGCGATCACGGCGGCGGACGTCGAGGATGAGGTGAGCGCAGCTTGTCTGGGCAGACCGGCGGGTCGCTCGTCGGTATTCGGGGCCAGTCAAGCGATGGCCCGCCGCGCAACTGACCTGCAGAACTCTGAGATGAGCGAGATCGTAGCTATTTCATCCGATGCCTCGCTTGGCGAGCTTGCGCGAACGCACCCGAGTAGAGCAGGGAACGGCGCGGGCCGCTGGCAGAGAATGCGTCAGAGCGAGAGAGGCGCGTCGCTCGGGAGCAAGGGAGTACAGACGAGCAAGGGAGAGGCGAAAGCGCCGTGGAGGGCGATCAGGCAGCACGTGCGGAGAAGTCGCACATCGTCGTCGAGGACCCTAGCCAAAGTTTGTTTGCCTTGGAGCAGCTCTCGGCATTGCGGCTTGGTATGAGAGAGTGAGAGAACTGCAGGCTTGCTGATCAGAGAGAGGAAGAGAGAGGAAGGGTGTCTTCGGCCGCACTACCAGCAGCGGCACGGGAGGGTCGTCAAAGGGGGAGAGGGTATCAAGGAGACAGTATGGGTATTGTCGTGACGTGAAGATGGTAACAACGCAAGAGAAAGGCGAGAAGAAGGAGACGGAAAGGGTATGAGTGAGGAGGGAGAGGGGTCCGAAATAAACACGATAGACAGGTGTGCGTCGCCATCTAGGCCTTCTGATACGGGTGCGACGACGACGTGTGCGGGACCATACGGACAACCTGCGGCGAAGGAGACTGCGACTGCGGGTGCGGTTGCGGGTGCGAGTCTTGCGGGATGCGATGCAGTGACGACGACGAGGCGTTGCCTTCTGACCCGCCACGGCGGTACATCTCGTCGTATCGTCCCGCAGGTGGCGGTGCCGGAGGCCAAGGCGAGTTGGTGGCAGAGCGAGACTGCGGCAGCCCGGAAGGGTGGGGCGGGATCGACGCGCTCGCCGAATGCTGATGCTGGTGCGATGAAGCCGACGGGCGGTCAGGCGACCTCATGAGCATCGCTGGCGAGACAGACGTCGAGAGAGGCCGGCTTCCGCTCGGACCGCCGCCGGGAACCGCCGGTGCCGACCAAGCCTCTGCATGCCGAGTGGTCAGGATCGAGCTGCACAATCGAGACCAGGGCGTGACGAGACGCACCTTGCAGCCCTGGCCGTCGCGGTGGACTAGCCTCACCTCGCGAGACTCGGAAGCCGGATCCGCCGCGGCCGTTGAGCCGGATGTGGTTCTCGGCGCGCAGAAGGATCTCCTTTGACGTGAGCTGCGACGGATTGGCGAAGAGCTCCTGGTCGTTGAGAATTGAAAGGCACTCGGCAGGAACCTGCGACGGCCAATGAGTCAGCCCGGGGACGTTAAGACTGGGCACTGAGAAGGGGCAGACGCACCTCCCAGAACTCGTCCTGATTCTCGAGCAGCTCGTGCACGACGCGTGCAGCTGAGAAGCTCTCGTCGCGAGCGGGATCCTTGCCCTTGGCGTACAGAATGTTGGGGCTGATGACGGTGGCGAGGTTCTGCAGGTCCATCTTGGACCCGGTCTCCTCATCGACGTGCGAGAAGGACGCGACCCATTTGAGGAAGACGAAAAGCACTTCCATCGTGTCGCGATGCGGTTTCGGCATCAGGCAGCAGCAGTAGTGCAACGCCTTTGTCCGCTTGTTGGCATCCTCGATGCCTGCGGGAGGAATGCTCGTGAGTGCCAACGTCAGGGACGCACGGAGGCAATTGACCTACGCTGCGCAGCGATAAAGAGGTGGAAGAGCTTGAATGTCATGAGCGGGTCGGGCAAATCGCGCAGGAACTTCTTGAGCAAGGCGGCGAGCTGGACCGGGTTGTCGTCCGACAAGTTGACTCCGCCAGCGTCCCGGTCGAGCGCCTCGGTGAGGTCCTTGAGCCGGCGAATGTTACCATTCTTGCGGAAGATGCCCTCGATAGACATGTCTGCGGCAGAGCGTCAGCAAATGATGCCCGAGCAAGCCGAGAATGAGTCGGGCTCACCCATCTGCTTCATCGCCGAAATCACGTCGTCAACGAAGCTCGGCACTCGCAGCGGGCCTGCTCCTGCCCCGTGCATCGAGTCTGCGCCGTTGCGCTCGACGAGCACGTCAAGGGGAATGCCGAAGACGCCTGTGCTCGGTAGACCAGTCAGCCTCGAAAAGGCGCAAACAGACAAAAACAAATCACGCACCCTTCTTCTTGACACTCTTCTTGTCTTGTCCACCTTTGAACAGCTTGCCCCAGAACGTGTTCTTCCTCGCATCGATGATCTCGAGCAGGTCGTCGAGCGGCGCGACGTCGCGCAACGCGCTCGCATCGCTCGATAGAAGAACAGCCGCGACGTGCTTGACGATGAAGTACTCGAGCGCGGACAGCTCGGATAGGAGCTTCGGAGCCGCCCCGACACCGCCGCCGAGAAATGGTCCGGCAGACGCGCCCGTCCCGGGCGCAAGACCTGGCCCTCCACTGCTGAACGGCAGTGAGCCGTGTGCAGGGCCGTCTGCAGGCGAAGCGCGGCGCGACAACCCACCGCCAGAGCCATGCTCCGCGGTGCGCTTCTGCTCAGCCTCGAGCGCCTTGGGCAAGTCGGCGAGCGTGATGCCGTCCTCGTCCTGCGTCGGCTCGGAAGCGCCACCGAGGCCTTCGGGCTCGCGCGTGAGACCCGCGTGCAGCGCATCGGACGGTGGCGGGTCGTCGACGATGCGAACGGCCGTGGTCGAGCGGTGGAAGCCTGGTCGCTGCTGCTGCGCGGGTGACGCCGTGCGGTCTGGCGTGGCGGTACCGACAGGCGGAGGGAGAGGCCCGGTAGGCGTGAGGCCAGGAGTCGGTGTCGGCGTGACAGTGGAGGAAGGCGTCGGCGTTGCCTGAGCTGACTTGGTCGATGGTGCCACTTCGCGCACGGCCTGGTTGCGCGGGATGGTCGTACCGCGCACGGGGTCGACGAGCGGCTGGTCCTTGCGCGAAGGCACGGGCGGCTTGGTCTGGAAGAGGGTGAAGGTCGGGTCGGTGCCGTCGCTCTGTGCTGCACTCCGGCCCGAAGGCGACTGGACAACGGTAGACCGCATCGGAATCTTGGCCATGGTCGACGAAAGCTTGCGGTCGAGCTGGACGGACTTCATGCGCTTGATGTCGGTCGAGTCGCGATAGGACTCGGACAGCGAGCGCGCCTCGTCGTCCGCCTCGAGCGGCGTGCTCGGCACGACGCCGCGTTGCTTGAGCCGCCCAAAGAGCTTGTTGAGCGCGACGCAGAGCAGGAACGCGTACTGCTCGAGGCGAGTCACATACTCGAACCCGTCGCTCGTGCCCTCGAGGCTCCCGCCGCGCTCGCGCTTAGCGCACTCGGCGCAGAAAGCCGCGCCGTGCCCGGCGTCGCCCGCGCCGTCCACCCAGACGAAGTCGCGCACGTGAATCTCCTCGCTCGAGGCGGGCGAGTCCGGTGCAACGACGTCCTTACTCGCGACACGGTGGCAGTGCGGGCAGCGCAAGCACGCGAGGTGCCATCGCACAGACGTGCCGAGCCGTGCGCACTCCTCCTCTACCGTGAGACGGCAGCCTTCGCACAGGTCGGTCGTCGCCTCGCCCTGTCCGACGAGCGTCCCGACAGCGCGCGCGAGCGACTTGTAGCCGTATGTGGGGCGCGATGCGGGCGCTGCGGTCGAAGCGCCGTCCTGGACACGTCCAGATGCGCCTGACCCGGCGGACGAGGTCGACTGGTCCGAGTTCTTGCGAGACGGCGGATCGAGCGACGACAGGGTGCCGCTTCCAGTGCCGTTCTGCCCCGCCCGCGCGGAAGCACCGTTGCGTGCCAGCGCGACGACCGTCGCCGAGATCTTGTTGGCCTCGGGATCGCGCGCAAGACGGTCGAGCCGGCCGAGGAAGAGGCCGATCGCCTGGGCGTTGCCATGATCGCGCTCGAGCTTGAGACTGCCGGTGAGAGCGATGCGGATGAGGATCTTGAGGTAGTGTGCGAGGCCCGTCACGAGCGAGAGGAGCTCCTGCGTGATCGACATCTTGCGGGCGCCCGTCTCGTGCGTGTGCGAGAGGAGCATGAAGAAGTTGACGACCTTCTTGCAGAGCATGCGCGCCTCGCGCACGTGCGACATCTCTGCGGCATCGACTGATCAATTTGCTGCAGCGACGTTGGCAGAAGTGAGGACGCACCGTTTGCGCCGGCAGCGCGGAAGGCAGCATTGAGGTCGTCGATCGCCGCGAAGAGCGTCTCAACGTGGAGGACGAACTTCTCGGCCATGCCGACACCCTCCATGTACCGCCCGCTGCTGACGTGGCGCAGCATCTCGGAGATGCACGCCGCCGAGCTCTCCTCGAACGCCGAGAGGATCGTCCAGATGCGATACACCTGCTCCTCCATGTGCCGCTGACGAGCTTTGAGCGAGGCGGGCGTCTCGCTCTCCTCGATTGCGACGTAGTCGGGTGTGGAGGACGACGAGGTCGACGGGACCATCGCGGTCAATGAAGGTGCGGAAGGGTCGGCCGGATCCGAGGTGGAAGGGGGGCGCTCGATGGCTTTCGGTGTTGGCGCAAGCTTGATGTTCCAGAACTGCGAGCGACGACCATCAGGGGAATCCGAGAGAGGGTGATCAGGCAGACGCACCTTGTGGATCATGTAGCACTCGGGGTGCCAATGCTCGTCGATCGAGTTGCGGTTGATCTCGACAAACTGCTTGAGAATGGCGGTGCGGCACCCGGTGCACTTGACGGCGAAGCGCGTCGAGTAGTGGAAGTGGCAGTAGACCGACCCTGCGTGCTCGTAGTACGAGTCTTGCGGGCCGAACACGGTCGGGCAGACGGAGCAGGTGAAGTGCTCGACGTGGAACTTCATATCTGTTTCACGCGCAGTGGTAATCAGCATAGCAGCCACGGCGGGAATGCCAAAGCAGATGGGCGAGACGCACCGAGCGCCGTGATGTAGCTCCCTCGCAATGCCTGCCCGCACTTTGAGCACAGCAGGTTGAGCCGGCGGAAGTAGTCCGTCTCGCACAACGGTAGCTGCCGCCCACTCCCGTCGGGTGCGTCGATCGGGAAGAACTTGGCCGCGACGATCTTGGAGCAGTCCTGCAAGCACACAGGTGTGAGCGATCACCGCCAAATCACAGCGCCTTGCATTCGTAGGCATTGCGTGGGTGCGCGAGAATGCGGACGCACCTGACACCGAAAGCAATCGAGGTGGTACACCGTTCCAAGCGCGCGCACAAACTGCCCCGTCATCGGCAGCTCGCACTTGGCGCACACCGCCTGCGCGACGCTGCTCTTGTCGCGCCTCCCGCGCTTCTCGCCCTCGCCGCGCCGCGAAGCCTCGGCGTCGGTGCTGCTCGCGGCAGAGTTGCCCCGCGAGCGCGACGTCGACGCGCTCGTGTGGCCGCTCGGGACCGCAGACGGGTGCCCGTCTGCTGAGCGCGAATTAGAGGGCGAGTGTGAGTGCGACGAGGTGGAAGGTGGGCGGGAGGACGAAGACGAGGCGGAGGGAGGGTGCATGAAGGGGCTGCCGCCGGCGCTATTCGTCGTGGCGCCGGTGTGGGCGTTCGAGGAGGAAGACGACGACGAGGATTTGGGGAAGGTCGGGACGGTGGGAGAGCGGGAGGCGGAGGCGTAGGCAGAGTGCGAGTGCGAGTGCGAGTGCGAGTGTGACGAGAGGGTCGAGTTCGAGTGCGAAGAAGGGAAGGTCGGAGAGGGCGGTGCGCGTGGGTTCGAGGGCGAGCGTGGGAAGGAGCCGCCGGTCGGCGAGGGGAGTGCGCGAGAAGAGTGATGCGATGCCGCAGACTGCAAATGCGGCGGCAGGGTCGGCGAGAGGAGCCCAGAGCTGCCGGGCAGCATGTGGGTGTTGAGCATCGGCAGGCCGCTGCCCCTCCTCAGACCCATTCCGCCCGCGCCACGTCCCGCGAGTCCAGCATCCGTGCCTTCCTGCACATGCCCCGAGACACCGAGCCGCTCTCCTCCGCTGCTCTCGCGGCTGGGCGGCCCGCTGCTCCCCCTCCGGACAGGCTCGTCTCGTGGACTCCACAGTCCGCCGCTGTTGCCGCCCGACTCGCCCGAGCTGCCGCGTACAGGCGAAGTCCCGCGGCTGCTCGACCCGGCGGCGGTCGGCGGGCGCGAGGGCGGTGCGGTACCTCCGCCGCTGCCGCTGCTGCCACTGCCTCCCCGGGGCGGTTGCCGCCACCCGGCGGACGTGGCGGCGTTGGACGGAAGGTGGGTGGGGAGGTAGTCGGCGTCGGCGTAACGTGTCGGCGAGGACGAGAGCGGCGAAGGATGCGGAGGGGCGTTCGAGGGGTGCGCCGCGTCGAGCGGACGCACCGAGTGGGGCATCGCCTCGGTCCCGAGACTGTGGGTGGGAGCGTGCCCGGAAGATGAGCTCGTTGGCTGTCTGTCGTAGCACTGGGGCGGCTCTGGCGGTGCCTGCAGCGACGGGGAGTTGACGCGGGCGCAGTCACCCGACGAGACGGAGGGAGCGGAGTGTGCGCGCCAGTCGGTCGTGTGAGCTCGCGGTGGGCCAAGTGGGAGTGTTGACAGCCCTGTACAATGCCGCACTGCTCCTATGTGCGCTCACCCGAGCTGCCTGGGCGCCGCGAGCGCGCGAGTGTTGGTTGTCGAGTGGACGCGGACGAGCGAGAGAGCGCGCGGGGTCGAGGGACGGGCGCAAGCGGCGAGTCCGCGCGGCTAAGCGGAGCAACTCTGCTCGTGCTCGCTGCGCGCTGCTCGTCGCGGCGCACGCTGGCGGGGAGCGAGCCAACGCGGTGCAGCCAACACCAAGGGGCCCACGCAGACAGGGGGACACGTGCACTCTCACTCTTCCCATTCGCCGGGCTAGCTTGAAAGCGTGAGGGACAGCTCTACAAGCACGAATTCCTCGCGCCTGAGGCACTTGGAACTTTCTCTCAGATGAAGCAGGCTGACCGCGGCACGTGCAGCTGTCCTCGTCTCTCTGCGTCGTGTCAACTCTGTCCGTCCATCCTGCGAACAGCAGAGCACCCGAACGGTACCTTTGAACATCGCGCAAGGGATGGGACTCGTCACGCCGGCGCTCCTTGCCGCCGCTGCCTTCGTCGGAGTGCTCGCTCTCCTCGTGCGGATCCTCCCTCTTGCGCGCTCACGCGACCAGAAGCGGCACGACTGACATTCGGGAATGCTTCAATACAGGCATACGTCCTCCTCGTCCTCTTCTCGCCCCATCCTCCCGTCCCCTCTCCCTCCGAATCGACCTACCTCACCCCGTCGTCCCCGTCAACCCCACTCCCGCTCCCGCTTCTCTCCGATCCAGCACATAAGAATGCCACCCTGGAGTTGACCGTCGTCGTCCCGGCGTACAACGAGCGGCAGCGTCTCGCCGTCATGCTCCGCCCCGCGGTGCAGTACCTCGAGGAGCGCCCGATGCCGCCCGCGGGCGCTTCTACCGCGGCAGGTGCGCGAAAAGTCGAGCGAGGGAGCTATGAGATCCTGATCGTCGACGACGGGAGTAATGAAGGAACGGCCGAGTACGCGCTCGAGCTGGCCAAGGAGCTCGAGGGAGAATTCGGAAGCAAGAGGGGTCAGGTCAAGGTGTGCCGGCTCGTGCGGAACCGGGGAAAGGGCGGAGCGACCAAACATGTGCGTCCAAGATTACGACTAATGTCTGGACGGACCTCTCAATTGGCGCTGACTCCTGCACACTGTCCGTCGAACAGGGCGTGCTGCATGCTTCCGGCCAGCGCATCCTCTTTGTCGACGCAGACGGCGCGACGCACTTCCCGGACCTCGCCTTACTCGAGGATGAACTCGAGACCCTCGAGCGGGCGCAAGCTGAGCGGGAAGGCGGTGCGCACGGATTGATTGTCGGCTCGCGCGCTCACCTGGTTGCGACCGAGGCGGTTGTCAAGGTACATACAGACTTTCGCTCATCTCCAGTGGTTCCCTAACGCCCATTGGACCTGTGCTCACGAGCAAACCTTTGACCATCCCAGCGTTCCGCACTGCGCAACCTCCTCATGCGCTCCTTCCACCTCTACCTCTCCCTCCTCGGCCTCTCGTCCATTCGCGATACGCAGTGCGGCTTCAAGCTGCACGCGCGCGCGACGGCGCAACTACTCTACCCCTCGCTGCACTCGCCCGGGTGGATCTTCGACTGCGAGCTGCTCCTCCTCGCCGAGCGGTGCGGCGTTCCCCTGCGCGAGGTCGGCGTAAAGTGGACCGAAGTCGCCGGGAGCAAGCTCGACGTCGTCACCGACTCGGTGCGCATGGCGCGTGACCTGCTCGTCATCCGCGGCAACTACCTCATGGGCCGGTGGAGCACGCCGGCGCGGGTGAGCGTCGGCAAGGGCGTCGAGGTGCGCCCGCAGGGCATCAGGGTCAAGGAGTCGAGGAAGGACCGGTAGTGGCAACGCCTGTAAAACTAAGAGCATCCAAGAAGCCGGGCGCGCAGATGCGGAATCGACTGTGCTCTCTGTGACCACAGGCTTGGGGACGTGCCGTGAGAGCTCCACAATCGAAGACATTCGTGACAGCGAGGAGGTCTGACGCAGCTTCAACGGGGAGGAGGCGGAGGAGACGAAGCCCATGAAGCCTCCGTCGTGTTGTCTCGCGGCTCTCGTTGCTGCACCTCCTTCGCGCGTGACGTGATGCGTCCGCAGTGTCTTCTCCGTCGCCAGCTTGCCCTATGCGAGCTGCCACGAGGGTCACGGCTGCTTCCAGGGCTTGCTCGTAGCTCTCCTGTCCGGACCCGTCCGTCATCACGCATCGCTGCCTCGTCGCCAGCTGCAAGCTCCGTCGAGACCGGTTGAGCTAGGCATATCCGTGTATGCTCGCTTATGCCAGCAGTGGAACGCCCAAGTCGCTGGGCCGCGACATTCGCGTTCGGCAGCCCTCTGCTGCCGCTAGCAAAGGGCGATCGGCAAGTCCGGCGAGTGTTCAGGAGCTCGCGAACGCCCTGAACCGGCAGCTCCGAACCAGCGCTCCTTTCCGCGAGGGCGGGCTCTTCCAGCCTCACACCGTCTTCCGGCTCTTCCTTCGCGTCGCTGTTTTGCTCTTCCGGTCCTGCGGTAGACTGCCCCTCGCCATGCCACCGTCTCTTCCATCTAATCGTAAGTTGAGATTGGCGCCAGACGTGGGAGAAGGTGCTGACTTTGTGCTAACCTGCTTCGAGCTCCGCAGACGAGTTCGTCGAGCGCTGGAACCGCTCCGCGCGGGAGTTCTGGTGGCTCGTTGCGGGCTACCACCCGGACCATCGGTTTACGGGCAGGTCTGGGGGTACCACAGTCCTCGATGATCAGGATCCGCCGCAGGTTTCCAAGGATCAGGTGCAATTCTCGGCGCACTCGGGTGACTCCCGCCTTTCCGTTCAAGCCATTTCAACTGAACTTACGGTGACCGGCGCCTGCCAGATCACGGCATACCTCTCTTTACCGTTCCGGGCTACGCGCTTAAAGTCACCTACCTCCGCGGCGAAAAAACGGGTCGGGGTCGCGACGCGGAATACGACGTTGCGAGCCCGCACCAGGTCTATCTACCACACACACGCAGTACAGTGGAGTGGACCGGCCGCAAGCAGCTCAACGTCGCATTCCCGCGATTTTTCCAACGGCAATCCAACCCCGATGTCGTGCACAGATCGTCGCTGGTGACGGGAACAACGCTCAACAACATCGCTGTGAAGGGGTTTCAAGTTGAAGCAGGTACGTCATGTCTCAAGGTCGTGCTGATACAGCGCTGACTCTTAATCTTTGCAGGCGGTTGGACTTTCCAGCAAGTCGGCGCTGGACAGCTGCCTGCCGACCCCACCCAGTCAGACATCTACTATGGCATGCCCAATCAACCGGACAAGACCCTATGGCATGTCACGACTGACAAGGGTGCCACATTCTTTGTCGAAGCTTTCGTGCCGGTCCGTCGCAGTCCCTCGTCCGCCCTTACGCAACCGGCAATAAGCGTAGCGCCGCTGACTCATTGTATCACCAGCCGGCGCTCAAGCATACCCACGACGGCCGAGTCGTGGACCTACTCGCCTCACTGGCGCACACACCCGCCCCCCGGGACAGCCCGAGGCCACGCGTTTTCTCTCGCTCTTGGCAGCGCCTCCTCCTCTCGGCCATCTTTCTCACCGAGTTTCCCGCTGCATCCCGACAATCGACTGGTCTTGCGGAGAGAGAGCCTGTGCACGTTGCAGCGACGATGGGAGGACAACAGGGAGGGGGCTTTACGGGTGTCAAGCGAGCTAGCGTTGCAAGGTATCATGGCCGCAGACGGTGTGGGACGATGCGAGATCAGTGCCGGACATAGAGGACGGCGAGCAAGGGGAAGCCGGAGAGGAGGCCGAGCCAGAAGAATAGCTGCGCAAAGTCGAGATGAGAAGGTCAGCGAGGGGAAGACCGCCACAGTCGGGGGATTCACATACGTTTCCGAGCGCCGGGTTGCGCTTGAAGATCTTGGCACGGCCGATCATGATGAGCGGAAGCTGGATCATCTGTGGGCGATAAGGATTGAGCAGTCAGTCACAGTCGCAGGTGCCGGAAACATGCGTCGCGAAGCGGTGACAGCGGTATCGAGCGCACCTGCATGGCAAACAGGTATATCCGGATCTTCTTGCTGACAACAGCCATGACGAGCTCGTGCACGCAGGCCGAGAGTAGGAACGTGACGAACGCCGCCGAGAACCGGCTCAGGCGGTACGTCGCAATGGTGGTAGCGTAGACATGCCGCAGAAGGAACGTGTGCACGGGGATGTTCCATTTGCTGTGGCGGATGCGAGAGCAAGTGGTTAGGACAGTGTGCTGTCGAGAAGAGGCAGTGGAAGTCGAGACGCACCGACTGAACTCGTCGAAGGACGTAGAATTCCACCAGTCACTGTAGAATTCTCGGTCGCTGAAGCGCGTGATCTGCAGGCGGAAAGAAGGGCGTGAGCGGGGCGATTATGATGCTGTGCAGCCTGCTCAACGCACCTCGGCAAACCCGTTGCAGATGCATCTGCGGCTCGGACTCGTCAGTCGGGGCCTTCAGGGATCAAGACGAGAAGGAGGACGCACTCGAAGATGATGTACCAGATCAGGATGTAGCACAGGCTGAACGGCGTTGCGAGGTCGATGACGGACGAAAAGAAGGAGACTTCCGGCGTCGGCATGACCGGATAGATAAAGTGCTCGACGATGAGAATCAAGAGCGAGAACGTGCCAAACGTCGCGAGTGTCTTCTCGAGCACGTAGAGCGGTCGGATCGAGTCGGTCCGTGGATACTCGAGCTCGTAGACGAGGGTCGGAACGAGGAGGTAGTCGATGAAGTTGAGGAACGTGACGTTGTCGGGCCACTTGACGTCGGCGACGCCCCCGCTCAAGAGAGCCTCCCGCGCCTCGCAGATGCCGATCGCGAGCTTCGAGATGCGCTCATTCGGGTGCCACGTGAGCGTTTCGACGCCGTCGTGCGGTGCGTCGTCACGCGACGGGTGCAGAGGAGGATGGCGGTTGGTGGACGGCGAGATGGATAGCCGACGGTTTGGTGCAGGCCGCTGGCGAATTCGGGTTGTTGCATCTTCGTCCGAGGACGAGGGCTGACTCGCCGCGGCAATACGATCGCCATGTCGTTGACGCAGCGCGGCGTCGGTCGCTGACGGAGCGATCGATGTCGTAGCTGACGCATCCTCTGCGACCGCCGACTCGTCACTGCACGCTTTCTCCCAAGCATCCCGTCCCTCCTGCTCGAGCTTGCCCCGACCACCAAGCTCCTCGATTGCTTTGTCAAGAGCCGCAGAGTCCTTCTTGAGCTGGCGACGGCGCTCCGACCTGTAGAAGCGCGGATTCAGGAGGGCTCGAGCGAAACTAACGATGGAGAGGAACGCACAGCTCGCCATTGAGAGCGCAGTAGGAGTGCACTTTCATGAGCATTGAGAGCTGCAGGGCAGGGACAAGGTCAACTCGACGATATGCGGCGGAGGCGGGAAGTGTACTGACAGCGTGTAGCGTCAAGAACCCGCTCTGCACCCACGGCCATGACCTGCGCGGTATCGCCACGTGAGACAAACTTCCATCTGAGATCTCCTCAGGGAACATACCGATGGAACGTCCAGCGAACTGTGATAGCGAGAAAGAGGGTCTGGGCGATGTGCTGGATGACGAGACCGGCCCAGTAGTACCGGATCCAGCCGTTTACGATGAGCTGGAGAGGCGCCTGGTCAGAATCGTCCAAAACGTGAAAGGAGATCGAGCTTACCTTGACAAAGGGGACGCAGAGCAACGTGGACCCCACGAGTACGGCATCGCTCAGCGCGAGCGCCCATGCGTCCTCCGAGATGAGCGCCGCAAAGCGCCAACCTCCGAGCACCCCTCCTGTCTCGGAGAAGCGGCGATAGATGGTGCGGAACGCGAAGACGGCGATTACGATCCAGAAGAGGGTCCAGAATCCGCGGAACTGGTCTGCGGCCGACAACGCGTTGTGTCGGTCAAAGTGTGATGTTCGCGGCGTGAAGCGCGTCCGCCGTGCGCGCACAAGACGGATCTTCTTCGGGTCGCCGCCTTTCGCTGGGATGGGTTTGAGGGTGATCTGGCCGGAAGAGGAGAACTTGGCGTCGACATGGTCTACGCCGGTGTGGGTGAAGCTGCGCGTCAGGGTTTCAGCAGCTGGTCCTGCCCGGGTCTCCATTCGTAGCTCGGAAAGAGGATGTGGCCCAGCCCGAGCGAGGTGACACAGGACGAGACGGACGTTTCGGTGACAGCCTGGTCGCCTTCCATAGTGGTGATGGTGGTAGTCGCCGCATCAGAGCTGTCCATCACAATGCGCGGGAGGCAAGGGGGTCAGCTGCGGCAGAAGCGGTGACACGGGCTGAACACCTCGCTGCTTCAACTCGAGATCAGCGAGAGGCAGCACGCACCTCGGGGCCAGGTCCGGGGTGGCGGTCCGCGAGCCGTCGGCAGTGAGACTTGACCCGTCTGAGGACGCACTTGAGCCTTGCGCGACGAGCGGCGGTGCCTTCATCTCACGGGTTCGCCGAGCGAGAGGAGGAGAAATAGCGGGCTCGGCGTGTAGCGCCTCGTCCACGAGGTTGGCGGGGCCAGGAGGAGGCGCCTTGGCTCTGGCCATCGCTGCCCTGCTCTGGCTTGCGTGCACTGCGCTCGGAAAAGAGCTGACTTCCGCGTCATCTCGTCGGCCGTCAAAGTGGGGAACCAGAATGTCTCGCACGAGTAGACACGGATCTGGTGACTGCACTCTGCTGCAAGCGAGCACAAGGGTCCCAGCAGCGCATGCCATGCCCTCGAGCTCCTGCACGCAGAGCCGGAACAGACGAGGAGGAGAGGGGGGACCCGCTCATGTCGTGAGGCAGACGCGCTTGACCTGACGAATCGTCTCTGTTACTGACCGAGTAGAGTCGGGCTCCCGCGCTGCCTGCAGGCGAGCTGTGCGCCGCGCACTTTGCGTCGCCCTCGTCGCGCCGCGACGGGACAAGGCTTCCGCCGACAACTCCGCCGCCCTCGCTGTGAAGCCGCGTGCGACCTGCCAGACGCGTGTCGGAACCCACACTGCACTCAGCGAGCTCCGCAGAGACTCTTGCGCTGTTGCGCCGCCGCCGCGAGACGCGACTGTCCCCCTCCCATCCGCCCCGATCCTGCACCTCGCGCTGACGACCGCGCACGATGCTCGACCGCCTCGAGCTGTACAACTTCAAGTCCTACCGCGGCAGGCAGACCATGTCCGTGCTTCTCCCCGGGTCCTGCCGCTTGCTCGCCGTTGACATCGCGTCTCGACTACAGCGGTCCGTTCCACTCGTTCACCGCCGTGATCGGGCCCAATGGCGCAGGCAAGTCCAACCTGATGGACGCCATCTCCTTTGTGCTCGGTGTCCGGTCCGCCTCGCTCCGATCGACTGCCCTCAAGGACCTCATTTACCGCTCCGGCCGCAAGCGCAAGGCCGACAAGAAGGGCAAGGGCAAGGCTGTCGAGGGTGATGACGACGACGAGGCAGAGGATGACGCGGACGAGGAGGGCGAGCACGACGCGTCGGGCGGCGAGGGCGAAGCTGACGGCGACGACGAGGAGAACGGGGTCGACGGAGAGCGCACCGCCTGGGTCATGGCCGTCTACGTCGATCGCGAGGAGAAGAAGGAGTGGCGATTCCAGCGGTCGTGCGTCCAGAACGCCTTGTCATGACCTGGCCATGCAGACGCTCACCACGTTCCCATCTGCTGAACAGCATCTCGACCACCGGGTCCGCCGAGTACCGGATCAACGGCAAGGCGGTCACCTTCAAGCGCTACAACGAGCAGCTAGAAAAGTTCAACATCCTCATCAAGGCCAAGAACTTCCTCGTCTTCCAGGTGCGTGCGAAGACCCCTTTTTCTTCGTAGACGGACACTCATGCTCCGACATATCCAGGGCGACGTCGAAGCCGTCGCATCGCAGTCGCCAAAGGACCTCTCGCGCTTGATCGACCAGATCAGCGGCTCGCTCGACCTCAAGGACGAGTACGAGCGGTGCGCGTCGGCTCTCCTGAAGGCGACCGAGGCGTCGATGGCGCAGCACAGCCGGCGCAAGGGCGTCAACAGCGAGGTCAAGCAGTACCAGCTGATGAAGACCGAGGCCGAGCGGTGGCAATCGCTCCAGGCGCAGAAGGCCGACGCCGTCGTCCACCACGTCGTGTGGCGCCTGTTCCACGTCGAGCAGGGCATCAAGGAGGCCGAGTCGCGCATCGACGAGCGCAACGAGCAGCTCAAGGCGCTCAGGGAGGAGAACGACAAGTTCGAGGACGAGGTGCGCGGCAAGAAGAAGGAGGTCAACAAGGCGCAGAAGGACGTGACCAAGCAGGAGCGCGAGGTCAAGAGCAAGGAGAAGGAGCTCGAAGATGGCGTGCGTACTTTCGCTTCGCGTCGCGTCTCTCCGCTCGCGTCTCATGCTTCGATCCGTCCGCAGCGCCCTGCCATCGATTCGATCCAGGCGAAGCGGCAACACGCCCTGAAGCGCCTCAAGGGTGCCGAAGCTTCGACCGCGACGCAGTCGACTGATCTGGAGACGCTGCAGAAGAAGCTCGACGACCTAAACAAGGACCTCGAGACGACCAACCGCGCAGCGCAGCGCCACCGCGATACGCAGGACAAGGCTGCGCGCGAGAAGGGTATCTCGCTCAGTCCGCAGGACGTTGCCGAGTACAACAGGCTGTGCGTGCTTCAATCTTACGAGCTTTCAGCATGACGCATTGACCGGATCGTCCGCTCTCCAGCAAGAGCCAGGCCTCGAGCAAGGCCGTCTCGGAGCGCGAGGCGCTCGCCAACCTCCTCAACGACGACAAGACGAAGCGCGACGCGCTCGCGTCTGCGCAGGACCAGCTCGAGGGCGCGCAGCGCAAGATCGAGCGCCTTGAGGAGGAAGAGGCGGGGCTCGCCAAGCGCCGCGAGGCTGTGCGTTGTGTTCTTCCAGTCGAGTCGCGCTAGCGAGCTGACCTGAATTATTCTTCATTCAGGCCAAATCGAAAGAGACCTCGCTGCAGGACGAGCTCGAGCACACCCGCGGCGAGCTCGACAGCCTTCGCAAGCGCAAGGCGCAGATCGCGTGCGTCGCGCACTTCGTCCATCTTCAATCTGCGTGCTGCTCTGACGCCGCGGTCTTCGCAGGCAAACCGAAGCGGAGTACAACGAGAAGCTTCAGCGCACGCTCCAGGACTTGCAGCAGGCAGGCGCCGCCAAGCACGAGAAGGAGTCGGAGACCCGCTTCAAGGAGACGCTCGCAACCCTCAAGCGCACCTTCCCCGGCGTCAAGGGTCGCATCATCGATTTGTGCAAGCCGACGCAGCAGAAGTACGGCACGGCCGTCACCACTGTCCTGGGACGCAACATCGACTCGGTCGTCGTCGACACGGAGCAGACGGCTATCAGCTGCATCGAGGTGTGCAGACTCGTTTTGTCCTGTTCCCTGATCCCGCTTACCCGGTTCCGCCGCTCGCAGTACATGCGCGTTCAGCGCCTCGGCCAGGCGACCTTCATCCCGATCGAAACGGCCGTCGTCAAGCCCGCGCACGACAAGTACCGCTCGTTCGCCAAGGGCGCGCGCCTCGCCATCGACGTGATCAACTTCGACCCGTCCGTCGAGAAGGCGATGCAGTTTGCGTGCGGGAACGCGCTCGTGTGCGACACGATGCAGATCGCAAAGTATGTCTCGTACGAGAAGGGGCAGGAGGTCAAGGGTGCGTCTCGGCAGACTTCGCCACCTTTCCCGCATCCGCGTTGACGTACAGCGCATCCGCAGCCGTGACGCTCGACGGCACCGTCATCCACAAAGCCGGTACGATCACTGGCGGTACGACACACTCGGGCGGGCGGCAATTCGAGGACCAGGAGGTTGAAGCGCTGCGCCGACGCCAAGCCGAGCTGACGGGCAAGCTTTCGGCCGTCTTCAAGGACCGGCCGCCGCCCCAGGCCGAGGAGCGCCTCGTCGCAAACGAGACGCGGATCAAAGCGGACCTGCAGATCGTTGCCGACGAGCTCAGTGGGTGCCAGGTCCGCCTTAAGGGCGTTCAGGACCAGCTCAAGACGCTGCGCAAGAAGGTTTCCGAGCTCGACAAGGCGGTCTCGAAGCTCGAAGACGAGCTTGCGCAGCTCGACGAGCAGGCATCGGCGCACCGCGACGTGATCGAGCGCGAAGAGGACACCATCTTTTCGACATTCTGCGCGCGGATCGGCGTGCGCGACATCCGCGAGTACGAGGAGAAGCAGCTGCGCACAGCGCAGGAGGGGAACGCCGAGACGCTCAAGTTCGAGACGCACGTCGCGCGCCTCCAGAACCAGATCCGGTTCCAATCGGAGCAGGTCGACGAGACGCAACGGCGCCTCGACTCGCTCGAGGCGACGGCGCAGAAGCAGCGCGTGTCGCTTGAGCAGCTCGACGAGGAGCTCGAGGCCCAGCGCGCCGAGATCGAGCGCCTCGAGCAGGAGGTCAAGGACTTGCGGCTCGCACTTGAACGCCTGCAGGAGACGCTCGCAGAGAAGCAGGGCGAGCTTGAGGCCGTGCGCAAAGAGGGTGGCAAGGCCGGCCGTGTGCTCGACAAGGCGATCAAGGAGATCGCATCCTGCGTGCGTCTGCTGCTTCTAGCCATGACCGTTCACAGCTGACACTCTCGTCTCTGCAGAACGACGAGATCGAGCGGCTCGCATCCGAGCGCTTCATGCTGTATCGCCGTTGCAAGCTCGAGGAGATCGACCTGCCGCTGACCAAGGGCAAGCTCGACGACATCCCGATCGAAGAGGTGCGCGGATTCCTCTCCTTCCCCTTCATTATGGCCTAATCTCCTCCTATTTCTCCTCCAGGCCGCTGCACCTGTCGCCGCCATGGACATCGACGGTCCCGAGTCGGGGACGCAGAATGTGTACCAGGCGAACGACTACGGCGTCGAGGTTGACTTCGACGAGGTTGACGAGGACGAGGAGACGGTGCGTTCCGTGAAGATGACCGTCAAAGCCGCCGTGTCTGACGGCTACTCGCTGTGTGCAGGATGGAGCGAGCATTATGGAGGACAAGCTGCTTGGTGCGATCGCGCGCTTGCAGGGCGAGATCGACAAGATGTCGGTCAACCTCAAGGCAATCGAACGGTGCGTCCAGCCGATGCTCTCCGCCTGTAGCTGTTACTGACTCTCTGGTGAGTAGTCTCGGCGACTCTGAAGCGCGCTTCCGTGAGATCGACGGCGAGTTTGACGAGGCGCGGGAGGCGACGCGCAAGGCCAAGGACGCCTTCAACGCCATCAAGAAGAAGCGCTGCGACTTGTTCAACAAGGCGTTCAAGCACATCGAGGACAATATCGACCAGGTCTACAAGGACCTCACAAAGGGGACGGCAAGCCCGCAGGGCGGTGTCGCGTACCTCTCCCTTGAGGAGCCTGACGTGCGTTCTCTTCCGTGCGTTCGGGGTGGAAGTCCCGTCTACTCACGTGCTTGCCCCCTGCAGGAGCCCTACCTGCACGGCATCAAGTATCACGCGATGCCGCCGCTCAAACGTTTCCGCGACATGGATCAGCTGTCTGGCGGCGAGAAGACGATGGCAGCGCTGGCGCTGCTCTTCGCCATCCACTCGTATGCCACAGTCCTTCCCCTCAGTCTGCTAAGGCTCTGCTGACATCGTATGTACCTTCGCAGCTTCCAGCCATCGCCATTCTTCGTGCTCGACGAGGTGGACGGCGCGCTCGGTACGCTGACGCCAACGCCTGCGCCCTTTCTCCCGGTTCTGACTTTCTCGTTACGCAGACAACACCAATGTCGGCCGTGTTGCACGCTACGTCCAGTCCCGCACTGAGAAGGGCGACTTCCAGTACGTTCCTTCCTCGGGGATCCTCTCATACGGGTTTTCGCTGACACTGCGCCACCCGACAGGTGCATCGTCATCACGCATAAGCAGCTCATGTTCGAGTCGTCGTCGGCTCTTGTCGGCATCTACCGCGAGGCTGGGTCAAAGACCCTGACCCTCGACTTGACCAAGTTCGCCGACAACGGCGCGTGAGGATCTTCCGTCACCTTCGTGTTCATAGGCGTCTCGATATCGGGCTGTACTGGGCGCTTCAATGTGCTGTAATGCCGTGCTGTTGCCTTGCACTGAGCCGCGAAGAGCAAGGCTGTCGCGTCGAGACGCGCAGTTCCGCGCAATCTTCTCGAAAGTGCAGCGAGCCGAGAGAGCCCCGCTTCTCCGCTCCCCGATTCATTTTGCGCACGCGCCCTCGCCCGATGGCTCGGCGACAAGCTAAGCCGACGATCTTGCCCGAGTGGAAGCTCGCTCGACTTTGGCTCGTCTGTTCCTCTCCCTTCCTCGAACGCTTCGCCTGCGTTCGCAAAGCCCAGCGAGCTGCAGCTTTGCGCCAGTCAGTACTGTCTCAGTTCGCAGCGGAGCGGGTCTGATCGCCGACCGCCCCTGGCATCCCGCACGCGACTCCGCTCGCAATCTCCCCACACGGCCGGTCTCGCCCTCGCAGAGCCCGAGCGGGCCCAGCGAAGACCCGTGGGAGCTTGGAGGTGCTGTCCATTCGCCTGCAAGCCTGCGCTAGGTCCAAGTCGCGCTGTCGTCGGTCGCTCGTGCCGCTTCTGGATTCCTCTGCTCGCGGCCTGAGCGTGCGGAGGCCCTTCGCGAGACGCCGGCGCCTGCCATGGAGGCTTCCTCTTCGCTCACGACTCTCACGGCGAGCGCGAGCGATCGCACGCTTGTCGTTGGGCCTTCGAGCGTCGCCTCGGGTCTCCGTCGAGCCGCTCTTGACCGCCAGAGCGCGCAACAAGGGCCGAGCAGGAGCCAGTCTACAAGTGCACTCGCCAGCGTCGGCGGCGCCGTGCACTCGGCCAGCAGTATGACGCCTAGTCGATCTTTCCCGCGGTTCGGACCAGATCTCGCAGGCGGCGAGCATCAAGAGGGGCGGATACCGCGCAGAGCCAGCAGCCGGGAACTCGACACGAGGATTGAGATGGTCAGCGACGATGGAGGCAAGGGCAGCGACGCCAGCTGGACGAGCACGATGGGCAGTGTGCGCTTTCACCCTCCGCCGAGGTCGGGCAGTTCGACGGCCCGTGCGCTCTTCTCTTCCGCCGTACTGATACCCTGCCACACGATGCTGACTCCTGTGTGACCAGGCTATCTGCAGCACCAGCGTGACCGGTCCTCTACGCTCGCTTCAACCACCTCTCGCGCAACGGCGTCGAGCCTTTTTGCTCGCGAAGGGCACGATCGCCATCCTTCGAGCTCAACCTCGCTAGGACCCGTGCACGACAGCTCTCTCACTCGTACCGCTTCAAACACGACTGCGTCCTCAGTCAGCTCGGCTTCTTTCCCGGCAACGCCGGCGCGGGCAGCCGCTGGCTCCGTCGTCTACCGCAGCGCCGGCTCGTCCACGGCGCTCCCACTCTTGACCTCGCGCAAGGGCAAGGAGCGTGAGCAGGACGCCTGGCAAGCGGGCGCGCCCATGCTGTCGCCGCCCGTTCGCCCGCTCGCCCTGCCCGCGACAACCTGTCCAGTGCGAACTCGTGCGCCCATGCCTGCGATCATCGACCCGCGCTTCTCGTTCCCTATGCGTCGCGGAGGGGCCAACTCGTCTGGCAGTGGAAGCGGGAGTGGGCGGCCGTCGATCAGCAGGACGCAGCCGGTTGGGCTGGGGCTGGACGAGACGTACGAGAGCTACGTTGGCAATCTGTGCGTCCTACTCAGCCCGTGATGAGCTTTGATACTGACGCTGAGCATCTGCAGTGGAACGCGGCCCCTCATTGACGCTGCCGGGCGCCCCCTCCCGGACGCCTATCCCTCATACGCCGCCGCCTCCGTCGTCGCTCGTTCTCCCGATCCGCTCCTCTCGCCCGAATCGTCACCCACTTCTTCCCGCTCCTCCTTGCTCGCTCCGCTGCCTGTTTCGCCGACCTCGCCTCTCACGTCCACCTTCCCAACCCCGAAAACTCCAGCGGCCTCATCCCTTCCGCCGGTAGCCGGTCTCGCACTCCCGCCAAGTCGTTCAGCTCGACACCGAGAGCGCGTTCCGCGGTCCACACGGCGGCGCAAGCCGTCCGTCCTGCGCGCAGAGCCTGACGCTCCATCTGCTCGTAACCGCTCGACGAGTTCGGCTGGTTCGGCCCGCTCGGACCGCGCTCGCAGCGCCTCGCTGCCCAATCTGCGCGCAGTCGCAGAGGGCGACACGCGTCGACCATCCATTCCCTATGCGTTTGAGCCGCGTCCTCCGCGTACCCGTTCGCCCGGCGCCGAGCGCAGGTCGAAAGACTCGCTTCGGCGTGGCGCGACACCGATTATCTTTCCCTCCCGTCCCGTCGGCAGCATTCGTCAGCATCGCCATCACCCTTCAGCTCCGCCGGCCGTTCCCGCGCACAAGCCGCCGATTCCGCCGCGCACGAAGCGCAACGTCGTAGCAGCAGGAGCCTACGAGGCCCTCATGTTCCGGCGCCCGCGCGTTGTTGTTGTGGACGCCTCGCCAACTTCGAGCCTACGCGGCAGCTCCGACGCTCTCGAGCGCGACCTCTCGCTGCTCCCTACAACGGTGAGGCGGCGGGTGAAGGGCAAGCGCCCCGCTCGCGAAGGCTACCTCACCGAGGCAGACGTCGAGGAGCTCCTCGATGACGATGCCGAGCATTCAAGCGTGCGCCGCGTCTTGCGCGAGACGGACCGCGAGCGGGCCGAGCGGGCCGCGTGGAGCGACAGCGCAATGCGCGGCATCGGGTTCGAGCTGAGTCTGCGCTTGGCTGGGCGCGAGATGGAGCAGGGGCGGAAAAGCCTCGCAATCGAGCAGCGCCGAGCGGAGAAAAAGGCCCTCCGGAAGGAAGTGACGAGGAGGAAGAGGGCCGAAGCGGCGGCCGCGACCGGCGGCGAGAGCGAGGCGGAGCTCGACGATCACGGCGGGAGGCGGAGGAATCGGCAGTTCCCTGCGCCAGACTACTCGCCTCCTATGCCGCAATCATTCGACCCGTTCGCGCAACTCGGCCGCAAGCTCTCGCTTAGCCGGAGCCGCGAGCGAAGGCGGCGAGCGGGCGAGGCTGGCGCTGTCAGCGACGGCGTTGGTCTCGGCATCGTCGATGCGTTCCGGCGCAAAAGGAGCGCGTCTCATTCGCGCCAGGCCTCTGCGACTGGAGCTGCGAACACCGAGGCTACGACGCCGCGCACTGTGCGCGGCCAGCCCATCCGCCACCTTCGCTCGTCCGGCTCGGTTGATAGCCTCAACAGCCGCATGCACTCGAGCGCACCTGTACTCCCGCCGTTGCCGAGCTTGCAGATCGACGAGACCTTCACGTCCGTCGAGGGGAACGTCACAACGCACTTTGGCGAGGCGCTCACTGCACCAGTCGATCTGCCCTTGCAACCCGTCGGCGAGATGCGCCGCCCGTCCGTCACGGCGCAGAACGCTTTCCTGTCGCTCCCGCCGCACCTCCATCACCTTCTCCGCTCACCTGCGGACGTTCGCTTTTCGCCTTCACGACCAGCGCCAAGCGTTCCGCTTCGCCTTCCGGCTATCTCCGCCTCACCTGTGCACAGCCGGTCCTCAACTGCCGACTCGACCATGTCGGCAGCGCAGCTGAGCTTTGCGCTCGAAGAGCACCTGCGTAAGACGTCCCGCTCGCCCATCAAATCGCTCGAGGGCCTGCCCGTCGCCACCGTTCCGCCGCTCGTCTGGCGCTCGCGGGAGGGCTCGCCGGCTCCTTCAGGCTCGCATTCGCCGCGTCTCGTACCCTCGCGCTCCGCCCCATTGTTGGCGACGCTCGCGCCTCTCAAGCTAGGCGAGTCGACCGCGGCCGCGGCGGAGGAATCGGACCCACTGCTTGAGCACCCGTTCGCAAGCCGTTCTCGCGGCCGGCAGGTTCGTCGCCGGTCGTCACAGTTGTCGAGGCAGTCGCGCGCCGCTTCGAGCGCGAGCAGCGTGCTTGACATGAACGAGGAGGGACCATCAAACGAGTTGGTGCGCGGCCATTCTGATTTCCTCCGCCGAGCCATGTTCACGGGCGTTTTCTCCTGTCAGTTTTTCCATCCGCCTCGACGTCGCCCGTCGCTGCTGCACAGGCCGTCTCCATCGATTGACATAATCGAGTCGCTGCGAGAGCAGCCACCGCGGCCTCCCTCGAGCTCCTCGCAAGACTTTCGCGTACGCTCGGTCATCTCGTCGCCAGTCGAACTATACGCGCAGCCGCCTTCGCACGCTTCGCATCGAGCGCTTCCACCCGACTTCGAGGAGGTAGCCGTAGCCGGACTGCTCCCGGCAATCTCGCTGCGACCGACAGACGCTCTCAGTCGTCGTCCGTCCGCGACGCAGACCGAGTACACGACAGCGGACGAAGGAGCCTCGCGCGTGTCAGCTTCGCCCGTCGAGGAGCGCACCGCTCTCTGGGTCGCTCGGCCACGCCCTACGCCGGTTCAAGCGTCATGGGCTACCACGTCCTTCGCTCGCGAGTATCTCGGCACGAATACCTCGCTGGAGTCGGGTCGCACTTCGCCCAGCGGGAGCTTCTTGCGCGTGGCCGATGCGAGCGAGAGCGAGCCCGAGGGAACGCTCGCCGCCGTTCGCGCCTTCAGGTCCTTCATCGAGATTAGCCCCGTCTCCTCGGCGCCTTCCTCGCCCGTCGTTGCGCCGCGCGTGCCATCCGGCCTGGTCGGTCCCGCCTCGCCGGCCTTCACAACCTCTCCCAGATCCTCGACTCGAGCGTTCGCGCCGACTGTGCCCGCGCGCCAAGCGCACCTCTCGATTGACTCGCGGCACTTCATCAGTCCTCATCGCGTCTCGCCCATGGCGAGCGACGTCTCGCATTTCTCGTACCTCGGCGACACAGTCGACGACTTTCCCGCTCCGCCAGCGCTCGAGGCGGTCACGGCATACTCGGCGTCGGACGGTGACGACGAGGCGGAGCACGACGAGAGAGAAGACAAGCACGCTGAGGAGGAGGACGATGAAGGCGATCGCCCGCTGCACGGCGAGGGCATAACGCTGCGCGAGCGGCCCACCTCGATCGCTTCTCTGCCGGTTCATTCGGCATCGCCCATCCCCAGCCTCGCCTCGCTTCCCGTCACCGGCGACGAACCTGTCACGCAGGACCGCCCCTCTTCCATGCAGTCTTGGCTCGACCTCTCCGATTCGGATGGAGCCGCCTGAGCCAATTTACTCTCCTCTGCCTGTCCATTTGTGCTCACATCCTCGCTTTGCTCTACCTGTTGCTGTCTCACTGATCGCACGTGCAACTAGCATTATCGTTCTTAGCATTATCGTTCCTCTGCTAGCCGTCTAACGTCGCTTTTCGTCTTCCGTTTCGGACTCGTCAGACGAGCCGGAAGATCGCAAGCCCTTCTCTGCGGCGAGAAGATCGTCAGCTTGGTCGTCGAAGAGGCGAGCGGGACAGTCACCTACTTTCGGCCTTCTCCTCGTCCGAGTTGCTTGCCAGGAACTTCTCCCGACTTTGCCGACACAGGCCGCAGCGGCACATCCAGATGACGATGAACGCGGCCAGAACGACCGCGGCAAGGATGAGGCCCCAGACGAGCTTGCCGTTGCCGTCTTCGAGCGACGGAAGCGAGAAACCTGACGAAGCGCCCGGCGATCCTGCCGACTCGGCTGCCGAATTGCCGCCCGTGTTGCCTCCGCTGGAGCCGCCGCCTGATCCGGCGGTAGCAGTTGCTGTCGACGAAGACCTTGTTGCCGAGTCGCCGCGACCCCCGCCGCTGCTGCCAGTGGTGCCGGTCGGCTTACTCCCCTCCGTTGCCTCGCCGTCTTCCTGCTTGTCTTCCCCTGTTCCGCTTCCTCCACCGTTGTCGTTGCTGTTACCGCCGCTTTTGACGACGTCAAAGGTCTGATTCGCGTCTATCCGCCCGCCGTACACGGTAATCTGCGAGTTGATGCTTGGTAGGTCGTTGTCGGTGCAGACGGTGATGTCGCCTGGGCCGTAGTCCTGTAAGGTTCGGGTCGTTCAGCACGCTTCTGCAATTTAAGCAGATACGGCTCACGACGGGGTTGCAGCCTGGCAGCTTGTCAAGCGTCCCAGTCGCTTGTTCGTCGATGGCTGGCGTCTGCCAACACCGATCCTGCTGCGTTTCGTCCGAAAAGAACTCGAACACCGGGCACCTACGGACCATTAGGGAGCGTCAGACGGTGCCTCGCAGAGCGGTCACTTATTGTGCGCACTTCTCAATCACGCCGCTGCCATCTGTGCATGTGTCGATTGCTTCTTGCAGAACGTCCACATCCCAGCCGTTCAAGAAGTCGCCTGCGGGTCGATGCAGTGAGCTGAGCAATGAAGACGGCGGATCCGAGCCGGTCGGACGGTCCGTTGAAAGGACACGCACCGTGTAGGCCATAACCTGTCGGATCTCCCATTGAGAACACGAAAGGCTGGCTCGAATTCATAGCTTCGCCCCATTTGTCCTTCCACGGGTCGACGCTATACCATATCTCGTAGAATAGTCTGTCCGCGCCCGCGTACGCGGTCAGTTCACGAGCAGCACGCTCAGGAATCGGTAGCGCACGTCTCGATGCGAACGGGGAAGTCGGCAGGACACGGACCAGACTCGTTCTGTAGTCCTTCAAAATCAGCTACTGCAGGGGCGTTGGTCGTGGTCGTGAGAGAGAAGGGCCTACTCACGTTCTCGGGGTACTCGACGTGCGAGGCGTGATTGGGCGAGTCGACGTCTTTGCCGTTCCAGCACGAGGGGAACATCACCTCCATGCGCAGGCCATCCTGTCAAGTCGACACCATGAGACTAGCACCGCCAGCAAGGTACGAACGAGCGAGACTGCGTGGCGTACCGGACAGTTCTCCGTCGGGAACCACGGATTCCTCCCACTCCCACCGATGCAATTGATTCCGATATTCTTCGACATCTGGCTGCCGTCAAAGGAGCGCTTCTGTGAGAGAGAGAGCGGTATGAGATGAAGACCGCGACGAAGCAGGATGAAACGCACGTAAGGGTTGCCGGCAAGCATGCGGAAGCCCGCAGGGAAGGCCTGGACCTTGTTTGTGTCGGTTTCGTGCGAGCGGGGAAGGTAGTACTGTTGCCCGGCATGTCAGCTTCACAGCTCGAGCCGGTGCACCGCTGGTCTCACGATAGTCATGCCGCCGCCGTCTATGCTGGTGAAGCTCCCGTTCTTCCACTGGAACCACACGCTCGGCGTCCAATCTGTTGAGGCAATGTCAGGATTGTGCAAGTCAAACGTGACGGCCTCGCCCGAAAGGGGCGCACAGTTCGACATGTCTTGCACGACCTGCGGGGAACGCAGTCATCAATATGCGAACATCCGGGCAAGAAGCAGCGGCTGGACCTCACTAAGCAGCTGTGCACATAGACCGCGCAGATCAGCCGTCGTTTCTGCGTGACTGGTAGCCCTGGCAGACGAGACGAGAAGACGTACCTCGAACACTCCGAAGCTCGCGCGTCCTCGAAGTCCATGTCAAGATTGAAGTTGGAACCGCCTTGGATACTTTTGCGGGCGGGAAGCAGAGGATGGGTGAGCGAGAGAGGCGCCAAGGGACGAGAGGCGGGGGATGCGGGTGCGAGCTTCCGGGGTCTGTGCAGCTTGACATGTACAGCGAGCGTAAGCTTACATGTGCACATGACCAGAGACGCCTCCAGGGTTGGTGAGCGGATCTGCGAGATCAGCCCAGCACGAGAGTAAGCCGGCTGTCGCATGGTCGCGCTCGGCTCACCAAAGAGAACACGATCACGGGCTATTTACCTGCTCGTTGTACGGTGAGCGGCTCTCCTGAGCACGGCAGTCGCCAGAAGGCGCCCGCGCGACGCGCAGAAAGTGCGAGGCAGGCGAGTTGGCGAAGCATGGACCGCGGATTGGAGGAAGTCGGCGCGCGTGCGACCAGCGAGCCGACGCGCGTCTCTGCGGCGATAGAGCTGGCAGGGCGGGAGGACGCCCGAGGCTAGGGCAGGGGGACCGCGGGACGGACGGGCGAAGCGACGAGCGGCGTTAGGCGTGTCGAAGCGCTGGCGCAGCGAGCTTGAGTGAGCACTGAGTGAGCGCCAGCACAGCCGAGTAGCGTTACTATGGTCGGCGCGGCAGAGCCGCTTCGAGCAAAGCAAGGGGAATGTCGGCCGGAGGAAACAGGAGACCAGTCCAAGACGTCCGCGCGGGATGTCCGCGGACACGGTCCTGATTTGCCGAGGTCCGAGCGAAACAGGAGATGCGGAACCGAAGCGACAGCTACTCGCGAGCTCGCGCGAGAAGTAGTTGTCTGTGAAGGTCAGACGAGATCCAGGGGTATCTTGCACGGCGGGGTATATACGATGCTCATGGCAGCGGTCTGCTCAGGTGCCGATAGAGTCAGCTCTGGAGCTGACGATGATCAAGGCAAAGCGCAGCCGAAGGGGCAGCGAGAGACATGAGCCTGAGCAACGCACCTAGGCGAACAGGATCACAAGCAACAGGATGGAGAGAACGATCATGAGGATAAAGATGCACCAGTTGGACGTGGAGTCTGCCGTGCGAAGCAGGTGTGAGCATCCTCGCTCGCGAGCGAAATGAGCCAGCGCGACGCACTGTTTTCTCGGACGAAGCGATCCATCCGAGCTTGAGCTCGTGACAGCCGACCCGCGGTTGAATCGACGTGTTCATCGAGCTCCTCTATCATACTGTACAGGTGTGGAATCGGATGAGTGGCGGTCCAATGGAGAGTATGCAAGAGCTGCCGCACCGGTTCTGCTCGAACACCTCGCGCCCCATCAGGTGCGCTTGTTCTCGCAGCAGCCCGACTGTGCCCGAGATGTCGGTCAGTGTCCGATCTTGCTGTTCCATGAGAAGCTGCAGGATGCAGCGTGGTCAGCGGGCAGATCTGTGAGAGGATCGGAGGAAACGCTGCGCACCGTCTGGTGCTGCATCTCGAACTCCGCATTCGGGTCGCTCTCCCCATCGGTGCCAGACTGCTCCGGTGCGTTCGTGTGGTACGAAGGTGGATAGGCGGACGAGCTGGCAGAGTAGCGTTTCCGTTTCGCGTCCTGCGGCGTACGTGCGTGAGTGAGCGCGGGCGACAGTGGGAGGGCAAAAGGCGCTCGCACCGGCGAATCTGCTCGTGATTCTGGTAGCTGACGCCGGATTGCCTGCGAGGAAGAACGGGTCGGCGTCAATACACATGTGAAACGAGAGAGTCGAGGGTCGACTTTGCCTCGACGACCGAGCAGAAGGGCAGGGCGCACCGCGATTTCGCCTCGTGCACGTTCGACAAAGTCCCTGCGCGCCCTGACCTCCTTGTCTGCGATGCCGAGCCTGCGCGCGACCCCCACCTCCTCGAGTGCAGCGACCGATTCCTCGAGCTCCTCGAGATCGGGCACGACGGCGGCGAGGGTGGCCTTGAGCTCTGCGAGGGCCCAGCTGCGCTCTTCGCTGTTCGGGCTCGCGCGGCCGAGCTGTGCGTGCGTCGACGAGAGCTGCGAGAGTGCGGCCTCGACTTCACTGAGGGCGGAGCAGGAGCGGGTGAGCTGGATCGCGGCGCTGAGAGGTAGTGTACGCACGCTTTGACCTCGAAATACGGATCGTCGGACATTCTGCTGCGAGAGGAGCGAGGTTCGAGGGCCAAGAAGCCTCGAGTCGATGAACGTTGGCCAGCGACGGCTACAGGCTACTGCGCGAGATGAAGGTGCTTGTGACTGGCGCTTCCGGTACTGCTGGACTCTAGCTCTCGCTGGACTCGCGCGCTCACTCCCGCTGTCTCCTCAGGCTTGCTCGGTCGTGCAGTTCTCGCGGCATTCAAAGCTGCCGCACATGACGGTACGCCCTTTACGGATCGAAGGGCCAGCATCGTCTCACTCCCAGGTCACACAGTCAAGGGCACCGCGTTCTCGCGGGCCGGCGGTGACCTCGTCAAGGTGCGACTCTCCCGCTCCCTCCTCCCCCACATGCTCACTCTGCCTGTCACAGCTCGACTTGCAAGATGACGAAGCCGTCAAAAGCTTCTTCGAGGAGTACAAGCCGGACGTTGTCGTTCACTGCGCCGCTGAGCGCAGGCCCGATGCGGTAGAGGCGGTCAGTCTCGGAGCTCGCACTCAATCGCGCCGAATCTGCGTCAGCATGGCAGAGCAATCTTACGGCTCAGTATCGAATGACGTACAACTCACATCATCACCTCTCGCAGAACCCGGAAGCAGCCAAGAAGCTCAACATCGCCGTCCCGGCCCACCTCGCATCCCTGTCGCGCTCGTCCACCTCGCCCTTCTTCCTCATCTACATCTCGACCGACTATGTCTTTGACGGAAACGCACCGGCATCGGGCTACGAGCCGGACGACATGACGGGACCGACGAACCTGTATGGCGTCTCGAAGCTGCAGGGCGAGGAGGCGACGCTCGAGGGGCTCAAGGCGGGCGGGAAGGGCTGCGTCCTTCGAGTACCGGTCCTGTGCGTTATCTGACTGTAACGGTTCCGGGTCGCTGTGCTGACTGTACTGGTGCTCTCCAGGTACGGCACGGCGGAAAGTCACTCAGAGTCGGCCATCAACACTCTCGTCGACTCGGCAAAGAAGGCCGCAAGCGGTCACGCTGTCAAGATGGATGATTGGGCAACCCGCTACCCGACCAACGTCGAAGACATTGCGAGAGTCCTCGTCGACCTGTCCGGTTCGTCCAGTCGCGAGCGCTCTCTCCACTCGCAACCCAGACTTCTCATACTGACTACTTGTCGGCAGCCAAGTCTACGTCTGCCGCCATCCCGCCCATCTTGCACTTCTCCGCCCAGCAGCTCTTCACCAAGTACACCATCACCGAGCTCTTTGCTCGCCTGCACCACCCGCCGCTCGACCTCGGCGACAACCTGGTCCGCGTCTCGGAGGGGCCCAAGCCGGGAGAGACGATCCGTCCGAGGGATTGCCACCTCTCGAACGTGCGTCCCTTTGCGACAATGCCTGGAGGGCGCACGCTAACCTTGCGTGGACGGGCTCGCAGCGTGCGATCGAAGCGCTCGGCATCGATACGAAGACTGTCGACTTTGAGCAGTGGTGGACAGCGTACCTCAAGGCGTAGTACTCATCCGTACGTCGCTGCAGTGCGCGACTGTGACGGACGTGCAAGGGCAACAGCATTTCTCGAGGATTGAGAAGGCCACTCTCGCCTCGCTGTCACTTATCCTCGCTTGTGCGCTACCGTGCTGCTCTCAAGTACTCCGAGCGGCTTTGTAAGGAGTGCTTGTCAATCGCGCGGGCTGTGCTCGCACGGACCCTCTTCGTCATTGCCCCGCGTCACCGTCTCTCGCCGTCGTCCGCTTGACTTCTTTCGCTCTGTCCTGCCCCTCGAGCCACGATGCTGTCCCGTGTGGGCTCGAACAAGGTCAGCAGGCCTTCTCTCGGCCCGTCCATCGCGCAGCCCGCCCCTCGCTCGTGTGCGTCCCCTCTCCTCCTCCTCCTCTCTCACTCCTTCTGACCCGCGTCTCTTCGCGCCCGCAGCGCCCTCGGACCCGATCCCGCTCGACGCTCCAGACCCTGCCGACGTCCTCATCGCGCGTTTGAGCGAGCTCAAGCGCCTCGCAAAGTCGACCGCAGCCTACTTCGCCGCGCTCGCCGCCGCAAAGGAGAACGAGGGCAAGGCGCTCGCGGCGCTCGCACAGGGAGAGACGGTGCGGCTGCCGTGGGTTGAGCAGAGCCTGTTCTTGCCCGTCGTTGCGCAGCAGCAGCAGGGACAGGACGGCAATGGGACGCAGGTGGGTTGGGCGGCGGTGCAGGCCAGGATGAGAGACGCCGCGGTCAAGGACGGTGCGCCGCTTCTCCTCGATCCTGATGCTGGTGAGCATTGACGAGCGCTTTCGCTTGTGCAGCCGAGAGCCACTTTGACCTGGCGAAGCTCGCTACAAACGAGATCGTTGAGCCTCTTAAGCGCATCGTACGCGTCTTTGCTCACATTTGGCAAAGTTCGTGCTCATTCTCAGTCTCGACAGCGTATCGCCGTCAAGAGCTTTATCGCCGACCTCGATAAGCATGTCAACGGGCTCGCGGCCGACGTCGTCAAGGAGCGGTGAGTTCAACCCCCCTCCTTTCAATCTCTCGTGTCGTCTCTCATGTGACCACTCCATAGCGAGCTATCCGTCATCAAGCTCAAGGAGCTCGCCTCGGCCGTCGCGACTTCCGCAGTCGCGCCGCTGACTGTCCCGGCGACTTCGGACCCGCTCATCGTCCGCGCGAACGCCGAGGTGCAGATGCGCCAGCAGGTCGCGAAGGAGAACGAGCTCGTGCGCCTCACCATTCTCTGGCAGAACAAGGCTAAGCAGTTCGAGATCGAGATCTTTGACAAGGTCAAGACCTGCGTCAAGCTGTGGGAAGAAGAGAGGTGCGCATGTCGCTGCGCAGGTCTGGCGACCTGTAGGCTGATGTCTCGGGCCGCAGCCTCAAGCTCAATCTCGCTGTGAGCCAGCGCGCATCCGAGCTTGGCAAGCTCGTCGACAGCGTTCCCTCAAGCGTGAGCCCTTCCTCCGCCTTTTCGCGCAAATGCGTTGAAACTGACACCGCTCCTCGCAGCGCGAATGGGACTACTTTGCGACGCTCAACTACCTCCTGCCGTCGGACACGCCTATCCGCAATCCAGACCTCGTCGATTATCCCGAGCGCGACCACCCGTCGACCAAGCCGGTCAAGGAGGGTATGCTCGAACGCAAGAAGCGCTTCGTCAAGAACTGGAAGGAGGGTACGTTGATCTCGTGCTCTTCCTCCTGCGTACCCTTGCGCGGGACATGACGTTACGTCCGGTATATCGTCGCAGCCTACTTCGTTCTCTCGGCCTCGGGCTACCTGCACGAGTACGCCTCGTCGACGACGCCCCTCTCCTCGCCCTCGATCTCGCTCTTCCTTCCCAACTGCACCGTCTCGGCACTCTCGCCGCCAGAGAGCGGCACGTCGAGCCGCTTCGGCGGCAGCAAGGAAAAGCCCGCTTTGTTCACGATCGAGGGGAGGAAAAGCTCCTCTGGCAGCGGAGGCGGAACGCTCAAGATGAAGCACCGCGAGATCGGGAGGAACTACCGCGCGAGGAGCTACGCCGAGGCGCAGGAGTGGTGGAACGAGATCGAGAAGGTGCGCCCTGGCCACGACTTTGTTCCGCAGAGCCAGTGCTCTGTGTTGTGCGCTCTCGACTGACTTGTCGAGATGGTCGGCAGTTCACGAAGACGTCCGCGCACGCTGGCGACGGCGCCGACCGCCAAGGCCCCGCGCCGAACGCTGTCAAGCACGCCGGTCTTCCCGCTTATGTGCAGCACGAAGGAGCGGAGCTGTCGGCCGAGGAAGGGACGGCTGGTGGCAGCACGACGGACGAGGAGCACGAGAAGCCCATCCTGAATGATATGGCGGCGGACAAGCAGGACGGTGCGGCGGCGCAGGAGGCGGTGAAAGCGCCGGTTGTGCATGCGACGGAGGACACGCACGGACAGGTGTGCCCATTCCTTCTCGCGACCTGGCGTGGATTGACGCCTCGTGAACAGCAACCCGAGGGAGACCCGAGCGTCCCGGGCGCTTTCCTCGTCGACAACAGCCAGCCGCCTTCGCAGCAGGTGCACTGTAGACGAACCTTTGGTGGCTGTTCAGCTAGACGCTCACGCTCCTCGTACTACAGGTTGTGCACGACTTCGGAGCGCCCATCTCCGACCGGCCTCCGTCGCAAACGTACACGGCCGCTCGCGCCGCCAGTCCGCCCGCTTCGTCTCCCTCGAGCTCGGCGGCCAGCCCAGTCGGACCCGCCTCTGTCGACCAACCGGCGCTGCCTACTGCCCGCGACACGACTGGACAAGAAGCGTCAGCGAAGCAGGGTGCGCCGACTGTCGAGCGCGCTGCGTCGCTCCTCGTCGATTCGGACACTGCGCCGTCGGGCAGCAAACCCGCTAAGTCGTCAGCCGTCCCGCTCTCACCGCCACTCTCACAGCAGACCCAGTCGCAAGAGGAACAGGGCACTGTCGAAGGCGTTCCATCGGGGACGGCGGGTGCGAAGAAGAGGAGGAGCTCGTGGTTCGGGTTCGGGAAGAAGAAGTGAAGCGCAGGCTCTCGGAAGACCCTTGTGTAGCTTGATCTACTCTCCGTGCGTCTGGAAGATAATGCTACAGCGTCCATATTGCGCTGGTACATGCGAAGCAGAGACAAGCAAGATCTACCACGACGCCCAGTTCCCGTCCCACACCTCGTCGTCCTGGTCCTGCATCTCCGTCTCCGAGTCTGAGGCATCCTCAACCAGCTCCTTCATCTCGTCCTGATCCCGCTCGTGCTCCTCGAGCTGCGCGACGCGCTCGCCCAGCTTGTGCGCCTCGAGCAGGATGGCGGCGACCTCGTCGTCGGCGTGGTTGAGCGGCTCGTCGTCCGAGTCGTCGGCAGAGGGTGAAGATGAAGGCGAACGGCGGCGAGAAGAGCGGGGTGCGGAAGAAGAGACGGGCGCGGCGAACGGAATCTGGATGGTGCGAGAGGCGGCGCGAAGCGAGTCCGGGTCGGAAAGAGAAAGGTCGGAGTCTGAGTCGGAATCGGAAGCGAGGTCGAGGATTTCGAAGACTGGTACAAGGCGAGCAGAGAGAGACAGTCAGTCACGCTGCAATCCGAAGAGACGCCCGAGACGCATGTGAAGCAACCCACCTTCAGGCTGTTCCTCGTCGTGCTGCTCATCATGCACCTCCTCGTCGTCAGAAGCGTCCATCGAGTCGTCCTCGCTCGCGCTCGACCCGCTCTGCTCCTCCCACGCGTGCTCCTTGATCGCGTCCAAGCGGCTCAGCTCCTGCTCGACCTCGCGCACGAGCTCCTTGCGCGCGCGCTTGACGTCGGCATCGCCGTGCGACTCGACCGCGTCGATGCGAGTGAGGAGCGCGAGAAGCGCCTCCTCGTGCCCGAGGAAGGCGGAGTTGGGCGCGCCGAAAGCCAGAGGCGGGGTGGGCGAGCGGGCGAGGCGGTCGGATGCAGGTGAGGGCTGGAAGACGAGGGCGGAGGGCGAGACGAAGGCGCGCTGGCGGGCGTGAAAGTCGGCGGCGAGGGCGGCCAGAGTCGACAGGGCGTGGTCACGCTCAGCCGAAGCAGTCGAGTCGTCCGAGTCGGCGTTCGAGTCGGAGTCGCCGGCGGCGACCAGCGCAGCAGCTACGAGCTCGTCCTCGGTGTCGCTCGAGGCCGAAGAGTCGGAATCGGGGAGGTCGGCGTCCTCGGGGTCGGCGAAAGTGGCGGGAGCAGCCGGGTGATCGTGGTGTTCGACAGCAGGCGAAACGTGATAGAGCTCGACCTCGTCGTCTTCGTCGTCAGACGACTCGTCGGAAGCGTCGGCGTGCTCGTCGCAATGGTCGTGAGCCGGGTCGATGTGGAAGAGAAGCTCGAGCAGCTGCTGCGGCCCCTCCTGGCGCTGCTGATAGTGAAGGGCGCGGGCGCGGCGTGCCTCGGCAAGTCGGCGACGGTCCTCCTCGCGGCGGCGCTGCTCGCGGACGAAAGCAGCCTGGCGGCGGCGGCGGTCGAACTCGGCTGCGACGGCGGCACGATAGGCGAACTCCTCCTGCTCGGCGAGGAGCTGGCGACGGCGGAGCTCGGCAGCCTCGGCCTGCTTGATAGCGAACGCACGCTGACGAGCGCGCTGCTGCGCGTGGTGGTCGTCGTGGATGACGAAGGCCGAAGTCGGAACGAGGAAGGCGTCGAAGGAAGGGCGGAAGGCGAACATGGCGAAGTGTCGGGGGAGGCTAGGGGTGTAATGAGTGAAGCAGAGAGAGCGGTATGAGCGGCGAAGAGCGGCTTATAAGCTGCGGCACGATGATTTTGCTCGTGACTTCGACATCCGTCGAGAATGTTCTCGACTTGAGAAGGTCATGGAAGGCGCATGACTGGGCGTGGCGCTGGCGTGGCCTGCTGGCGTGGACTGGCTGGAGTGCACCGGACCCCGTCATGTCGCGCCCCTGACGCACCACCGTAGCGTACGCGCGCAGCAACGTCGGCGGGAGTCTCCTCGATCACGAGAGGAAGAGAGCCTCTGGGTGCCAGCATGAGAAGCGCAGAGACGCAGGCGGCTTCAGACAGTCAGAACGCAATCATGGTAGACCTTATAGGGTAGCAGGCGGTCGACGCGATAGAATGCAGTGGGCGGGGACAAGCGCAAGGTGGTATCGAGACGAAGGAGGGGGACGAGCATGTCGCTACGCTTTCGGGGGACTAGCACAGGCGGCGAAGTGCTCATGCACTGTCTTCTGAGCTGCGTTGCTGTCTGTACAACCGCTGCAGCCATGACCTGCGAACCCGCCGGGTGTGCGAGGCGCTTTCTCCTAGCGTCGACAATGCCGCGTGCATCGTCCACCCCGCGGGGGTGTCTACATGTCGATGTCGAACTTGCAGCGCGCAGAGTCAGAGAACGCGGCGCGCGGATCGCCGAGACGAAGCACAGGAGAGTCGTGAGGGGGTATCAGGTCACTAGTTACAGGAGACAAGGGGGTGCTATGCTGCGATTTTACTGCTCCTCCATCCCGCACTACGTACGCGTACAAGTTGCTGAAAGCGGCGTCCGCCCTCCTCCCGCTCGAGGCAGCACGCGCCGCTCAGTGCTGGACCTCAGAGATGGGGTCGGCTCGTACTGTTGACAGGTCGATCTGCTTGTCGGCCTCGACGTCGAACTCGCCGATGAGTGTCTGCGTGCGGGCAAGCTTTGTCAGCGTGTAACCCTCGTTCGTACTGTCCGCTTTGACGGGGACGAAAAGGAAGCGAGAACGCACGATGTTGTCTCCTCGTACGATGTACACGCCAAGCGGGACCTCCTCAACGCCCTCGTCAGCCGAGTAGACGCGCTCGGTACTGCCCGACAGAATCACGTTGGTCGTCTGGTCGAAGCCCTTGAGCTCGCCCTGCGCCAGTGGGAAGAGGGAGGGTCAGCTTGCGATTCGGGCGCCGACACGGCAGCGCATCCGCCGCTGATAGGGCGAGAGATGACGCACAACGATGACGCGCCCGTCCTGCGTCACGACGAGGACTTGCTCTGAGGGTGGAGATGCGGTGGGAGGAGCAAGGCGAGATGAGGCGAGTGCGCGCAGGCGGAGAGGCGAGCAACAAGTCAGCCCATTGCGTCTACTGGCCTTCTGCGGTGCGGGCTCGTGCCCTCGCTTGCGGGCCATGATCCTTGGCTAGGCGGGGAAGCGGCAAGCAAGCGAGGAGATGAGCGCGTTCAACCCGGTCGAGGATGCCGCAGAGGCACCTCGACGCGCTTGTACCGAGCTTGTAAGGGGCAGACTCACTGTCGACGTAGGCCGTGAGGGCGCTCACTGCGGTGCACGGGGCGAAGGGGTCAGCGAGACTGCGTAGCAGAGGTGGGATGACAACAGAGCGAGAACGCACTGGGAATGGACGCGCGACGGCCAGCGAGCTAGCGACTAGCAGCAAGACGCAGTCTAGCGTGTCCTGGCGGGCGAACGAGCAGCTGTCAAGTCAGAGAGGGGACGACAATTGGACGGCAACGAGCGCGAGGCGATGTACCGGGAAGTTCTACTGCTTAGCTCGCAGGCGTGTCGTAGAGCTGACTGATAACCTCTGACATTCATTCGAGTCGCGAACGCCTGTCCAGCTGGTACGGCAGAACCCACGGATGTAAGCGGTGTTACGGAAAGCCTCCCTCCTCCTCCCTCTGACTCGTCGAAATTCTTCCGACCCGTGGACTGCGCTGTACTCTAGCAGCTCACGGTGTCCAAGCGCTGCTCCACCTCGTCGGAGAGGAACGGTTCGCGTGTGCTCAGATCGCTCGTTCGCTCGACGCGCGCCACGCGTCGCGCGTCTCCTTCCGCCCGCCGTCCTTTCTTCGCCTGCCTTCTCTCCCGCGCCGCTTCCCTCTTTCCTGCTGCTCCGTTGCCCCTTCCCTTTGCCCAGCCATGGCGTCTCAGATCACTCCCGTCGTGCGTCCGCTCTCCTCGCTCTCGCATCCTTCTCTCGCTCCCACGCGTGCGATCGGACTTCCGCTAACGCACCCCTCGACGCGTTCTGCGCTGTGCCCCGACCACAGCAAGTCAAGAAGATCGCCTGCATCGGTGCTGGCTATGTCGGCGGACCCAGTGAGTCGCTCCCTCGCCTGCATCCACGTCCCGGTCCCCTCGCAGGTTGCCCCAGGCTCGGGACTCTGCGCGTTCTCGGGAGTGAACCCTGCGGCCGGGCTTGCGACGAAACTGAACAGCGCGAGCTCCGTGTCTTCGGGCCTGAATGAGCCGTGACAGCGCCGGGGCGCCGCGATGATGCGACCGCGAGCTGCGTGGAGGGGTGCGAGCTGATCTCGCTCAGCTCGCTTGCCGTGGAGCGGTGCAGCAGGCCGTTGCACCACGTTGGACGAACTGTGATCGAGCATGCTCTGCACTTCCGACAACGTTGCTGACTCCCGAACGTGCTCCTCCACCTCATCTCCCTGCACCTTTGTCCGCGCCAGCCTGCTCGATGATCGCGCACAAGTGCCCGCACATCCAGGTCACCATCGTCGACGTCAACGCCGACCGCATTGCCGCGTGGAACTCGGAGCACCTGCCCATCTACGAGCCCGGTCTCGAGGAGATTGTCAAGGCGTGCCGCGGCAAGAACCTCTTCTTCAGCACCGACGTCGACAAGGCCATTATCGAGGCCGACCTCGTCTTTGTCTCGGTCAACACGCCGACCAAGAAGAGCGGTGTGGGTGCTGGTTACGCCGCCGACCTCTTGTGCGCTCTTCCTTTCCTTCCGCCGCGCCGAGGCGTCTTGCTGATGCCTTCGCTCACTCAGCTACGTCGAGGCCTGCACTCGCCGCATCGCCTCGGTTGCCACCTCGTCCAAGATTGTCGTCGAGAAGTCGACCGTTCCTTGCCGTACTGCGCAGTCGATGCGCACCATCCTCGAGGCCAACTCTCGCCCTGGTCTCCGCTTCGATATTCTCTCGAACCCCGAATTCCTCGCCGAGGGCACCGCCATCAAGGACCTCGACGCGCCCGACCGCGTCCTCATCGGCTCGCTCAGCACCCCGGAGGGCCGTGCCGCGCAGCAGAGCCTCGTCGAGGTCTACGCCAACTGGGTCCCGCGCGAGCGCGTCATCACCACTGGTCTCTGGAGTTCCGAGCTGTCCAAGCTGGTGCGCCCCGCTTTGCCTCGCCGGCAAGTCGCCGAAATTCCCATCCCGCTTGGGCTGACCCGCTTCATCCTTCCCGCGCGTCTCGTGCAGGCTGCCAACGCGCTCCTCGCGCAGCGTATCTCGTCGATCAACGCCCTCTCGGCGATCTGCGAGGCGACGGGTGCGGACGTCGACGAGGTCGCCTACGCGTGCGGCCTCGACTCGCGTATCGGTTCCAAGTTCCTCAAGAGCTCGGTCGGCTTTGGCGGCTCGTGCTTCCAGAAGGACATCCTCAACCTCGTCTACCTCAGCGAGAGCTTGCACTTGCCCGAGGTCGCCGACTACTGGAGGCAGGTGCGTCGTCGGATCCTGCCGTTCGACGCCCTCGCGCCAGCATGCGAGCTCCTGATGCTGACGCGCCCCGTCTTTGCAGGTCATCACGATGAACGAGTACCAGAAGCGCCGCTTTGCGCAGACGGTCGTCTCGAGCATGTTCAACACGATCACCAACAAGAAGCTCGCCGTGCTCGGTTTCGCGTTCAAGAAGGACACCGGCGACACGCGCGAGACGCCGTCGGCGACCGTGTGCCGCTTCTTCCGTCAGGAGAACGCAAAGGTGTCGATCTACGACCCCAAGGTGCCCGAGAAGCAGATCTTTGTCGACCTCACCGAGCCTGGCGTCGCCGACGACTCGCAGCTCGGTGCGTCGCTTTCCCTTCTCACTGCCATGGCCTCTCTAGGGCAACGCGGCAACGAACGCGCGTCTGACTCGCCATCCACCCGCAGTCCAGCAGCAGGTGACCGTCTGCAAGTCGGCGATGGAGGCGTGCACCGGTGCCGAGGGCATCTGCGTGCTTACCGAGGTGCGTTCTCTCTTTCGACCTGCAAATGACCCGCAGACTGACGCTTTGCATCCCCTCGATCAGTGGGACGAGTTCAAGTCGCTCGACTGGGAGGCGATCTACGCCTCGATGGCCAAGCCGGCCATGGTCTTTGACGGCCGTGGCATTCTCGATGCCGACAAGCTCCGCTCGATCGGCTTCAAGGTCCACTCGATTGGCAAGGGCCTTAACCTCTAGACGCGCTGGCCCCGCCACCCTCTCGCATACGGACTCTCTCATCTGTCAATCTCTTTCGGTTCTTTCGTCGTCGCGCTGTGCTCCCCTGCTCGGCGGGAAGTGTTTGTTCCCCTCCCCCACTCTTTTGCTCACACGGGTAGACTCTGGTGTTCGTCTCCTCTCTATCTCGCAGTCACCTCGCAGCCTCTTTTGCATGTACCTCCCGCTCCGGTAGTAGCCCGCCTCGGCCCCGCGTGGAATTGACTTCTACGTCCTTTGGCACAATGACAGCTAGGAAATCGGGAATTGCTGTGGGTCGGGAGGCTTTTTCCTGAGGCGCATGCCTGCCTCCTTACTCCGTCCGCCGTCGGTCGGCGCGCGAAGTTCGTCGGGTCGTCGAGTTGCATTGCCTGTCGCAGCGGCTTAGTCGAGTCAGCGTCAAAGGGTTGCTGCGTTCGTGAGAGGTTCTCTGCGTAGCAGCGCATCGCCAAGGCAGGAGGTCGCAGCCGCAGCTCGTGTTGTCGAGTCCGGTTCGCTCGGATCCGGCGCCGCTTCCGGCCGTGGGAGCGCGCGTCGAACGAAGGCTCTCGCTGCTTTGTTTTCGCTCTCCTCTCCCACCGACCCTTGCCCTGCCAGCCGTGCAGAGACGCAAGATGGCAGACACTGCCAACACGGCCAGCGTGCCCGATGCGGCCTTCGCAGCGAGCCAGGTCTCGGCGCCATCGGTACCAACTGCGCCGCCGGGCATCGCAGAAGCGGCCTCGGCGCAGGCGCACCTCGAGTCGGGCGCACCCAGTCAGACTCCAAGCGACCTGAGCAAGACGTACGACGGCCTGCCCAAGACGACCGCGGACGGGCAGCAGGCGCCGACTGCCCCGGCACCGCACGGTTCCAGTTCCGCATCGACGAGCGACTCGCAGGGCGGCGAGCTAGACGAGAAGGGCTCGCCTGGCGCTTCGACGGACGAGGCAGTCGCGCAGCGGATTGCGGCGGCCCAAGCGAAGGAGGAGAAGGAAGGGGACGACGCCAAGAAGCACGCGGACGGCAAGAAGACGAAGAAGAAGGCCAAGAAGGCATGGGACAAGCGCCCGCCCGTCGAGATTGCGCTCGAGGATCCTGAGCTCGCGCACCTTGACCCGGAGCGCCGCAGGATCATCGCCGAGCAGATGTGCGCTCGCGTGCTCCCGTCGCTTCAGACGGTTTGCTGACTTGTCGACCTCGCAGCGCAACGATTAAGCGTCCGCCAGTCAGCTTCGTGCAGCTGTTCCGCTACACGACCAAGTGGGAGCTATTCCTGAACGGTATCGGCACGATCTGCGCCATCGCAGCCGGTGTCGCCCAGTACGTTTACCCCTCCCTGCTTCCCATGTGCCCTGCTCTGACTCGACGTGCATCACAGGCCTGCCATGACTATCCTGTTCGGCAATCTCACGACGGCTTTCACCGACTACGGAACGGCTCGCCTGTCCGGAACGGCGTCGCCCGAGCTGATCGCTGCAGCGCGCGACCGCCTCTTCAACGAGGTCGACAAGGACGTCCTCATCCTCGTCTACATCGGTATTGGTACCTGTACGTGCTATACTCTGGCTTTGTCAGGGCTGAGCGACGGGACTGATGGACCTTTGCCACTCACCTCGCCCGCCCCTGTCACCCTTTCCGCCTACCCTTCCCACCCTCGGCGCCTACAGTCGTCGCCACCTGGATCTACATGTACACCTGGATCACGTCGGGCGAGAGCACGACGCGTCGCATCCGTGAGAAGTATCTGCAGGCCGTCTTGCGCCAGAACGTCGCCTTCCACGACCGCATCGGACCCGGCGCCATCACGACCCGCATCGAGACCGACACGCACCTGATCCAGGAGGGAATCTCCGACAAGGTGGTCATCTCGGTCCAGTTCCTCGCAATCTTTGTCGTGAGTGATTTCGCAGGCGCTTCCCTCCGACCTCTCTCTTGACCCTCCGCCTCGCAGGCCGGCTTTGTCATCGCCATCGTGCGGAATTGGCGGATGGCGCTTGTGATTTCGATAATCATCCCTCTAATTGCGGTCGCGGGAGCCGTCATGAACGCGTTCATGTCGAAATACAAGCAGATCCAGCTCGAGGCGACGGCCAAGGGTGCGACGCTCGCCGAGGAGGTCATTTCGTCGATTCGCTCGGCACACGCTTTCGGCAACCAGAAGCGCCTCACCGACACGTACGAGGTCGCGAACGAGGAGACTGCCAGGGTCGGCGGCATCTCGGCGCGCTTCCATGGCCTGGGCTTGGGCGTCTTCTTCTTCATCAGTACGCTTCTGCCTCTCGCTCACAACCGCGCACCGTACGCTGACGCTCTCCACCTCGCAGTCTACGCCTCCTACGGGTGCGTCTCTTTGCCAAGACTTCCTTTTGCTGCCGCTGACCTCGATTCTGTCCTGCCCGATCTGATCCGCTGCACTGGTCCCGTATCCACACGGATGGTGTTTGCAGTCTTGCTTTCAAGTGGGGCACCCAGCTCATCATTGTGCGAAAGCTTGTTCCCCTACCGCCATCAGCGCGTTCTTACCTGTACGCTGAGCGCAGGATGGCTACGCCGACTCGGGCGACGTCGTCAACGTCTTCTTTGCGATCCTCATTGGGTAAAGTCTCTCCCTGCTTCTAGTAAGAGACGCGCGATTGACTGACCCCGCTTCACCTTTGCAGCGTAAATACCTTTTCTTGCCGCGCGAGACTGCTGTTCTGCCTGCCACATGCTGATCCCCTCGACATTGTCCTGTGCTTGCGACATGCGTTGTTCGATCGCAGGCGTACGTCGCTGGTCCTCGCGTCGCCCGGGACGCACTATTGACTCGCGTTGTTCCGGGCGCAGCTTCTCCCTCGCCCAGCTCGCGCCCAATCTTCAGGCCGTCAGCTTTGCGTGCGGCGCGGCCACCGAAATCTATGCAACGATCGACCGCGTTCCGATCATCGATTCGTCGTCAGACGTCGGCCGCAAGCTCGACAAGGTCGATGGTCTCATCGAACTCGAGAACATCGACTTCATCTACCCTTCGCGGTGCGTTCGAAGCGCCTTCGGACCGGCACGACGTGCCGGAGCTTCGCTCATGCTCCTTTTTGCAGTCCCGGCGCACAGGTGCTCTACAACTTCAACGGCATCTTCCCGGTCGGCAAGACTACCGCTCTTGTCGGCGGTTCCGGGTCCGGCAAGTCGACCATCGTCGGTCTCATCGAGCGCTTCTAGTACGTCTGGCCCGAGTCGTCCTCTTGCCTGCACGATGAGCTGACAATTTTCCTTTCCCACAGCGACCCTGTCGGAGGTGTTGTCAAGCTCGACGGTGTTCCTCTTAAGGAGCTCAACGTCAAGTGGCTTCGTAACCAAATTGGCCTCGTCATGCAGGAGCCGACGCTTTTCGCGACGACCATCGCCGGCAACATCGCGCACGGTCTCATCGGGTCCCGCTTTGAGCACGAGTCGCCCGAGGAAAAGCGCGCCCGAATCATCGATGCCGCCAAGCTCGCCAACGCCGATGGCTTCATCACGGCGCTTCCTCAGGGCTACGACACCCATATCGGCGAACGTGGCATGCTCCTCTCCGGCGGGCAGAAGCAGCGCATCGCCATCGCTCGCGCCATCGTCTCCGACCCGAAGATTTTGCTGCTCGACGAGGCGACGTCGGCGCTCGACACCAATTCAGAGGCGATTGTGCAGGACGCACTCGACCGTGCCGCTGCCGGCCGCACTACCGTCACCATTGCTCACCGTCTTTCGACCATCCGCGACGCCGATCAGATTATCGTGCTCACTGCCGGTCATATCCTCGAGTCCGCCATGACCTCGTCGTGCGTCCGTTTTGAGCCCTTGTCGCAACGGAACTCTCATTGACGACCTTTCAGGGACGGGACTGCGCACGATCTCCTCCTCCGCAACCCCGAGGGTGCTTACTCGAAGCTTGTCAACGCTCAGCGTCTCCGCGAGGAGGAAGAGGAGGCCGAAAAGCAGGGCGACTCAAAGACCGCCGCTCCGGCTCCCGGCGAGCTCACTCGCGAGGAACTCGACGAGATGGCGCGTCGCGAGAAGCCTCAGTTCGAGACGCTCAAACGCGCGGGCACAGGAAGGTCGCAGGCGTCGGAGGCCATCGAGCATCGCAAGCTTGACCTCGAGGCGGGCGGCCAGCTCGAGCCTATCAAGTACAACTTCGCCTACCTCATCAAGCGCATGTACCTACTCAACAGCGACCAGTGGAAGAAGTACATCTGGGCATTCATCGGCGCCGTCGCGTCCGGCTGTGTGGTGCGGCCTTCGCTCTCTTTGATCTCGGAGTCTAATTCCGCTGCAAGCGAGCTACGCTGACGCAGGCTCCCTCCTATCGCAGTATCCTGCCTTTGGCATCGTGTTCGGCGGCATGATCGACGCCTTCCAGCTCCAGGACCCTGGCCGTCTCGAGCACGAAGGCAATCGCCAGGCTCTGTGGTGCTTCATCATTGCGATCCGTTCGTTGACGTCTCCAGATGGCTGCTGTTCGCTCTGTACTGACCTTGCTTCTGTAGTCTCGACCATTGCCGTCATCGTGCAGTCGTGGCTCTGGGGCGACACGGCCGAGCGTTTGAGCCAGAAGATCCGCCACAACACATTCCGCGCCATCCTCCGACAGGACATCGCCTATTTCGACGAGGAGCAGAACAGTGCCGGTCATCTCACGAACGTTATCGCCGACTACGCAACCAAGGTTTACGGCCTTCTCGGCATTACGGCCGGCGTCATCATCCAGTCGGTGTTCACGCTCATCTCAGGCGCCATTATCGGCCTGTGCTTCTCATGGCGCATCGCCCTGGTCGGGTGCGTCCGGCATTCTCGTGTGGCCAGTCGCAGCTGCTGATGCTCTCCTTCGCCTCGCAGCATTGCCTGCATCCCCCTCACCCTTTCGGCCGGTATCGTCCGCTTCCGCGTTGTCATCCTCAAGGACAAGAAGAACAAGGAGGCGCACGCCTCGAGTGCACAGATGGCTTGCGAAGCTGCCGGAGCCATTCGCACGGTCGCCGCCTTGACTCGCGAGGACCAGTGTAACAACTTGTACAGCGAGGTGCGTACGGGCAGGTCGCAGTGCTCGGAGGTCGAGCTGACCGGCTTCTCTGCAGCAACTCGACTCGCCGATGCGCATCTCGAATCGCACCGCCATCTACAGCAACGCGTTCTACTCGCTCTCGCAGGCACTGTCGTTCTTCGTCATCTCGCTCATGTGCGTGGTCGCTCTGCCACAAACACCCTCCACCTCTCATTCCTGACCCCTGGTCTGCAGCTTCTGGTATGGCGCGCACCAGATGGTCGACCGTGGCCTCGGCATCCAGGCTTTCTTCGTCGCAATGATCTCAATCGTCTTCGCCTCAATCCAGGCGGGCAACGTCTTCACCTTCGTGGTATGTCTCGAATTTTCGGAGTCAAAGCTCTAGACCGATGCCCTCCATTGGACGCCTGCTGACTTTTGCGATGCCCAGCCGGATGCGTCGAGCTTCGTCGGAGCCGCCAGCGACTTCCTTCACCTCCAGGATGCGCGCCCTGACATCGACGCCGACGACACGAGCGGCAAGGATTTCGACCTGTCGTCCGCGCGTGGTCACATTTTCTTCGAGAACGTGCACTTCCGCTACCCGACTCGCGAGCACGTGCCCGTCTTGCGCGGGCTTGACTTCGAGGTGCGCTCGCCTTCCATCTACCTCATCGCCACGCACTTATGCACTTTATGCAACAGATCAAACCTGGCCAGTTCTGCGCGTTTGTCGGAGCATCCGGCTGCGGCAAGTCGACCACAATCCAGCTCATCGAGCGCTTCTACGACCCGCTCGCCGGGCGTGTCCTCGTCGACGGGCAAGACATCAGCCAGCTCAACGTCCAGTCTTATCGCCGCGCAATTGCCCTCGTGTCGCAAGAGCCGACGCTGTACGCTGGCTCGATTCGGTACAATGTCGCCCTCGGAGCGTACGTCCCGCCCGAGCAGGTCACGCAGGAGCAGATCGAGCAGGCCTGCAAGGACGCCAACATCCACAACCTCATCGTTTCGCTGCCGGATGGATACGACACAGACGTCGGCGGCAAGGGCACTATGCTCTCCGGCGGTCAGAAGCAGCGCATCGCCATCGCACGCGCGCTCATCCGCAATCCTAAGATCCTGCTTCTCGACGAGGCGACGTCGGCCCTCGACTCGGAATCCGAAAAGGTCGTGCAGCGTGCGCTCGATGAGGCGGCGAAGAACCGCACGACTATCGCCATCGCGCACCGACTCTCGACTATCCAGAACGCCGATGTCATCTTTGTGCTCAACAACGGCCGAATCGCCGAAAAGGGCACTCACTCGCAGCTCATTGCGCTCAAGGGGTACGTTTGTTGCTTCGAACGCTGGAAAAATCGCTTACAGGGCTTCTCCACTTGCAGGCTGTACTCCGAGCTCGTCACGCAGCAGTCGCTTGACAAGCACTGAGCACACTACGTACTGCTCGTTCGCTTCCCTTCCCTCTCGCGTTAACTTTCCTGTAGGACTACCTTGTGTAGAGACGTGCTTTCGGCAATCGCGTGTGGACGGCTGCAGATTGTTCAGAGACAATGCTTGGAAGTGACAACGTGTGCCAAACCCCATCAATGACTCTACGCGCGACACATAGTCGCAGGTGAAGGTTCGAGCACCGCGAAGCGGGTCGACGTTCGTCCGCCGTCTCCTGTTTTTTCTCCTTACTCGCAACTCTCAGGCCGCTGGGCCTTGCCATCTACTGCTGTCACCTTATCGAGGTCCTGCACTCGCGCAGTCACGGTGGATTGGTCCAGGTGCGACACACGAGGTCAGCGCGAGCGGCTTCCGCGCGTGCTCTTAATCGAGCTCGCGTTCCACTGCGGTCCGCCTCACGACGCCTTTCTTGCTTACCCGCCCGACTTCATTGCATCGGATCGAGCACAGACTGCTTATCTCCCGCGCAAACAAGAAGCGACTCGTCGGCTCGCCCTCAGCCTCCTCCTCCGTTGCCTCTCCAGCCACGGCCCAGGAGCACTATGTGCCCGTCTTGGCAGACGCTCAGCTCCCAACACTGCAGCTGTGGTCTCAACATCCACCGACTGAAAGCGCAGCTCAAACGAGTCCGGCTGACGGCAACGCGGTGAGCGCCCCGCTGACACCTTTCCTTTCTTCGTGCCGATGCGAAGCAAATGAGCCCCCTGCTCGACGTTGCTAGCTGCTGCAGATCAGCTGAGACTCAGGAGCATCGCTGAAGTCCTCTTCTGTCCGCCGAAGGGGCAGACCTGCTTCGCAGCTCGCTCATCTCGCGCGCTCATCGCTCATCGTCATCTGCGACATGTAATGGCTGCTACCTACGCTCTGGCGACGGCTCCGTCAGCGCGACAATGGCCTCTCGCTGTGTCTACTGGCTCGCTCTTCCTGTCGCGAACCTCAGTCGAGTCGAGCTGCGAAGGAACAGCGGCCCCCACCTCATGACGTTGGACCACCTCGCGCCCGAGGTTGGCCCGTCCAAGGGGATTGCACGCGAGTTCGGTTTGGCTGGATCTGGGCGTGGGCGATCCTCTGATTGAGCTCAGTAACTCTATGCATGCAGGCACATGACGACGGGCTGCTGCACCGGTGTCGTCAAGGGATCGTGACGTCCTCAGTGCCTCTTGCTTTGACCCTCTTGAGGAGAATTCTCGATCTCTTCCTCTCCTTTCGCTCCCCACTTCAACGACTCGATCGTCCCCAACAACCCTCACGCAGCCATGGACAAGGTGCGTAGATCGGTCGTCCACCTCTTCCTCGCTCCCGATGCCTCGTTGACATATTCATCTTGACTTTCCCGGCCGCAGATTAAGCAGGTCTTCTCTCACGACAAGTCGACCGACTCGTCGAACCCCAACACGACCGACAACTCGGGCATTGCGTCCAACTCGAGGAACGTCACCGAGACCCCGACTCACTCGGCCGCCGGTGACCGCTCGTCGGTCCCGACCGACCGCTCGACCGACCTCGACTCGTCGGCCAAGCCGGGAGTTGACCGTGAGCGCTCGGGCCTGACTGACACTCGCACCGAGTCGAACGCTGGCCCGGCCACCACCGCGGCCGCTGCCACGCCGGGCACGGCCCACGTGCACGAGCACGCCGAGGCCCCCCGCCACCACCACAACCAGCCCCACCAGGACGGTCTCCTCGATGAGGCTGGCGCGAAGAAGGCGACTCACGACCACCAGCACCTTGCCCCGGTCACTCGTGCGTTTTGACCGCTTCGCACTCGTTCTACAATGCCGGGCGCTCATACATCCGTTTACACTGCACGACAGACGAGACGCACCATCACCATGAAGTCGAGGAGGTTGAGCGCCAGCGCGAGGTCGACCGTCACGGTGCGACTTGATGGCTCTCCCGTCCACTTCTCACACGACTGACTTGTCTGCCGCTTCTCCAACAACCAGTTCACCATGTGCAGCACCACACTCAGCCGGTTCTCGACACCCAGCACTCCGCTGAGGTTCAGCACGAGAAGTCTGTCCCCGTAACGCAAGTTCGCGAGAACCACGTCGCGACGGACGAGGACAAGGCGCAGTTTGCTTCGCTCGGCCGTGCCCACGATTCCAAGGCGGAGGCGCCGCGCGAGCGCACCATCATTGACCGCGGCGAGAAAGTGCAAGAGAACACTCACCACCACGTGTGTCCGGCGCATGCCATGTCACGCTCGTGTGGTCTACCCGCGGTGCTGACTATTGCGCTGCTCGGAACAGGTTCACCACGTCGTGCAGCCGGAGATTGAGCGCGACACGCACGAGCACCACCGCATCAAGACGACGATTCCTGTTCACCAGGAAACTCACGAGGGTACGCCTTGTCTCGCACGGCTCAATGGCGAACCAACTGACGCATTCGCCTTCTCTCAGCTCCGATTGTCCACGAGTCGGTAGCCCACGAGCCGCTCAACATCAAGGACTTTACGGCGAACGGTGGTGACCTCTCGTCGAAGCTTAAGCACGACCACAACCTTCTCAACCGCGGGGAGTGCGAGCGCACGGTCGACGGCCCGGCCGAGTCGCTCACGGAGTCGCTCGGCCTCGGCGGTCAGACGACCGGCACCACCACCGGCGAGACGTCCGCAACCAACGCGCGCAACATCTAAGTTTGCACCTAGTTCGTAGTACTCGGTCTTCAGTAACGTTCCTCGAAGAACATTGTAAATTCCGCATTGCAGTATCTCTCTCGCTCTTCCCTCCTTCGCGGACGTCTTGAGAGGCAAAGTAAAGACGAGACCTTAAAAAGGCTCACGAAGGTGGCTAGAATACAACGCGTCTAGGACAGGGCACAGCTGATTCCGGCTGAAGGACGAGCACACCCAACCGTCGCCAGTCCCGCTCGTATCTACCTCGTCCCCCTTCCCGACCTTGAAGGACTAGGCGCTCGACTGCCCGCCCTGCTACTCACGCTCCGCCCGCTCCCCTGCTCGCGCGAGTGCGAAGGCTGCCTCCAACCAGCCATGGCAAACAGCCTGTCGCTGCTCGAACCGACGCGGAAGAAGCCGCCGCCGCCGCTCCCGCCGCTCGGCGCCCGCGGCTCGTTCTGCAGCGGGCTCGGGTTCGGCCGGCGCGAGGTCGACCGACCGCGCTCGTCGTTCCCTGGCAGTGCGCCAGCGAGGGAGGGGCGTCGCTCGTCCGAAGGCGAGACGGGCGAGAGAGGCGGGGGCGTGTCGGTCGTCGGGCTGCCGAGCGACTGAGGCTCGTCGTAGAAATGCGGTGAGGGTGTAGGGAGGTAGCCTTCAGGCTTCGGCGCCGCCACGTACTCGATCGTCGCGTCGGTACCTTCTATCAGCAGCGGTGTTGCGTGTCGCTCGATGAGGCTGCGGCACGCCAGTCAGTCAGGATCAGCAGGCAGGACGAGTGAGTGCTGGGCGCACCCTTTCAGGTTGAGTCCGCAAACACAAGGTAGTTGCAGCTCGGCATCGAGCGGCATGGGGTTCGGGTCGAGAAGGGCGTAGACGGGGAGAGTGAGCGAGTCGAGGAAGCAGCAGCACTGCATGTCCAGTCCGTCAGAGACGGCATTCTTCGCCGTTCAAGCGGGAGTTCGTACGGAGAAGATGTCGAAGGGCTTGGACATGACGACCTTGCGCCGCTCAGGCTCATCCTTCTCTTTGTCCTTGCCCTTCTTGCTCGGGGGCGGCGCGCCAGGCGGCGGCGGATTCGACTCTTCCTCGGTCATGGGACGGTACGTGAGCTCCATCTGGATCGTGTGGCGCACCGAGATGGGCGTGATCGTGCCCTCCTGCGTCGAGGGGCGGATGTGATTATCGTTCGGCAAACGCGCGAGGTGGTGGATCTTCCACATCTCGTCCTTCTTGAGAACCTTGAGCGGGCCGGCGCGCGGCGTCTGGGTCCCACTTTTGCCGCCGAGGTCCTTCTCCGAGACTTTGGCGAAATTTGGAGGATGCGCCGCGTCGAGGATGAAGACGGTCTGCGCGACGGGCGGCGGGCTTGACGTGTGGTCTTTATCGACTGGGGAGCGTAGCTGGAACGATTGGATGATCTTGACTTTGATGGAGTAGATCAGGAGGTCCATTGGCGGGAAGAGGAGGTTGAGGCGAAAGAGCAGAAGACCGGCGACCATGCAGTACGCCGACTGCATCGCGACGGCGTATGGGCCAATCTCCTCGAGGCTGCCCTCGAACTTGAGATGCAGTGGAGGTGGCGGTTTGGAGACGTCGTCGAGACCCGGGTTGACGATGAAGAAGACGGGCTTCTCGTTGCTCATCACGTCGCTGCCCATCGGGCCGAGGCCTTTCGCCTTGGCCGTGATGATGTGCCGCACGCGGCCATACTGACATCGCTCGTAGCCTGTGCGCCAATGCGTGTCAGTCAGAATAGGATGAGAGAGGACTAGGGAAGCCCGTACAAGCTGCGCCGGCCGGCACAATAATGATGAACTGCAGGTGATACGAGTCGTTAATGTTTCCGACAGCGCTGTCGGACACGAGAAAGTAGCGCACCTCGAAGGTGTGCTCGCCCTTCTCAAGCTGCGCAACCTCGCCGTCCTGGATGAGCGATACTGTCCGTTCAAGGCAGATCCCGCTCTCGTACGGCGTTGAGTCGTCCCAGCCAATGTCGTAGCGCCCGACGAGGCGCACGGTCAAGTGCTTGAGCGCGCGGGGTTTCCTGCGAGTCAAGCCGAGAGAGTGCGCGGGCCGCGGTCAGCCCCGGAAGTTCGCCTGGGAGCGGAATTGACGCACGGAAGCCAGAGCGTGACGGTGCCCTTGACGATCTCGTCCTCGGATGGCTGGTCATCCGGTCCTGGGTGCAGGAAGAAGACATCCTCGACGAGCGAGCTGCGTGCGAGAAAGGGAGGCGGTGCCGGAACGGTGCACCGTCAGCGCACGCTCGCCCCTGATTTCGCAAGCATGAGTGAGGAGGTACACGCACATCTGCAAGCTAGGCTGGGCGAGGCCAATCTTGCCCAAGAGGCCCGGGCTACTCGAGCGATGACGAGATCCCTGCCCTTGCCGGCTCGTCGACGAGGGGAGGAAGAACGGCTCGTAGAACGACTTTTCGGCGTCGCTCCCGTGCCGCAGAGGGTTCTGCATACTGGCAACCTGCGCACGGCACGACTGGCGAGCGAGAGAGAGCGCGGCGACGTGATCGACGGCGGCTGCAGTGAGACCGCGTGGAGAAGGGAGAAGAGCGCAGCGAGAGCGAGAAGCGCGTGCCCGAGCGGATCAGCCTTGCTCTGTGCGGTACGACTGCGTGTTTAGAGCCGTGGACGGAGCAACACGAGCGCGACGGAGGATGTCGAGCTTGACTTCGCGGCTGTGGGCCCCGGGGATGACCCCGGGATGCAGCGTGGGACGCGTACGGCGGCGCGGCAATCCGCCCGCAGAAATTTCTCGTCCGCGACGCGCGGGAACAATCTTTGCTCGGCCGAGAGAGCGGGAACAGCGGACACCGCCCTGCCTGTAGATCGTTCCGCGTGGTCCAACGCGTAGTTGCACTCACTCTCGCGGCAGCCTTCCTCTCGTGCAACTAAAATAGCCCGATAGCATAGGCGACCACGCTCGCTACCACATCCACTGCGCACTGCGCCCGCGCTTGTCGGCCGGGTCGAGGAACTGAAACTTGACACCGCCGGGCCGCACATTCTTCTTGAGCCACTCGACCGCGGCGGTCTCAATCTTGGTGCACCCTTCGAGCGCGAGGTCCGTCAGAAGCGAGTAGCGCCGTGGAGCGGGCGGAGCGCTGGTCGAAGCGCTGCGGGACGAAGAGGACGGCCCGGCGGCTCGGCCTGTAGATGCAGCGCGCCCTGCGCGATTCGTGCCTTCGGCTTGCGCTTCGCACCCACCGCCGTCCTCCTCCGTCAGGACAACGGGCGGCATTCGGGAGCGCACGAGCTCCATGATGGGCCGCCCAGTGACGAAGGCATTGCCGCGCACGGCGAGGCGCTCGATCCGCGGCGCGCAGCGCGCAACCTCGCGCAACGTCGCATCCGTCGTCCACATCGTGTACGACAAGTCGAGGGTCCTCAGCGCGTCGAGCCGTGCGGGGAGCGAGAGCGTCGAGTCCGGCGGCGAGACCATCGTCGACGCGAGCACGAGGTCGGCGAGGAGCGGCGCGTTGCGCGAGTCAAAGAGCTGCGTCAGGTGCGCGGTCGAGAGCGACGCGAACGACAAATCGAGGTGCGTCAAACGGTCGAACCGCAGCGGGCCGAGGCGGATCGCTTCGTCAAAGAGGCGCTGCGCAAAGCGCTTTGCGCCGCCGAGCCGGAGCGACTCGAGCTGCGCCCATGCGCGCTCGAGGTCGGGCATCGGCAGCTCGAGGACGTGCGACTCGCCGTATACGGTCGCCTCGAAGCGCCGCAGCTTCGGCGCCGAAAAGAGCTCCCAGACGATGGACGCGCCGATCACGTCGAGGTTGAGCGTCTCGAGGTCCGGGAACGAGTCGAGGTGGCAGATCGAATCGGCGACGAACACGGCGCCCATGGCCGAGAAGTGCCGTGCGCGAGTGCGAGGATACGAGACGGCAGTGTTCGCATCGCCCTTGTCGCTGTCTGCGAGAGAAGGAGGAATGATACCGTTACGGAGGAAAGGCGCGCGAAGGCCGAGGACGAAGTTGGAGGTAGTTGAACCCCAGAGGTGGAACGAGGTGAGGCTGGGCAGCGAGAGATACATGCTCGTAATGTCGAAGTCAGGGTAGATCCGCCCGCCGGAGCATACGCTCAGGCTCTCGATCGTCTCGCGCGCATGCGCCTCAACGAAGACGAACATCTCGGTTGATCGACTGGCTTCGTTGTCAACCGAGACGGTGGTCCTGCTGCCATCGACGAAGGAAAGCACGATTTCGCGTAGCGTCGACGCTGAGCCGGCCTGCCGCACGGCGTCCAAAATGCCAGAGTAGACCGGAGGCGAAAAGTCCTGCGCCGCGGTCAAGACGAGGCGGCGCAAGCCGTGCGCCGCGCGTGAACCGCCTGGCTGGCGTCGGCCCGACTTGCCAGCCCCAGCAGCTTGGGCGAGAAAGTAGGCGACTTTCCGCTCGGCGTTCTTGCCATTGATAACACCGTCGACGCGCAGTGTCGTCCAGAGATGAGGAGAATCCTTGATCAGCCGATACCACGTCCGGCAGACGCGCATGGCGCTGAAGAGGGTATCAACGCGAGCGGGTTTGGTCCGAGGTATCGGAGACGAGGTGTATGAGGAAGCGTCGGGAGACGCTGTCGCGAGCGTGATGATCTCGAGAAAGATCTCGTAAGGTAGCGTCGAAAACGGCGAATGCTGTGACCGAGCAGCAAAGTCAGAGACCGTTGCTCCGCAGGATCAGTGAATAGGCGACCGCACTTCTGCCTGCCTCCTAAGCTCAAGCGCATCTTCGAGCTCTTTCTCGAGCTCCTGTGCGCCGTGTATACATCAGCAAGGGTGCGCGGAGCTGGAGAGTCGTAGATACGCACTCGTCGGCCCTTCTCGTCGTTCGACGGCATATTTGTCAGGCCCTGCTGTAAGAGCGCTTCGGCATTCGAGTACTTCTTCGCAGCCTTGAGCATCTTGGCGGCCCGTAGGTAGCCCTGTGAAGCACGACAGTGAGCATTAGTTGCGTCTTCCGGCGAAGGACTGCGACGACGCGGACCTTGGACGAGGTAGGCATGAGCTTGACGACTTGTCGCGCATCGAGAAGCCCCTCCTGCAGCTTGTTGAGCTTCTCGTACGCGGTGGCGCGGGCATCGTATAGCTTTGCCGACTTTGGCGCGAGCGAGATGGCCTGTGGAGGTGAACGGGGCGGTCAGCGGCGAATTTGGCAACGACTCGAGCGGAGACGCGCACGTCTGAGAAGAGCTCTACGGCCGTTTCGAAGGACGTAGCGCGGTAGGCAGCCAGGCCAGACGCGTAGAGCGCGCCCGCCGAGCTCATCAGCGGCGGCGTTCGCGAGGTCGGGGCAGGGTCGCCTCCCTGACAAGAGCAGAGGCACGACGCGGGGTGCAGGGCTCTGCAGTGTAGTTCTCGCGCGATTCTGCACCTGCACACGCTCGCGTGCGGTTCAAGCGGCGGAGGGTGCGGCGAAAGGCGTCCGGCTCAGCTTCCGGCTCGTCGCTTTCTCCGCCGTCGCTCTTCTCGCAGACCACGACAGCGTCGGCCAGCTCTCGTGGACACTGAAGTAGCTCCTCTCGACCTGCTGAACGCTGCCGCGCATCCCCGACCGGCTTTGCTGCACGCCTCCAGCACTCCTTCCCCGCTTCGATTGACCCCACCTCGCCCCGGCGCATCCCAGCGAGCGATGAACGGGCACGCCAACGGCACCAGCAAGACCGTCTGGGCGTCGGCGACCACCTCGGGCAGACTTGGGCGAGCCGACGCAGCCGCCTACCTCGAGCGCATCTCGCTCCCGCCCGCTCTCCTCGACGAATCGCCTTCCCTCGACCTCCTGCGCCAGCTCCAGTCCGCCCACATCCTCGCCGTGCCCTTCGAGAGCCTCACGCTCCACGTGCCAGATTGGCACGATGACGACGCCGAGATTCATCTCGGAGGAGGGCACCCGGTCGGGCTGGGCAGCGACGCCTACAACCGCATCGTCCGTCTGAGACGTGGCGGCTTCTGCTTCAGCACCAACAGCTCCTTTGCAGCTTTTCTGCGCTTTTTTGGCTTTCGCGTGAGCGAGTGCGCCGGGCGCGTCTTCTCGTTTCAGCGCAAAGACCCGGCCGAAGCGGGCTACGGCTGGGAGCCTACCTCGCACCAGTGCGTTTCCACTTCACAGACTCTTGGGACTCGAGCTCATACCGCAGAATCCATCTACAGAATCAGCGTGGTGGATTGGGAAGGGTCTGAGAGCCGGTGGTTCTGCGACGTTGGGTTTGGCTCGGCGCAGTGTGCCTACCCGTGCGTCGACCGAGTCACGCGGTCCTTCCACGAGCACTTTACTGACAGCAAGACTCGAGCAGCATTCGATTCGAGGACGGCGCCAGTCAGACGTCGATCCCCGATGCCGACTACTACGAGCTCCACCGGACCGACCGCCTTCCCGGGTCAGATCCTTCTTTGCAACCCGACATGCCCCCCTACTGGACCGTGTGGCGCCGCAACACGTCCGAATCCGGCTCGTCCTACATGTCGCCCGTTTACTCGTTTGCGCTCCAGTCGGTCGCGTTCGTCGACTTCAAAGTGCTCAACAACTTCCAGTCCTCGTCGCTCGAGGCACGCTTCCGCACATTCCTCGTCGCAACCAACTTGCACAAGAACGGCGAGCGACGCACGCTCCAATTCGACGGCTCGTCCAGGGACCCGCAAGGGCGCCGCGCGGCCAAGCTGTACACGACGACGGCGGTCGTCGAGGGGCAACGCGAGCAGGAGAAGGACGTTGAGTGGATTGAGATGCGCGTCGGGCCGGTCAAGCGCGTCCTCGAGCGGGACTTTGGGATGCTTTTCCCCTCCGACTACGCTGGGAATTGAGGGGATCGGGTACCGCCATGCCTCAATGGTAATGCGTCGCCTATTTATCACAGCATGAGAGGTGTGTCCTCACGCTGCTCCCGTTTGACTCGGCTGACATGGGTACCGGCGTCGCAGGGGAGAGCCGTATCACTGTAGGCGGGCTCGCAGGACTACTTAGACACCTGTCCCGCGGCTCTCGAGAGAATGTGACTCCCTTGTACACCCTGAGACTGTGGGTGTGGCTTGCATTGAAAACACGGCTTCGACAATCGCCAGGCAGTCGGCTTCCTTCCGGGATTCGCGGGCATAATCGTTCTCTCTTGTTCTTCGGCTTCGGCATGGCGGGATCGACGTGCACGCGGCGGCGCGATCATGGATTTTCGGCGGAGATGCGAAGCATAAAACGCACCTCGGAGGTCTCGCGGAGCAGGAGGCGCGTCACAACGCGTCCGCTCTCGCTTGGACGGGACTGCTCCCGGTTCGATGACCTGTCCATCCGCTTTCAGAGCCTTTTCCGTGCAGCTTCTCCTCCTGCCTTGGCTGCTCCTCCTCCTCAAAGGCTGTCGACGTCCGCCTCTTGCGCCACGAGGACTGAGGTGCCCTTCCCGCGTCGGCCTTCTCAACTTCGAGGTCACCACGCAGCGACTTGACATTCCGCACTGTCGCCCACTCGCTCGAGGTCTCCCATGGGTCGTCCAAGACTTTCCGTCGCGCGCCTTGCACTCCTCCTCGCGCTCGCCGCCGCTCCCGGGTCCGCCGCGCCCGCACCAGACGACCTCGCGAGGCCGGTAGAGGTCCCGGCATTTCCGGCCAACGTCCCGCTGCCGTCTCCCGCCGCTGACCACCTTGTCACGTCGCCCCTCGCGGTACACCGCAACGCTGCGCGGCAAGGAACGCCGGCGGGCATAGCGTGGGACCCGCTCGGGCACGCGCTCGTCGCGGGCGAGGCGTTCGTCCAGGGCTCTGCCGCGGCAGCGGCGGTCGGGGGCAAGCGGCGCCTTGCGCCAGAGAGTACGATGCACCTGCAGGCTCCGCTCAAGGTCGTTGAAGGCGAGGCGAGCGAAGGGGACGAGCAGGCGGAGGACCATGGACAGGAAGACGACGAAGGCGACGGCGATGGCGGCGACTGGGACGAAGGCGATGGAGACGGCGTCGAGGGCGACATGCTCAGCGAAGAAGGATGGCTGCGCAGGAGAAGCGCGACCACGAAGGAATTGCGCGGAACAAGGCGTCGAGCAAGGCAGATGCGTTCTCGTCGAGCGAGCGGGTAGAGGTCCGTGGGTGCTGTATCCTGCCTGAATCTTGGCGCCGTACTGACTGCTCCGCTTGGTCGCAGCGCCGTCGGGCATTTTAGGAGTCCCTCCTGCGGGGGCTTGTCCGCCACTCTACGTTTTCTCCCACGAGCTGGTCTCATCTACATGTCTCTCCTTACAGTACCTAGTCGGACGTGCGGTCGCTACAATGGTCTTAATTTGCGATGACTACACGTGTCTTCTTCTTTTGCGGTCGTAAAATGCGCGATAGAGGAGGTGAGCGAGCACGAGAAGGAGAGAACAGTGAGGCAACAAGGGGTTCAGCACAACTATGAACAACATCCACTCCGCAGCACCGACATTTTCACATGACGGTGCCGCTTGCACGCTGCGAGTAGGCGTTCTGCTCCTCGGCGAGCATGTCGGCCATGCGGTCATTGTTTCCGCCTCCACCGCCACCCGTCGCAGGAGCTGCTGCGGCGCCGTTCGCGCCTGCCGCGTTCTCTGTGCCAGGTGCAGCAGTCGAAGCCGCCGCGTTCGGGTCGGCCACGACACGGCGACGGCGGCGACGGCGCCTCGGAAGGGTGATGAATTTGGGCAGTGGGCGAGCGTCGAGGTCGAGTGCAACGTTGGTCGCGGCTTGGAGAGCCTGCGAGGTGACGCCATGTCAGCATCGCTGCGTAAGCCAGGGAAGAGCGGAAAGGAAGGGAAGCGCACCTCGATGAGATCAATGACGCCGCGATCGTCCTTGGCCTGCAGCAAGAACTGCTCCCCTTCGGCGCGGACGCGAACGACGTGCTTGCGCTTGATGTAGTCGGCCGCGAGGCCCGACTCGGCGTTCTGAAGCGAGTAGTGCCGCACGAGCGAGTTCTGCGCCGACGCCGTCGCGCTCGTGATGATGCGATCCTTCGCCTTGGCCTTGGCGTCCGTGACCGAGAGCGGGAACTTGCGCGCGGGCGCACTCGCGTCGACGCCATACTCGCCCTCGTGGAAGTGGAGCGGCGCAGGCCCGCCCGGCGCCGACCCGGCGATCTGGTCCGCACGCACGCGCGACCAGTCGTCCTCGCCCGGCATCGGGTGCGTGCGCAGGTCAAAGCGGTAGATCTTGACCGCCGTGCCGTGCAGGACAAAGTATTGCCTGCGCCACGCGCGGTCGCGGGCTTGCACGCCCGGCGCCGTGAACTCCATCTTGCGCGGCATGTAGCCCTCGATGTGGATGGCGCAGCTGTACGGCGGAAGGCCCTCGATGCCCTCCTCCTCGCGCGGGTAGATAATCTGAGCGGGACCGGTGCCGGCGCTGCGGTAGAAAGCGTTGTAGGCGGGAGGCGCATCTCGCAACTCGTACATCGAGCGAGTGCGCTGGAGCCGGTTGCCGGGACTTGCGGTCGTCGGACGCGAGCGTGCAGTCGGGGAGGCGGAAGGAGAGGCGGCGACCGGGAGCGAGGTGTCGAGCGGTGCAGGCGTCTTGAGCCCGCCAGGCGTTTTGAGCCCGCCAGGCGTCTGTGGCGCGCTCGGCTGCTGCTGCTGAGCTGCCTGGCCGAAGCTGAGGAACGACGGCGCGGGCGTCTTCTGACCCTTGGCGACGCCCGTCTGCCACACAGGGTCGAGTCCTTGAATAGCTGCCGTCCCGACAGGCTCGTCGTTCTGATCGACCATACTCGGGCTCGCGAGCGCGACGACGCTCTGACTCCTCAGGCGATACAGCCCAGCTCGCAAGCCAGTACTTGTGCACAGCCCTTCGTCGTGCCCGCTCGCAGACCGGTCGTTTGCCTCGGCCGTTGCCGGCCCAGCAGCAACTGCTGGTCCCGCCACGCTCGCATCGACGTCCTCCTGCAGCGTCGGGCGCTTGCCGCGCGCGATCTCCGACATGGACATCGGCGCGAGCGGCGTCTTCGGCGCTGCGCTGCCGAGGCCGGGCGTGCGTGCCGTCGAGGTCGAAGGCCGAGGCAGGTCAAAGTAAGAGATGCCCGCTGCCTGCACGCGAGCGGTGCGCGCCGTGCTGGGCGTGGGCGTCTTCGGCGCAAAACTGACCCAGTTCGCTGCACCGCCCGCGCCCGAAGGCCCGCCGGGGATGGTGAGAGGAGTTAGGGAAGAGTAGCGCGAAGGCGTGCCGGGCGTGCGGGGTCGCGGCGTGACGTGCGCACTCAATCCGGGCGTCTGCGCGGGCGTCGCGATAGGGCTCCGCGTCGTGACGGGGCCCTCGTCACTCGTCGCGTAGTGGTCGCCTTCGTCTTCCGACGCTTCGTCCACATCTGTGTCCGTGTCCGAGTCGTCGTCGTCCGCCTCTTGCTCCTCTACGTCGTGTAGGCCAGGAGCGGTCGTAGCTATGGCGTTTGTCGAGAGGAGACGGGGCAGCCCACCGAGCCGTCCTTGCGGTCGAGTCGGATCCCGCGAAGTAGGAGGTTCGATCTCGCTCGGCGTAGATATGGCGAACGGCGCAGCAGCCTGCGATGGGAGAGCGCGTGCCGAAACCATAGGTGTGGGGACAGTTTCAGGTTGGCTGCGCGGAAGATCGCGGAGGGTGAGACCCTCGATATTGCGGGTCAGGTGACGAGGGTGAAGAGGCGGAGAAGCGGAGCCAGAGGTTGGCGTTTGTAGGGGGGGAGAAGCGACGCTCAGAGGAGCGAGGGAGGAGGTAACGTCCGAGGGACGACGCATGGAGAAGGGCCCAGCTGGAGGGACGCGATCAGTGATGCGTAAAATCGAATGGAGAAACTGACGCACTCGAAGAAGTCGGAGAGGCAGCGGTCCCGTTCGAGGCCGAAACAAAATCGACGAGGTCTGCGATCGTCCACAGTCAGCGTCGTACACGGGCGCAGACACCCGACGAGGAACAGACCCTCGGCGACCTCGTTCCTCCCGTCCCCGCCGAGCTCGTGCGCTAGAGCCAGCGAGCTCCGCCTCCGCTTCTCTGCCGTCGTTGTCGTCGCTCCATCGTCTTCAGGCGCTGAGGCCAACGTATCCGGCGAAGTCGGCGCAGTTGAGGTGGACGACCCGGTCACCGTCCATGCCGCGAGTGAACCGTTGCTATCGCTCGCCGCAGGCTGCAATGGCTGGACACCATCCAGCGGTACATGGCGGAGCTCGCTGCCTGCATCGAACGATGATCGACTCGCGTTCACGGCGGTAGGTGAAGAAGTGGAGGCGGCGAGGGCGGGTGAGGGCGAGGGCGATGACGACGAGGGCGCAGGCGAGGCGCGGCTGTCCGAGTGACGACGTCGGAAGATATGGGGAAGGGCGACGGGCGGTTTGTGCGACCGATCAGGCGCAGGGGCGACCGAGGGGGTCGGAATGGATGAGGACGAGTCGGCAATGGCGCTCCCTACCAGGCCGGGACGGCGCGAAGCGCTCGAGCTCCGTCGTGAACGAGCTACCCACGAGCCTGCTGCGGCATCGCGCTGCGCGTCTGCGCCCTCGAGGGCAACGCTCGAAGCCGAGGCCGAGGAGGCGACGTGCTCCTCGATGCGGTGCTTATCCTTCTTGCCGGACAACAGGCTGCCGAGACTGGCCGTAAGCCTCCTGCGCCCGCGCGAGCTCGCCCTGCCATCGCCTTCGGACGTGCTTCGCTGGCCTGAGTCCGAGGCATCATTGGCGATCGTCGGTGCTTCTGCGGGCGCGGACGCCCCGGGAGGCACTGCCGGTGAGCTCGTTGCCAGCGAACTCGCCGTTGCGAGCGAGGGCGCAACGCCTGGCGCTGCGCTCATGGCGGGCAGAGCCGTGATGGGACCGAGTTCGACGATCGCGTCAACTTGCTCGGCGGGAGGAACGACGCTCGACGGCGTCTCTGGCGCCGCGGGCAGGGCTGCGACGAAGCGCAGGGTCGGATCCTCGACGTAGCTGAACGACTCTGTCGTCTGCTTGACTTCGGGGCTGACGAGCGGGACCGTCGGAGGCGGGGAATGGCGACGGCGGCGGGGCGACATGAGCGCGGCTCCACGAGGTCGCCCGCAGTATCTGGAGCGGGGCGGTAGCAAGTCACTCGACCAGAGCAAAGCTGCGAGCTGGGCTGCTCTGCTGCTCGGCAGGTAGACGCAGTGCGCAAGCCCGAGGGCGATCGCGCTCTCCCCTTCGCCTGCTGCTCACCAGCCCGAACCCACCCACGCGCATCGCCGCTTTGCTCCCTCTCGTTCTGCCGACTCATGGCACGGCCAGTCAGGGCCAGTCCGACCGAGGCCGAAGGGCCAGACGCTTTACTAACAGTCTTGCTCGCAGTAGGTAGGTACTGTGGCGGAAGCCGACATCGACGAGACCTCCGAAGGCGCATCCGCTCGGCCAGGGGGACAAGTCGCCGAGTCTGCCACAGTTCCTGCCGAACCGAAAACGCCGCCAAAGCAAGCCCGGCGCTCTCCGCACCTCTTTTGGGCACGCCCGCACCTACGTACATAGGTATTTCCGACCGTCTCTCTTGCTGCCTCGCAGCTTGCCGACACTCTCAAGGACGGCACTTTCACGAGACGACAGTCCCTGCGACAAGTCTGAATTGTAGGTATGCCGGGAACAACGTGCGCTTCTGTCGCGACAACCATCCCGAAAGCCTAGAGCAATGCCGCGACTGGCAGCAGGTTCCGCGACACGTTTGTCGACGTGCAAAGCGAGCGAAAGGTGACACCGCGAATTGCAAAGAGGAGGATCGCTCGAGCCCAGCATCGAGGAGAGCATTTCATCGTCCGAGGCCACGGCGACGGAGCCTCCACTCCGCCGGTGCCTCTCTTCGCCAGGTGTCTCTTGGGTGTCCTGCCAAGCTCCCCCGCTGGTGTGGCGGTTTGGTCAGAGGCTGACGAGCTTGTGCTGGCGACAAGGAATTGCGCCAGAGTCTGGTCGAGTCCCACATGATCAGCTTCGCGCTCGTATTCTCTGCTTCGTTGCTGCGATAATCAGGTACGGCGGCGGAGCGTAAGACGGGGATTGGACGGGGATCTACACCGTTGCGTCATAGTTCACCAAGTAAGTCGACCCCTCTTTGCCAGGCACTCGTTCGGCTCCGCGGCCGGTCCCCGTGCACCTCGCGGAAGCCGGTGCCCTCTTCTTCTCCTCACTGCGCTCCGCGCAACGAGACCGGCAAAGGCGCTCTGCACAACTTAGGCGCCCGACGCTCCCGCCCCTGACGACCAGCAACAGCAGGCTGCTGCCGCTCGACCCACGTTTGCCAACGCGCTCCGTGCACCGCCTCCTTTCCTCCGCCGCCCCGTCTCGCGTCGAGCACGATGAACGGCGGCAAGAAGCGCACGTCGTCGACCAAGGGCAGGCACATCGTGCAGGTCAACCCTGTGCGTGCTCATCACGCCTCGGGAGCACGTGTGCGGCGAGCTGACTGTCGGGCGGCCATTTCGCCTCCACTCGCTCGCAGTTGCCGAAAGGCCAGAGCTGCACGACTTGCCGCGCGCGCAAGGTGCGGCTCGCTCCGTCCACGCTGACCACGGCCTCGTGCTGACCTTATGTCGCCCACAGGTGCGCTGTGATGCTGGCAAACCAGGTCCGTCCACCTCCCCCTTTCTCCTTGTCGCAACTCTTGCTGACCCTCGCCTTCACAGCCTGCCGCGCTTGCTTGCGCACTGCACGGTTCGAGGGACGCGATCTGAGTACCGTCCAGTGCTGCTACGACAGCAGGCCGTCGTCAAGCAAAAAGCCGCGCAAAGGCGGGAAGCGCCAGGAGGCGCCTGCCGCTCCGGCGGCAGAAGACGGAGAGTCTGGCCATCCGGGGCCTGTCGCACCTCTCGCACCAGTCGCATCGACGAGCTACGACGCTGGAACACTTGCCGAGTTGCCGACCAATGCGCCGTGTGCGTCTCAGTCTGCGATCCGATTCCGCTTGCGCCCAGGCTGACCCGCTGCGTTTGCTCACAGATGCCTACCCTACCGCGATGCCGTATCTGTCCGGCATGCCTCTCACAGGACGCACCAGCTCGAGCGAGTCGCTGCAGTTGCCGGGAGGCAGCTGGTTTGCCCCACCCGCTCCGCCTCCGTCGTACACTCCCACGCCGCCACTCTCCTACTCGTCCGCGGCATCGCCCGAAGAGTCGCTCTACGCGCACTCGCCTCCCGACACCGCCGTACCGTTCATCTCCCGTCGCTCGTCTGCTTTCGAGCCGCGGAAGGGCTTGCAGCCTGTCGTCTCGACCCTGTCGTTGGCAGGACCGGTCTACCTTTCGCATCCGCACTCGTCGCCGCATTTGTACCAGACCGCTGCGCCTCAGCAAGCCGAGTTATCGGTGCAGCATCCCGTCCTGCACGCCATGCCGGCATCGCACTTCCCGGGTGCGGCCATAAGTGCTACCTACGAGACGCCAGCCCTTTCCTTCGTCGATCCGCGCAATGCGCAGCCAGCACCGCCTGCGTCGTGGCCCGCTCAGCCGAGCAACGCGCCGGGCCAGCTTCAGCAGTTACCGCCGATGGTCGTGCCCGATGCGCGCGGCACGCCTTCTCCTGCGCCTCACCTAACAGCATACGCTCCGTCAGCCTACCCGCCCAAGCGCCTCAGCATGCCGCACGAGTCGTACTCGTACGACTACACGCGTTCTTACGCGCAGGCAAGCGCGTACGACGGCGGCGGAGGTGCGGCGTTCCTCGCCGAAAATGACTCGCAGCCCTCTTCCGCATACCGCTCTGCACACCACGACCCGACGATGACGCTGTCGATGCCGAGCGGCCGGAGCGCGGCTGGGTCGAACAGCGTCTCGCCCTTCCCGCTGTACGGCGGCCCTGCGACCAGTAGCCGCCCGCACCAGCAGCAGCAGGCATACGTGCAGACGTCGCATCCCGGCAGCGCGCCGCCGAGCGCGGGTGGCCCGAGATCGGCGTCTACACCGGGGTTTGGGCACGTCGACGAGTGGCTGCGCGGACTGGCGTCGTAGAACCGACGCGACAGGCTAGCTCTGAGCGCCTCCTTTCCCCCAAGGTCCATCCTCTCGATACCCTCGTCTGCAGATAGACACTGTCGTCCTCCCTCTCTGCTTACCTCGCCGTCCCTTACGCCTCTGCAGCGCACTTTACTTCATTGTGTTGTCAACGTTTTTCAGCGCCACCCGCAGTAGCACTCTCTCTGATGTTGGGACTCTCCACTCGCATCGCTTGTATAATTCGAACTTCAGTCTTACTTAATTCACGGCTTCTCGTGGCCATTCGAGAAAGGACCGGATGCCTCGTCTGCTTCCGCCGCGAGAAGGGCGCGTCACTGACTCGTTGCGACCCGCGCGAGAGAGATGATATGGCTGGCGACTCACATGGCTGGCACGGCTATCAAGAGCAATTCTGGGCTGCTGTTTCGTGCCGGTCGCTTCACTGTCTTCTACAGGCGCCTCAGAATAACCCTCCCGCGCCAGTGGAAGGCTCGCCGAAGCTCCACTCGGATTCTGCCGACCCGGTGATCGCTCCTACGCCCACCGAGTGGCCGTCCGCGGCGCCTTGCCCCAGCTCGTCAGATTGCATCGGCAAGAGCGGGTTGAAGTCGAGAAGCGAGGGCGATGAGAGGGCGGACATTGACCGGTGCGGGACAGAGGGCTCAGACTGCAAAGGATAGGCCGGTGAATTCGGATACGGAGAGAAGCCGAGCGGCGGAGGGGGAAGGTGGCTGGTGGGAGGCGAGGGGAATGGGAGAAGCGGGTCGATGGGCGGGATAGGCGGCAGACGGAGAGCGTCTGCCCGAGCTGCAAGTTGGGGCGATGCAGCCGCTGCACGCTGCGGGGTGGACGCGAGCGGCAGCGCAAGGTGCGCAAGTTGAGGCGAGAGGTCGAGGCGCAACAACGGGTCGAAGTGCGGCGCCAGTTCGAAAAGGCGGCTTTCGGAGAGCGGGTGGTAGTAGCATGAGTGCTGGAGCCCTTCAATGAACCTGAATCGGATGTGAAGCATGAGCTGCAAGCTGCGCGAAGACAGTGAGATAACGCACCAGCCGAGCTCAACCTGATTGACTTCCTCTTCCGCGCTCAGCGGCCCGCCGATGTCCCCAACGCGCTGCAGCGCAAGCTTGGTCCACTCGGGCAGGAGCTCAAGCTGATAGAGCTCGTGGAACGTCACTATATGTGGATGGCAGCGTGAGCACAAAGCTCGCAAGAGAGTGAGTCTGCCGGAGCACGCACTGTGGACGTCGGCGCCCGCGACGTAGCACTTGAGGTAGTACGCGCGCCGCCGAAGCGCCTTCCGTACTCTGCTGAGACTCTCTGCCTGCATTGCGGGCAGAAGGTCACGCGCAGCGGGAGTCGCAAGGTGAACATGCAGGATGTTGAGCAGATCGAGCAGGTCGCGATCAAGACGAATGATCTGCGCGCCGTAGTCACGCTCGTGAACGGAATGCGTATCTTCCGCCGAGGTGACATGCGAGTGAGCGTGCGGAGACAGGGTGGGTGGAGCGATAGTCAGGAGATACTGCGCGGCCGCGCGAGTTTGGTCGATCGCCTGCGACCCGCATAGTCAGTGGCCGTTTGATGGGAAGTCAGCAACCAGGCGTAAACCTACCGACCAGACCTGCATGATGCTTAAGCCGCGCTCTTTGGGTGGCTGAGCGGCACCGAGCGAGGCTGGACATACTTGATGGCTCAGCTGCATGCTCGAGAAAGCTGTTTTGAAGCGGGACGTACGAGCCACGATCTGCACGACGGCACGCTGACATGCACAGACCCAGCAGGCCAGCAAATGCTTCGCACTCCTGAGCAGTGCGTTGCGATCAGGGATGGCCTCGGTGAGCCGCTCAACAAGGGGTTGGAGTTTGTCGTGCGGAAGTTGCGGCACGATAATCTTGGTGTCGGTATGGGCGAAGTAGGTGCTGAAGTCGTCATCACGGATCTGGCACTTGCGCCGGGAGTAAACCGAGACTAGACAGTCGATCGTCTGTAAGAGAGTCTGGTCAGCTTGGCGTTGTCAATATGGCACGACAGCCAAGCGACAAACGTAGAGCGCAAAGCCGAAGCATTTGCGCACGTAGGCTTCTTTGTCGGCGGATCCTGCCGAATCTTGCAACTCCTTGTAATGACTGAGAGCGCACTGAAGTAAGGGACGCGATTTTTGCGGGTGACTGGTGAAGCGGACCCATCAGCGAGCGGAGCGGGCCTCCATGCGAGAAGTGCACAAACATTTCGGTGACTGCAAAGTGGCCGAGTCAGCATGACACATGCTTGGTCGTCTGGAGAGGAAGGAACGCACAAAGCGCCAGCTGAAGTATCGACAGCAAGGCCGCAAGATTTTCGACTGTCGCAGTCTCCAAAATGCCCTGCTGATAATTCGAGTCGTACGCCTTATCAAGCAGCACCTGGCACGCGTTCTGCCGCCGAGTACCGGCGCTCAGCAGCGGGGCATTCGGGTGGTCGAGCTCGTCTTCGGGCTTGAGCGAGATGCCTAGCAAAGCGGAATGTGGGGAGGTGCGTGCACCGACGGCACAGAAGGCATTGAAGGCAACCTGTTGTCAAGAACGGATGAGCAGAGTAGCAAAAAAAGACCGGAATGCTCGCGCACCTGCAAGCTTGCTGGCAAATCCTCCGCTTTGCCTTGCAGGAAATCGCTCATGCGAGGGCGGAACCATTCGAACGTCGGCAGCAAGAAGCAGCAGCTCTCGTAGAACGACTCGCACAAATGCCTAGCGAGGCTCACTGCCATGTGCGGCTCGGCGAGTCGCCAGTCAAGCGAGCGATGGCCGATGGCGCGGGGTTCGGCCGAGCCAGTCCGGGTCGCAGAGTGGTTGTTTGCGATGGCGTTGGTCGGGCTGAACTCGTTGACGTGCGCCGGGAAGACGAAAGCAGCGGCCGGAATGTCGTGCGAATGACCCCGAGCCAATTGCTCCTCGAGTTCAGCTGGAAGTGGAGAGTCAGCCTAACGTTGCGCAGCAGGTGAGAGAGCGGTAATTCGCACCTAGCCTTGCTTCAAGAGCAGCGACTCGTGCAGGGTCGGTAGGTTTTATCTTAGGCTTCGGGCGCCAATCTTTGAGGTCGCAGTCCTCGTTGCGCGTCGTGCAATGATCGCAGCGCGGCACGATACGGTTGCAGCGCACTGTATTGCGTTATTATTAGCCTTTGCATACTCTCGCTGCATTGGAGCGGACGCACCTTTACGGCTCCGGCAGACAGCGCACGACTTGTCGGCGACAATCGCTCCTTCCGGGGCAGGTGGCCGCGGCTTGGGCTTCTTTGGCATACGCGCGTTGCTGAGCTCGAGGTCCTGGTTGCTCTCGTCGCCATCGGCCGATCGCTTGAGGGACGCGGCGGCAACGGGAGGAAAGACAGGCGGTGGTGCAAGGACGCCGGAATCGAGGGCAGCATGCTCGTACGCTGCGTTGAAGCCCTGTGAGAGCTCTGTCGCGTTAATCGGGGGCTCAGCGGCGACATGCAGCGGCGAGAAAGCGTGGGCGGGGACGAAATCCGGCGAGCGCGACGAGGACGTCGAGATGGACGCAGTAGCCTGCGCCCAGTCCAGCTGGCTCATGCCGCACGGCTTCGAGCTGCACGAGCACTCTGCTGCAAGTGTAGCGGTGCAGCCGTGGAAAGATCTGCGCTGCCGTTCGCTCTTGTCTCCTTGCTCCTGCCAGCAACAACGACTCGGGGACGACCTTTCTCACTTGCACGGCAGCCTACGCTGTAGGCTGTGTGTCCAACGAAGCTGATGCACAGGGTTCTGAGCTGTTGTCGCTAGCTCGACAGGCCGCCGATCCTTCCTGCTGATGAGGGCCTTTTGGCGCTGCAGACGCGCCTTTGGCGGACACGGGTACTTGCGCCTCTTGTTGCAGCACCACTACTACCAGCACGAGCCGCGTTCGTGGGGCTCGCTCCCGCTCGACCTCTGCCTTCCGGCCCGCTCCTCCTCGACCGGGTTCCGAAGTGGGGCGCCTGCAGGCTTGAGGCGAGATCCTGCTTGGCGGCCCGCTCCTCGTTTTCCGTCTCCTTTACAACACTAGCCTGGCCATGCCTTCTGTCGACAGCGCTTCCCGCCTTGTGCTTGTATCCGGTGTATCGGGGTTCCTCGGATCCGCGACTGCTCTCGAATTCCTCGAGCGCGGCTGGAAGGGTATGCAGCCGGCCTCCTGATCAATCCAGCCTCCGTGCGAGCTGACCGCGCATCATGAAAGTCCGCGGTACCGTCCGCTCTCCGGAGAAGGCGAAGGCCTGGCAGGCAAAGTGTACGCTGAGTTGGATAAATGTACGCGGAAGTCTTGCTCACTGCCTTGCTCGCGCTGCCAACAGACCCTCAATACCGTGACCAGATCGAATTTGTCATCGTCCGCGAACTCGCCGAGCCGGGTGCTTTCGACGAGGCGATCAAGGGCGTTGATGCCGTCGCACACACCGCCTCGCCATTCTTCTTCAACTTCAAGGATGGCGTGAAGGAGCTGCTGGAGCCCGCTCTCAAGGGCACCGTGTCCATGTTGGAGGCGGCTGCTCGCGAGTCAAGCGTCAAGAACGTCGTCATCACCTCCTCGTGCGTTCGCGATCTTAATTCGTTGAAGCGTAGTCCTCAGCTGACATCTGTTGCGCCTCTCTGAATAGCCTAGCTGCCGCGCAGGACCCGGCAAAGGGCCTTGACCCCGGCTTCACAAGGACAAGCGAAGTGTGGTCGCCCTTCACCTGGGAGCAAGCTCTCGTCGAGAAAGAACCGCACATGTGCGCGCTGTCTGCCTGGCTCGTCCACATTTTGCACGAACAATCTGACCTGGTTCATGTTGCAGGGTGTACCGTGAGCTGCCGCCAGCCGACAATCTGGTTCCTCGCGCACCTGCTGAATTTCCCGCAATACAGTCATGAGCAAGACGTTTGCTGAGCGGGCTGCGTGGGACTTCTACGAGAAGGAGAAGCCTGGTTTCACTCTCGCCACGTGAGTCTCGCTCGTTCGCTCTTTCAGATCGCGATCATCCTCCCACTCAGGAAGCGTCGGGGCCTCTAACCTGCAAATCTGCAATGATTCGGTACATGTTGACGCGTTCGTGGCTGAGCAGCATCGTCCCGCCCATCATCCTCGGCCCGGCGCTCCAGCCGCTCTCCTCGCTCGACGATCTCAACGTTTCTGCCGCCGTCGTCAAGCGCATCATTGATGCGCCGACCATTCCGCCGACTGCTGTGCCTGTGTGTTCAGGGGTTTGCCTCGTTCTGCAACCGTAGCTGACCGTACGGATCTTGCAGGTCTTCGTCAACGTGCTCGACTGCGCAAAGGGTCACGTCGAAGCCATCGAGCGCGGCAGGACGAACCGCTACCTGTTCATTGGCGCCGACAATGACTACTGTACGATTGCGCAGTACTTGCGGGTGCGTCTTCGGCCCTTCATCCGGATACTGTCTGCGCAGAGCCGCTTCCTCTGAGTTCATGCCGCAGCCTCGTGTGCTGACGCACTTGCATGCATCTCTGTCGCACAGGAGGAGTTCCCGGAGCAGGCGCAGCGCATCCCCACTGAGGGCAACCCGGTTGGCCCGCACTGGGCCTTCGATTGCTCGCCGTGCGTGTCTTTACTCCTAATCGTTGGCCACCAGCGGTCATATTGACGTACATCTTGCTTCTAGCGCCATCAACGAGCTCGGCATCGAGTTCACCGACCTGCGCACGACTATCCGTCAGGCAGGCGAGCAGCTGTTCCGTCTCGAGAAGGAATTTGCCGACACGCAGTAGACTGTCTTTGCTCTTCTGGTGTTTGCGTCAAATCATCTGGAACTCCGTGCTACAATCTGCGTCGCGAAGGTACAGTGCAATCCCGAGACCGTGTACAGCTGTCCTAGCGACAGGACGCATTCGCTCGCCTGCTGTCTCCGATACGGAAGCGGTCGAGTAGAACCGAAATTGCCCAGGCCCACGCCGTGCGCTTGCAACGTCATGGATCAGCGTCGAAGCACGCGAGAGGTTCTGCGCACGCGAGCGTTCGCAGCAGAATTGGTCGATTTGGGCGGCTCAAGGGTGGCTGGGGTGCGCTGAAGCCGAAAGGGAAGGCGGACGGCCGTGAGGCGGAGAAAGGCCGAGACACGACACAGAGGCTGGGCTGCGTCTGAAAGCGGTGCAAAAGCTCGACAGAGCGGAGACATGATGCGCTGAACGAACTGAAGCGAGTCGGGCGAGTTCTCGACGTCGCGCAACTTCGGCACGCAAGCCGCGCAAGTCGCCGCCGCAGTCTGGCCCCGTCAACAAAGATGAGCAAAGGGATCTGCAGTAAAGGACCGGGATGCCGGGCAGTCGCAACGAGAGGAACCCACAGTCGAGATGAGCGCATCTCGCCGTTACGCGAGCGGAGTCCTGGAGCTGGCTTCTTGGAGGCTACACGGCGAACCTGTTTCGAGCCACTTGACGTGGAGCCATGTAGAACACTCGAGGCAGATCGTGGAAGCACACAGAAGCAGCGAGATGCACGGCGCGGGGATGCAGCAGCTGTGTGTGTCCGGCAAGCATGCGTTGTCGAGGGAGATGGGAAGACGGGTGAATAGGGTTTGCAGGCAGAACGTAGCAGAACAGTGAGGGAAGCGGGAAGAGCGCGGCGCTTGACCTGCCTGATCCGGCGCCCGCTCGCACGGCTCCTGTCGCCCGGAGATGGGATAGCGCGAGACTGAGCTCGAGCAAGCGACGCCCTGAGCAACACGTAGGACGGCGGGATAAAACTGGAGAGCCTCTCGCGAAGTCGTGTGCAGCTGCAGAATGCTGCGCGGTCTGCGCGAGGGAAGCGGGAGAAGCGGAGGTGCGAGCGCAGAGAAGGCGGGCGCAGAGGCAGAGAGAGAAGGGAAGGGCGGGTGCACGGTCCGGGCGGGGAGGTACCCGGAGAGGAAAGCGAGGCACGGCCCAGTTCAATCAGCCACGCGAGGGTGCACGCGGAGGGGGCACGCGAGCGTGGCAGGGGCCGTGGGCCTCGCCGCGCCCGCATCGCCTGCCTGCGCGCGCTCCGGGTCTGCGCCGTTGCTCGTCTGCGCCGCCCTCTGCCGCACTCCGTCGCTGCGCACGCCGGGGCAGCGCTCGTCGCTCGCGCTCTGCCGCTGCGCCTGCTACTCGCTCTCGCCCGCCGTCTCGCCGCCTCGCTTCGTTTCGCTCGCTTTGTCCCTCCCCCGCGTCGACCGTTTGTTCGCCTCGCCCAGCCTCCTCGCCGTGTTTTTCGCGCACCCACGCCCGACAGAGCCGCGCGTTCATCTGCGAGCGCACTAGGCTGCGTGCACCATGACGCCCTTCTTCACCAATCCATTCGCGCCTGCCGGCGGCGCGCCCCTCCTCCCTGCGACCACCGCCATCAGTCCGTCCGCCCTCCCCGTCCCCGCGAGCCTCCGTCGCACCTCGCTCGTGCGCGCTGCGGCGCCAGGATCGGCAGACTCGGCGTCGCCCAGCTCGTACTCGATCAGCGGCGCGAGTCCTGCATCGTCGTCCGGCGCCAGTGCGGCAGGCGGCGCTTCCGCGCCATCAGGCGGCATCACCTTCGTCTCGCCCTTTGCGTCGAGCCAAAAGCGCGGATCGATCGCGCACAGCACTGTCACCATCACGCCCGGGCGGCGACCCAGCACGCCCGGCTCGCCTGCGCGCCCGAGCACCGCCCGCTCGTCGTCCCAATCTCGCTCCGTTTCTGGCGGCGAGTCGCCCATCTTGCCGCCCTCGCGCCGTGCATCGATTCAGGGCACCCCTTCGCCGCTGCGATCACCGGCAGCGTCGACCGCGCACGCCCCGCCCTTCTTCTCCGGCATCATGGCCGGCGCAACGAGCACCAATGGCCTGCTCAAGGTCGGCCCCGACTTCTCGCGCCGCCGTAGCGTCGACGTCGGCGTTCTTGGGCAAGGAACGCACCGCATGCATGGTGTGACGGCCATGAGTCGGCGGGTGCGGGATGCGATCGGTCCGGACGCAGGGGACAAGGAGACGGGTCTAGTCGGTGCAGGCGGGAAGGGAGGCAAAGACCGTCTGTACGTCCGTATCGCTGACGCGCAGACCAGGCTGTGCGTACTGACCGTTGATGGGCAGACTTGGGCGACACCTCGCCTCGCTGCTGGCTCATTCGCTCGCACTCTGCGCCGAACCGAAACTCGAAACGGTGTCTTCTACCGAGGAAATCGTTGAGCAGCTCGCCCAGCCCCCCCATCTCGAGCCCATCCCGGCGTCGCCTCTCACGTCGCCAACTCCGTCTCGCAATACCTCTGTCTCCGCCGAGTCGGTCACGCTCAACAACGCCGGCATCATCCCTCCCTCTTTCCCCAACGACGAGCCGGCCGAGGCGCTCTCTCCCCGGCCAGCCGGCCCGCAGTTCCCCGTCCTATCGGAGGCGAAGCGCTTCAAGCTCATCGCAAACTTGCAGAGCTGGTCCTTCAACGCCATGTCGTACTCGTCCGACGAGCTTCTTTCCTGCGTCGGCATCATCTTCGAGAGCGTGCGCAACATGGAGGGCGTCGAGTTTGACCTGGGTGCGCCGGATTGAGCGGCTCAGTCGATTCGAGCATTCCCACTGACCAGCCCTCCGCAATTGCAGATCGCTTCAAGCAGCTCCTTATGTCCCTCCGATCGGCGTATCACGCTCGCAACGGATACCACAACTTCAACCACGCCGCCGACGTCACTCAAGCGTGCTACTCCTTCCTCGTTCGCATGGGTCTCGCTCCGCCACTGTACCTGCTGTGCGAGGACGACTACGATGCGAATCTTGGGGAAGGGCGGCGCAAGTGGCGGCGGAACCGCGCGGTCGAGAAGAGCGGCTTTGGCGAGCTGCTGCGCCCGATGGACGTTTTTGCGCTCATGGTCGCGTGCATCGGACACGACGTTGGCCATCCAGGCTTGACCAACGCGTACATGGTGCGCATGACTCTGTGATTTTCAGTCTGTGACGACCTGCTGATGAAATCGCCCTGTGCAGGTCAACGCCCGTGCGCCCGTGGCGCAGATCTATGACGACAAGTCGATCCTCGAGAACTTCCACACGGTCACGCTCATCCACATGCTTCGCAAGCACGAGTTCGACTACCTCCTCGGCGGTGACTTCGGACGCCTCGGCGACCAGGCGACGCCCTTCCGCAAGATTGTCGAGGCGTCGATCCTTGCGACGGACATGAGCCGGCACTTTGCGTTCGTCACCGAGATTACGGAGATGGGCAAGCGCTTCGGTCAGAAACGCCCGAGTAACGACGTCGAGGCCGACCGGCTCCTCCTCTGCTCGGGCCTGATCAAGTGCGCCGACATCAGCAATCCGGTGCGCTTGACCGTTCTCAATTCCCCCTCCTGTGTCTCATCGAGCTCACTCTCGTGCGCCTCAGACTCGCCCGCACCGCATCTCGCGTATCTGGGCGGCTGCACTGCAGGAAGAGTGGGCCGTCCAGGCGAGCATCGAAGCCAACTTTGGGCTGCCGATCACCGTCATGACCCAGGACCCGAACGATGTCAAGGCACAAGCCAAGGGCCAAGTCGGCTTCATCGACTTGTTCTGCAAGCCACTATTCGCCGCCATGTCGACCGTCGTTGATGGTGCGCCTTCTCATATTCCTCCGGTGCGCAGCTCGATCGCTGACGAACTTGCGCGCCTGCAGAGTTCACCGACTTTGTCGAGAAGCTCCGCGACGGGCGATCTGCGTGGGAGGCGATCTCGCTTCAGACCGACGAGGCGTTCGCGCAGCCTATCTCGCGCGAGTTCAAGATGGCCGCCGCGCCGCCACTCCGACGGCGCAAGAACGATGATCCTGCCGCCGCCTTCTCGCCAGGCTCGTTTCCGGCGCTCACGCCGTCCGCCGTCCTCGCTGCAAATTCAGCGTCCGACGTCACGCCAACGCCCTCCGCTCTCCCTACACCTATTCTCCCCGCCACCAAGACTGTTCCCGTACCCATAGACACCCGGAGAACTCGCCCCACACCCCTGCGACCCGTCTCTCACCGCCCAGCACACGGGCGACAAGGCTCGAATGGTTCGCTTACGTCAACGAACACCTCGCCTCTGTCACCTTCGTTCGCGACGTCGGCATCCGCCTCGAGCGCTGCGACCGGCTTCTCATCTTTCTCGCCCTTGTCGTCCGTATCGCTCAACAACGGCCCGCAGACTGCCGACTCGATCTCGCTCTTCTCGCCGAAGCAGGGCGACCCGTTCGCGTCGGCGAGCCTCCTCTCGACGTCCGGCGACCGCGAGCGCATCCCGCGGTCCGTTTGCGGCGGTGCGTGCCTCGTCGGCACGGCCATGTGCGAAGTGTGCGCTGCAGCGCAGCGGCGAGGCTCGCTCGGCAACGCCTTCGAGGAGCGCGATCGCCAATTCGACGACGACGAAGACGACGAGGAGCTCGAGCTCCTCGAAGCCGAAGAGGTCTCGGACGTCTGGCCGCCGCACCCGTTCCAGCCGACCAAGGGCGCCGTTTCGGCGACACCTCTGCCGGCCGCAGCCGCATGAAGAGCCAGCCCTCTTCCTTCCGCATCTCTCGCATTCCGCTGCATCCCTCCCTGATCTTTTCCTCGGTTCCGTCGCATCCCACCCCTTAGTAGACTATGTCGCCGCCTGGGCCCTGCGTACTTGCTGCGTGCGTTACCCGCCGCTCCGCCCTCCCCTGCTGTTGTCCCGCCCTCGCTCGAGCGCGCCTCGGTTGTGTCTGTCTGTCCGCCTGTATCCGTAGCCTTGCTCGGCCTCCCTCTGCCATGTCGTCGTTGTCTCTCACTCGCGCGGGTCCCTCGAGAGTCGGGCGAGCCTCGGACTTCGCGTCGAGGCGCGCTCGCGAGATTGACTTCTCCTGTCCCGCAAATTGACGTCTCGCTGCCTTTGCTCACCTGACACCACTCGCACGCCCGAGCTGGACGCTGTGACTGGCCGTGCTGCGCCCTTCAGGGGCCGTTTCGAGCCCCCGCCGCCCTCTGTCCTCGCGCTCAACTCGATCCCGTTCTCGACGTTCGCCGACCTCGTGCGCAGCATTGGGAGTGTCGAGGCGCGGCGCAAGGGCGCTGCTCGCTCGAGTGGCAGCGGCAAAGAGCCCAAGCAGCACCGGCTGCTCCGCGCGTGGACCGAGTGGGCGCAGAAGGAGGCGGGAGGAGCCCAGGGCCTCCCCGAGGGAACCGTCGTCCTCTTCTTTCGGCTCTTCTTTCCAGACGAGGGCGTCAGGAGGAGGTCAGTCCGTGCCTGCAGCCTGAAGTGGACCCGAGCTGACCGACCGAGGCAATGCAGGTACAACCTGCAGGAATGGCGGCTCGGCGAGGCCGTCGAGGAGATGTACGGCGCCAAGACGGGCAGCTTTCGCTCGTGGAACGCTAGCTCGGCGAGTGCAGCCGCCGCAGGAAGCGGCTGCTTCGGCTTGCAGGTCGCGCGGTGGCTCGAAGGAAAGGCGCTGCGCAACAAGGGCAAGGCGAGGGAGCTCACGCTTGGGCAGTACGCTTCACAGCGGATTTTGCGGTCTACGCATACTGAGGACTGCACTAACAGGGTGGACAAGCTGCTGGACGAGCTAGCGGCGTCCTCAGGCTGGTCATCCGAGGAAGGTGAACCGACTATGCGTGCTTCTCTACGATGTCGCGCTGATGCCGCTTGCCATTCTCAGTGAAAGCGCTCAACCCGCGCTCTTCGTGTCATGCGCGATCAGTGCAGACCATCCTCGCCGACCTCATCACCCCGCTTTCGCCCTCCGACGCAGCCGTCATGCTCCAGATCGTCCTGCGAGACCTCTCGCCGCTCCTCTACCCAGCCCCCAGCGTTTCGGCCGAAGCAGCGCTGCGCCTGTACAATAACGCATCGTACTACGAGATCGACCTGTACGATGCGATGAGGTTGTGGCACCCCGACATGCAGGACTTCTACCGAGTCGTCCACGACCTCGACTATGTCGCGTGGGAGACAGACAAGGCTCTTCGTGCGTCTTTCTCGCAACCATTGATTGGACTGAAGCTGACCGAGACTCGCAGGTCGAGGCCACTCGATGCCGCGAGCACAACCGCAACTTGGAGTGCCCGTCAAGGTGCATCTTCCGCTTCTCTCTGGGCTTCATGCTGATCGCTCACATCCTTTTCTGCAGGTTCCGAAAACCGAACGTCCTGGCTTTTGTGCGCATGCCACACGCCATCTCGCAGGCGAGGTGGGTGTCGAGACGAAGTACGATGGCGAGCGGTCCGTCACTCTCAAGGCCCCTTCAGGCTACAGTGCTCATGTCGCGACGCGGACAGCCTACAGATCCACATCGACCAGAGCCTCCCGCCTGAACAGCAAATCCGGATCTTCTCCAAGAGCGGACGAGACAGCACCTGGGCCCGTCGACGACTCCTTCCGTGTGTCCTCGCTTGGCAGGCATCGCCCTCCTCCTCGGGTATGGATGTCTCATCATTTTTTCTGACATGCAGCATTATTCGAGCTTCCCTCGACCTTCCGCTCAACACGCCAGAACGCGATCTGCACCCCCTCCTCCGCAAGCGCTTCTCCGCCTTACACCGTTCGACGCACCTGTTCCCGCCGACCAAGCTCATCATAGAAGGCGAGATGGTCCCGTACGACGAGACGCGCGCCCAGATCGACGAGTTCTGGAAGCTCACCTTCGCCAGGCGCGGGCACGATGCGCAGCCCCTCGGCGTCGATGTGCGCGCTCCCAATCGCTACCATGCGACCACAAGTCCGGTGCGAAGGGACGAAGAGACGTACGAGACGGGCAACGAGCCCGTTACGCAGTCGCCTAGGCGGACAAAGGGCTTACTCGGAACGCCTCCGAGCACAACGAGCCCGCGCCAGCCGCATGAGGACGACAAGTGGAACGGCAACCTGCATCTCATGATTGTCTGGTTTGACTTGCTCGTCGTCGACGGAGAAAGCTTGCTGGACGGTGCGTCCCATCTATACTCAAGCATGACTCGGTTCACTCATCTGCATTCTTGCCAGCGCAGAAGCGTATTCGATGCGCCGCGCACGACTGGAATCTCTCGTGCGACCGACACAAGGCTTCGTACGTTGCTGTACTCGTAGACTTGCTGCGTGGAACTTGACCCTGCGCGCGATCTGCAGAGCATGCTTGCCGATCGTGTTGTGCTCGACTTCAGCCGCAAGTCTAGCGCGCTCTCCGTACGTGCTGGACCCGCAAGTTGACGAACAACGAGTGCTGACGCTCACAATTCACAGGACTTGCGCATTCGCTTCGCCCACATCATCACGAAGCGCTGCGAGGGTCTCATGCTGAAGCCGCTCTCATCCCTATACAACGACATGCGACCAAAGCAACGCTGGATCAAGCTCAAGAAGGACTTCATCCCCGGTGCGGGCGACACTCTCGACTTCCACATTGTCGGCGCGTCTTGGCAGAAGCACCGCGGACGAGAGTTGCTTGGTGCGTTCGATCCATCAAATCCAAGGCACATCGCTCACAACCTCGCGTGCAGTGCCGCCCACCGTCTGGACCACCTTCTTCGTCGGCCTGCGCGCGGACAAGCTGGGGATCCTGCCCGATGTCTGCTTCACCTCGAAATTCCGGCTGCACGCGACTGACCCGTTTGTTTCGGTCCGCAGGGTGCATGTCAGCCCAAGTCGCACTATCACATCCTCTTCTCGGTCTCGTACGGCCTATCGCGTAAGCAGCTCGCGCAGCTTTGCTCCGAGATCGAGCTGGGCTTGCCTCTCCGATTCGATGGCAACTTCGACGCCAAGACGCGGAAAGACGAGACCATCAAGGTCGTCAAGCAGAAGCGCTGGAAGAGCTGGCATCCTGTCTTCGATGCTGCCGTGCGCTGTTCTGTCGATCTCTCCCGTTTCTCGTTTCTTACCAGAGCTTCGATTCATAAAGGCGACCGACTTCACCTTCTCCCTCGCCGGTCACCTCTGCTCAAACGCCGAACGCCCGCACGTCATCTTCCGCACACCTCGAGTGGTCGAGTTGAACGGCGCAGGTTTTCAGCGCGCGGCCGGCGGCGGGGTGCGTTCGCTTTCTACCGCCTCAGCAGTCTCGCCGAATCAGTACTGACTTGTCTCGCTGCAGTACTACGAGCTGCGTTGGCCGCGCATGACCAAGTTCACGCGGTCGGACGGCGACCCTGTCTCGCTCGCCGAGTTGCAGCGCGTCGCGCAGGAAGCGATGGGCTCGGTCGGCTGCGGCAAGAATGCCGGCGAGGCCCTCGTTGATGACATCTGGGACAGAGCTCTGCGCGAAGCGCGCGAGGCGGCGGGCGGGGGTGAGGAAGAGAAGGAGACGGACGACGAAAAGTACGAGCGGGAGCTCAAGATGTGGGTCGACAGGCTCGAAGAGGCGGACGGCGTGCACCGACACGACCGCGTCGACGTCGACCGCTTCTTGGCCCGGTCCGGTCGCTTGCGTGCAAGTGCTCGGCAGCAGACGATTCCTCCCTCGCTCGCGCCAGTTGCGAAGGTTCCGTCGTCCGAGCCTGCCCGTCCTCGAACACCTCCGCCGCAGTCCGGGCATCCGTCCAGTCTACCCGCTGTTCCTTCATCAGCGCAGTGCGGTCCATCAAGCTTAACGGAGTCACCGGCCACGCCCCCTCGAGCCGCCTCGACACCCTTGTCCCGCTCCATCTCGTCGCCTTGCGCCCGATCCGACGCGCCGTCTCCGTCCCAGCGTCTCGCTAAGCTTGCAAAGAAGAAGCGGACAGGCGAGCAGACAGCGCTCGGCGCCATCAAGCGGGCCAGGTTGATCCCGTCTGCGTCGTGCCCGACACTTGTCGCATCGACCCGGCCTTGTCCGACTAGCAGGACGGTCAGAACATCGCGTCTCTCGCTTGCTTCAACGCTACCGATACTTCACTCAATGCCGCCATCCACGTCGTCGACGCCTTCTTCACGGGGCACCCTCCTCTCGTCGGCCGCCTTCGCCTGGTCGATCTACCCGCCACCTACACCGCAGCAGCAGGTCCCCGACCCGCTCCATCCGTACCTCGACGTCTCGAACTACCTCGCATCGCCGCTCTCGGTCCTTTGGGCGGCCGGCTACTCGCCCGCCTCGCTCGGCGGCGCCGCGACGAGCGCGACGAAGCCGCGCCAGGGCTTCATCTTCGTCTCTCCCGGCGCGGCCGAGCGCGATGGCGTCGAGTGGGTCGAGCGAGAGGTGCGAGGCGCGGTTCCGTCTGAAGGGAGGGCGGTTGTGTGGGTGCTCAAGCGGACGGCGCTTGCGACGAGGGGGATGTGCGACTTGGGTTTGCTTGGAGGCGATGTCTTGACTGTCTTGTGAGGTGCTGTATGTGTGTCGGAATGCATGTAGACATGTGTGTCGGACCTCGGCGCGGAATGCATTTTCTCACTCTTGGGACGAGCGAGCGGCGAGGGGGCAGAGGTTGGTCGAGCCGCGACTCGCTCCTCGCGCCGTCGCTACCGCTCGAGCCGAGTGCTGCCAGCGCGCGTGTAGTGCCTCGGAGAGCACCTCTGCGTCCTTCTTGCCCGCTCGTCGCGTTCGTGCGAGGTTCTCGCCGCCGTCACTCGCTCTCCTCCCCTCGTCGTCTCGCCCCGTCCTCCCCCTCGCACGCGCAGAGCCATGTTTGGGTCGTCGGGATCCACCTTTGGAGGCTTCGGCCAGCAGCAGCAGCAACAACAACAACAGCCGGCGCAGACGGGCGGGCTGTTTGGGTCGACCGGCAACGCGTTTGGATCCAGTACGTCGTTCTCGCCAGCCGTGAGGACTGCTTGGAACCAGCAGGCGGTCGAGGAAATCGTCTCGGACGGCACGAGGCGGAGACTCGAGTGTGCGCGGCTCTGCTGAACGTTCGACTGACCCTGCTCCTCCTCGACCCTCTCCTCCGCTCTTGCAGCTGGATTCGGCGCATCGGCGACCCCTGCGTTCGGCCAACCCGCTCAGCAGCAGCCGCAGAGCACCGGCTTCGGTGCGTGCGGCTCTATATGACTCGTTCGAGTGATGCACTGGTGACTGGCGAACTCGCTCGCTGACTTCGATCCTTGCTCCTATCTGCGCCCGCCTCTTTCTCTGCCTCTTTCGGCACACCATCACCATTATGCTTCGGTCGCGCGCTGCGAAAGGCGGCTTCGGCGCGACGTCGTCGGCCCCAGCGTTCGGCGCCAGCGCGTCGACCGCTCCCGCGTTTGGGCAGCCCGCTCAGCAGACTGGCGGGCTCTTTGGATCGTCCAATTCGACTGCCCCTAGCACAGGTTTCTCCTTCGGTAGCAACAACGGTGCGTGCTGTCGAGAATGTCCGCCGAAGGACCCTTCTGACTTGCTCCACGCGTGCAGCAACAGCCGGTACGAGCGCTTTCGGCCAGCCCGCAGCCGGCGCCGCAGGTACGAGCGGTGGCCTCTTCGGCGCTACCAAGCCTGCGACGACCGGATTCGGCGGCTTCGGCCAGCCCGCTCCGCAGCAGCAGCAGCCTGCGACTGGCGGTCTCTTCGGCGGTGGTACGTCGTGTTTCGCCTTGACCGCTCAGAACTCCCGCTGATTAGGTTACACAACAGCCTCGACTACTCCCGGTTTCGGTGCCGCTCCCGCCGGACCCGCCAATGGCACCGCCGTTGCGCCGTACCAGTCTACCACGGTGATGGAACCGCCCGCCGAGGAGGGCAAGCCGCCTCCCGCCAGCCAGACCGCCCACCACTTCCAGAGCATCACCTGCATGCCGCAGTACAAGAGTTACTCGTTCGAGGAGCTGCGGTGGCAGGACTACCAGGCCGGGCGGAAGCAGGCTACGGCAGGTGCGACGCCTGCGTTCGGCAGCGCGTTCGGTGCGAGTTCGACGCCGGCGTTCGGCGCGTCAAACACGGGCACGACCGGAGGCTTGTTCGGCCAGAGCAGCACGACGCCCGCATTCGGCGCTGCAGCGCCCGCGACGAACGCATTCGGCTCGGCGCCTGCAGCGGGCGGCGGCCTGTTCGGCAGCACCAGCACGACGGGCGCCTTTGGACAGCCGGCAACGTCGCAACCGGCAGCGAGCGGCGGACTCTTTGGCCAGGCCACCTCGCAGCCGGCGCAGACGGGCGGGCTCTTCGGCTCGTCGACGGGCACCTCCAACGCTTTTGGCCAGCCGGCCGCATCGTCGACTCCTGCGTTTGGCGCTGGGTTCGGCGCCGCTGCACAGAAGCCCGCAACGACTGGCTTCTCCTTCGGTGCCACCAACACTTCGGCTCCCGCCTCGACTGGCGGCCTCTTCGGCAGCGCGCCCGCGACCAGCGCTCCTCCCTCCAACCCCTTCGGACAGCCCGCACAGCCCGCCGCAACCGGTGGCGGCCTCTTCGGGTCGAGCCAGCCCGCCGGCCAGACCGGCGGCACGTCGACCTTCAGCTTCGGCGCCAACGCAAGCAAGCCTCTCTTTGGCAGCGCCGCGCCTGCTACGTCCGCGCCTGCGTTCGGCCAGCCCGCCGCCGCATCGACCGCGCCCAAGCCTGCCTTCTCGTTCGGCTCGACTCCCGCCACGGGCACGACAGGCGGTCTCTTCGGCAGCCAGCCCCAGCAGCCCCAGCAGACGGGCGCCGCGCCCGCCTTCGGCGCACAGCCGACGGGTCAGCCCGCGACAGGCGGGCTCTTCGGCGGTGGCAGCACGTTCGGGCAGCCCGCCCAGCCTGCCGCAGGGACGAGTACGTTCGGCTCGGGCGGGCTCTTCGGTGCAAAGCCCGCTGCACCGGCGGCGGGTACGGGGCTCTTCGGTTCGACGTCCGCTCCTGCACCTGGCGGCGGGCTCTTTGGCTCGTCGGCGGCCGCACAGCCTGCCCAGCCGACCTCGCTCTTCGGCTCTACTGCGACCCAGCAGCCTGCTCTCGGCGGCTCGCTCTTTGGCAGCACGAACGCCGCGCCCGGCCAGCAGCAGCAGCAGCAGCCCGCTGCCTACGCCTCAGCCGATGACGCCAACGCATACGGCTCGAACCCGCTCTTCGCCAGTGCCGGTGCTTCCCCCGTCCGCCCTGTCGAGGAGAAGAAGAAGCCGCCTATCTTCACCGCCTTCCGCGGTACGCCCGTCAGCCGCTCGTCGACCAAGATCACCCGCCTTCGCGGCTTTGGCTCGAGCTCGACTGCCTCGCCTGCTCCGGGCACGCCGCTCGGCCTCGCTTCGAGCCTGAGCGCCTCGGGCGGCGCCGCGAGCAATGGCTTCGGCGCGACGCCGGGCACGCCTGCAGGTCGTGGCTCGCCGTTGCGCCTCGTCAACGGCATCAGCGACGAGGTCGCACTCAGCCCGAACGCCTTTGTCTCGCGCCCGAGCGTGAAGAAGCTCGTCATCGGCTCCAAGTCGCTCGGCAAGTCGCTCGGTGGCGCATCGGCGGTGGCATCGCCCGCCAAGGACGGTGCGACGCCTGGTCGCGCCAAGGTCACCTTCAACCCCGAGGTGCAGGTCCCGAGCCGCGCTTCGCTGTTCGGTACGAGTGGGGCGAGCACCACGGCTGGCGGCTCTGTCGCGGGTGGCGATGATGGCGAAGGCGAAGGCGAGACATCCTTTGCCGTCTCGGAGGGCGGCGCGACCGAGGCGGGCAACACTACGCTCGACTCGCCGTCGCTCAACAAGCGCGCGACGTCGGCGACCAAGCAGCAGCAGCAGCTCAAGCACGGCGAGTACTTCACCATGCCGTCGATCGACACGCTGCAGAAGCTGCCCGTCTCGAAGCTGCGCGCCGTGCCGGACCTCGTCGTCGGCCGCGTTGGGTACGGCCAGGTCGCCTTTTCCGAGCCGGTCGACCTGACGACGCTGTCGTCGGTCGACGACCTCCTCGGCGAGGTGGTGCGCATCGAGGACCGGAACCTCAGCGTGTACCCCGACGAGCACGAAGACCGCAAGCCACCCGAGGGCGAGGGGCTCAACGTGCCCGCGACCATCTCGCTCGAGCGGTGCTGGCCTGTCGACAAGGCGACGCGGAACCCGATCCGCGACAAGGACCACCCGCGCGTCGCGCAGCACGTCAAGCGCCTTCAGCGGCTCGAGGGCACCTCTTTTGTAGACTGGAACGCCGAGACGGGCACGTGGGTTTTCGAGGTGGAGGCGTGGTGATCAATACCTTGGTAGTAGCCTCCCCTATACTCTGCAAACTTGAATCTTGCATGCGAGACGGGAGAGCCGGCCGTGTTCTCGGGCTGCACCGTGTGCGAGCAGGAATGCGTAGCTTCCATTCCGATCATCTCCGAGCTCCGTGAGCTCGCCTGGAGCTGTGCGCATGCAGTTCAATGAGCTCGAGCCGTTCAGAAGACTGGCGTGTTCGCCGAAGCGACGATAGAAGAGGCCAGTTTCGGGAAAGAGCTCTTGACGGATGTGGCACCGACTGCTTTGAACTCGGGACAACATAGCTAGGGGTGAGCTCAGGACAGAAGCTGCAGCCTTCAATCGCAATGCGTCGCACGAGAGCGTAGCTGATAGGAACTTCGCGCATTGCGACGGCCGGCTTTTTGCGCGAAGCGGACGCACTTCTGCGCAGACAACCCTTTGTTCGGGTCCGGACCTCTCAGGAAAGGCGCTCGATTCTTGGGGAAGCGCGGCAGGGAAGGAAGGAAAGTTGTGGTTCTCAAGCGGAAGTATTCACGGAATGACGACTGAAGGCGTAGACGAAGCGGCTCCTCCTCCCGGCGGGGGCATCTCAAGTTCCGCGACGCTCATGACTCGGAAACGCCGTCGGACTTCGTGCTGTGGTGCGTGCAGGTCACGGAGTGGAACTCCGAGTGACCGACTGCGACGGTCACCCTCATCGCAATCGTGCCCGTAGCCCACTGGGGCCACGTTGTCAGTCGTGTAACTTTGTTCCGCAGCTGTGGCCGGCCGGACACCATAGCTCGTCAGTCGTACTTTGCGTGTCAGCGCTGCCGGGACGCACGATGGTATTCCAGTCCAGTCCGTCGATTACGATACCGGCCTTCGTCTCGACCTCGAAGACGCTGCCCAGCGCGAAGAGGTTGTCATGCGTCGTCGCGTCGTCCATGCCGGCGCGCTTGAGCATGTCGCGTACGAGCTGGACGAAATCGGTCGATGCGAGCTGGCACGATTCGTGCTCGGCGTCCGAGTTGCCAGGATGCGTCTTGAGATGTTGGAGGATGTCGTGGTACGGCAGCTTGAGACCGCAGTGCCAACGGCTGCATTCGAGCAGGGCAGTAGCGCGCTCGAGCACCGAGTCGAGTTCGTTGGACGAAAGCTGCGCATGAAGTAGAGCGAGTCCCTTTCGTTCGTCGTTCGGGTAGACAAAGGCCGACGAATCCTGCGTGATGGCGTTGACGATGGCAGATGCCATAGGCGGAGAGTCGTTCTGCATCGTGCGGGCAAGCTTGTCGGCCCAAAAGACCTTGTCGAGCAGTATGCTCGTGCGGACGTCGGCGAGGATGGCCGAAGTGAAAGAATGCCAGCCGCTCGGGTCGACACGCGCGTAAAGTGGCTCCCAGAGCGACTTCACCGAATGCAGCTCGAGCCATTCGTGAAAACGCGGGAAGGCGATTCGGTCCGATTGAGAGGCGCTGGCGAGAAGCTGATCATAGAGCAGTCGGAGCTGCTGCTGGCGTTGAAGTTGGGCCATGCGGTGCTCTCTTGCGAGACGCTGCCGCTTGACGGCTTCCACGCTGGCCAGGACGTCGCCACTGATTTTGGCCCATTCTGCGTTTCAAACGAATGAGCGGGGGCAGACGACCAGCACGTTGAGAACAGGGTTCTCACCACCGTCCTCGAGAGGCATAGTCGTGTTCGTCGCCCAATACGGGAGTCCCCATCGTGCGCTGAGTGCTCTCGCGATTAGCAGGCGGCGAACAGACAGAAGCATCGACATACTCGCACTGCTCGTATCCGAGCGCCTTGATCTTCTTGACGAGCCTACAGAGCGAGAGAAACTGTCAGACGAGTCCGTTACCGGATGTGGGCGGGCATTGAAACGCACGCGGCACGACGAGCCGCCATCTTGTGCTGATCCGCCTCGCACGCATTGTCAACGAGACGAGTCTGAGCGCGGACGAGCCGTTCGTTGTCGGTCGAGACTTGCTGCTTAAACTCCTTCCGAGCGAGTATGTGAGCCAGGACCGCGGCGTTAGGCAGGCACTCCTTGGTCTCGACGCCTTCGACAATGCGCTTGATGCGAAGCGGGTGCGGGTCGAGCGAGAAGAGCAGCTGCGACTGCTCGAGCACGTCCGGCAGCCAGTAGTAGCTCTCCTTGTCGATGCGTGAGTCGCCAGCGGCCGAGTCTGCATGAGCGAGATTAGCCGAGAGAGCCGACCGCCGCGATGAAGAAGGATCGCACAAGGAGTGGGCAGGGCGCAATCGAACGTGTAAGGGTGCAGCTTCGGCACATCCTTCATAATGCGATCTTCCATGCGAATGCTGCGTCACAGGAGCGGATCAGGCCAGTGAGACTTGTGCAGAAGCCGAAAGCGCCAGCTTACTTGGCCTTGAGGCACTTGTTGCACGCGCGGACGCGAAGCGTGTGCTCCGCTTGCGTGCGGTACTTTGATCCGCCGCAGACCTGTCGAGAGAGATATTCGCCGAGCGTCCGGCGTAAGGACATCGAGAACAGGCGGACGAACCTGGCACGCCCAGCCCTGCACGAGGAACGCGTACTGAATCTCGGACGTCTCGATCTTGAGGTCGGGCAGCTTGGACATCTTGCGCACGGCGACCCAGAGCGGCTCGGCGGCCTTGCTCGCGAGCGTGCGGTGGACGGCGCGGTTGACCTGCGAGATGGCGAGGAGCTCGCCCGGCTCGAGATCGCGGCAGACCTACAGGTGGGGCGTCAGTTCGATTCGAGTGCTGCGTCGGGTGCTACTGGTGCGCACCTGGTAGAGCAAATCGATCGGAAGCGAGCTGAAGAGGTCTTGTCCAGCGGGCACAGCCTTGACCTTGCCGCCCTTCCGGCTCTTCTTGGTTGGCGGGGCTACACAAGTCTAGAATAGTCAGTAAAGAACCCTCCGAGGCGTCCCCGAGCGGTCTCAAGCAGTCGCACCCTTCATTGAGCCCGCGTCCGTCTCGACATCGGTCGGGGGGACAGAGGTCTTGGAGCGCTTCGGCGCGCGTTTGGTCGAGGCCTGAGAGCCCTTGCCGACTGTGCTCTTGCGCAACGAGGGCGTCATTGATGTGTGCGAGGAGTGCGAGTGAGGAGACGAGCGACAAAGGGTTCGAGCGGCTCCACCGCATGGCCAGACCTCGCCGCAAGGAGCTGAAAATCGCAGGTCAGTCTCTTGAGCTCGTACGAATCTCGCTCGCCCACTCCAGAACCAGCGGAGAGAGCCGAAGTAGCGATGTCTAACCTTCGTCGCCTCCGGGCTTCTGCGTCGAATGTCAGCTTGTGCACCGCGTGCATTGCGGTGCTGGATTGCCACGATCCAGAAGACAGCAATCGCGGCTCGGAACGAAGGGATGACATTCACGGAGACCTTCTCAAACCGAGGGCCAAGTCGCACGGTCCCTCACACTCGCGAGGGCAACCGCAATATTCGTCACGCGATAATCGCTCTACTGAGCCGTGCCGTTCTGCGCGCGCTTTGCTTCGAGCAGCGCGCCGACGTGACTGAGTGTGTACTCCGGCTCTTGCTCCACCGGCAGCCCGACCAAGTCCTGCATGATGCGGCGGTGAGTAAAGGAGATTGCGCAGAGAGAACAGAGATGGATCGCACCTCCGGCTTGGAGATGCCCGTCCAGACGAGCACCGAGTCGATTCCGCCGCGCTTGGCGAAGAGGACGTCCGTCTCTAGCCTGTCGCCGACAAAGATCGTCTTCTTCGGATCGAAGCCAAGTCTGTAGTATGACAGGTCAGCGGGAGACTGCGGACACACGGAAGACGGGATGACGCACTCTCGGTGCACCACGTCGAGCAGCGGCTGGTTCGGCTTGCCGACGACGATTTTCTCACTGCCCTTCTGCAGCGCGCCATACAGGACGGAAGCGATCGCACCCTCGCCGGGGCAGTAACCGCCAGCGGGAAGCAGGAAAGACTGGTCGTCGTTCGTGAGGACGAATCGACAGCCCGGGTTCGAAGACAAGTAGCAGTACGCTTTTGCAAGCTGCTTGTAATTGACTGCAGGCGCATGTGAGTCAGTAGAGCGGTAGGAAGGCGTGCTTGGACGAGCGACGCACTCCTCATCTGGAAGGAATACGCGACGACGCCGATACTCGGGTCTGGCTGGATGGACGAGAAGTCCTGCGGCGGGAGCAGGACATCGTCCTCCGGGTCGGTCCCGCCCTTCCACTTGAGCCCCTCGGCCTCGAACTCGTCCTCCATAGCCTTCTGCCCGATGAGATAGATCCCGCGCTTGTTCGGGTCCTTGATCGACGGCAACACGGTCGAGCGGAGGTACTCGGCCGTTGCGCTGCCGCAGGTGAACACCTCGTCGATCGAGACCTTGATGCCAAAGCCGGCGAACTTGTCGACGTAATCCTGACGCGAGCGCGTAGCATTGTTGGTGATGAAGGCCAGCTTCTTGCCCTCGCTGCGAAGGAGGTCGAGCGTCTCGACGATGTCGTCGGTCCTGATCGGGCAAACGAGTCAGGACGGATCACCACCTACGCATTACCCCTGGCTGCTCCGCCTGACAGCGGAGATCCCGACTTGACACAGTACCGAGTCGTGAGGGAACGCACAGGACGTTGCCAGCAGGTCCTGTCCAAATGACGCCGTCGCACTGCAGCTACAGCGTCAGCGTCGTGGCGTCAGGTGAGAGGTCAGACGACACGCACGTCGAAGAGGAAAGTGTCGTAGCGGTCGAGCAGTTGGCGATATGCCGCAGGGTCACGGAGCGGGCGAGCATTGTCGGGCAGCGACTTTCGCCGCTCTGCCTGGTGCGCCAAGTGCTGGTTACCGCGGTGGATGTGAGGTGGCTGATTCGAGTTCGGCATCGGACTGGGTGGGGCGCTCACGGCAAGATCGGGCGGTGAGGGGAGACGGTGGTTTTCGGGAGGCGGCGGGTGGGAGCCGGTAGAGTGGCCGAGGCTGATATTATATGTGCGAGTACGACGAGACTACCGGTAGCTGGTCAGCTTGCGCTCGAAGCAGCGAAGGGTGCGACCATACAAGCCGAGTCGGCGTCGGAGATGACGAGGTGACGGAACCTCGCCGCGTCCGTCTGAGCGGTTCAAATTGCCCAGAAGCGGCTTCGTAGCCTATAGCAATAACGCTCCTGCTCAGCCGACCCGCGCAGAGGGATATGCCGGCGTCGGCGGGCGTTCCCCCACCTCGTGCCCGCGGTCCCTCAACCTCTTGCGCTCTTGCATTCGCTGTGCGCTGCTCGATACGCCGCCTGCGGGCTCCTGGTCGCTCTTTATCTTCTCCGTACTTCACACCAGCCAGCCCTGACCCACAATGGTGCGTTCTCGGCTCTCCCTCCACCTCATCAGTGTCGTGGCCTGGACACGCTGCTACTCCACGAATACGGCTCGAGGGGGCTTGTGCGCCCGTGTGAGGGCCGAATGCAGCCTTGAGGACTGAGAGGCAGCATCAGCTCCCCGAAAGTCGCATACGCTGACCTCGGCATCCCTGCAGGCCGACGTGAGCGCCCCCGAGATCCGCGAGGCGTACGACAAGGTGCGGTCCGACAAGGACGAGACCAACTGGATGCTTATCGACTACGAAGACGACAAGTCGAGCAAGCTCGTCCTCACGGCAACGGGCTCGGGCGGCCTCGACGAGGTCAAGGACAAGTTCCAGGACGACAAGGCCTCTTTCGCATATGTCCGCGTCAAGTACTCGAACGACGTCGAGTCCTTCAGGGAAAAGTTCATCCTCATCACCTACATCGGCTCGAGCGTCAAGGTGCGTCGCCGCCCTTCCCGTCGCTGCTCTCGAAACCGCCGACCTCTTACTCGCTCTTCAATCGCATCCCATTTCTTGCTGTCCGCGCTCCAATTTACCCAATCCTGCTCGATTTCACTCGACACCTCCCCTCGGCACCTCGTGCTCGGCTCGTTGACAGGTCATGCGACGAGCAAAGGTCTCGGTGCAGGCGGCGGACGTGAAAAAGACCCTTGGCTTCTACAGCATCGACGTGGCAGCATCATCGAAGGACGACATCAAGGAGGTGCGCCTGCGAGCTCCTTCGCTCCAGCGGAATCGAAGCGGGGCTGACTCCCTTTGTTCCCGTTCTGCTCCCAGAGCGAGATTGTGTCCCGCCTCCGAAAGGCTGGCGGCGCGTCGTACGACCGCGCATAACCTCATGCATTTTATCGTATTGTCAAGCGGGTGGGAGTGAGGTGAGCGGAGGAGAAGAGGGAGAGCGCGCCGCACACGCCTCGCGTGTCTCAGACTCCCTTTCTCTCTCTCGCTCGACGCTCAGACTCGCGCTTTGGCTGCTTGTCCTCTTTGCGCGCGAGCGCAGGGGCGGGGAGAAAGGCTGGATCGACGGTTGTGACGACATGCGCTAAGTGACAAAGGTGCTGCAGGCTGCGAGGCCCCCGCGCCTGTGCGCCTCTGCCAACCCCTTCGGAGTTGCAGAAAGTCGCACCTTCCGGCTTGTCTCCTGACTTGTCACAGCTGTACCGGACGGCTACGCTAGACGTGCCGAACCGACTTCTCAGCAGCACGTGAAGTGCAGATCTCACGGAGCCGAACACGACCTTCTCAAGGAGCGCCGTGCGCCACAAGCGCCTACCCGTCCCCCGACCCACACCGACGGCTATGATCCCCTTCTTCTTCACTCCCGTGCTCCGGCGCTCCCTGCGGGACCGCCTCCCTTCCATCTTCGAGCAGGCGCTCCGCGCAGGACCGCAGGTCAACCTGTTTGCGAGGCGTGACAAGCTTGCGCTCGACGCGCAGCGGCGCCTCGGGAGGGCGCAGGTCGTCAAACCCAAGGGGCCGTTCCAGCGCCGACCGGTCGAGCAGGCTTCTTCCGCCGAGGTGCGTCGAAAACATCTGGCTCCTTGCGCGCTCTGCATTTCATCGTGCTGATCTAGTTCCCCCATAGCACGGGCTGCACTCCGAAGCAGTCAAGAGCGTCGACACCGGTCAGCTCGCGAGCATGAACGCGACGTCCCGCACCCGCTCTTCGGCCCCGTCTCCCCCAATCGCATCTCGCGACAAGCTGCTCCGCCCCACTCTCTCGGGCACTGTCTGCCCCGATCCCAAGCACCTCTTCCCCAACGCTCCTCCCGTCGCTACCGCGCTGCCGGCATCCGCTTCCGGATCTGGGCTGCGCGCCGAGCGAGTCTGGCCGTACGTGCGCGAGCGCCGACTCGCGAAGGATTCGGCCGAGCTGGCTGAGCGCGGTCAACTCGGTGCGACGAAGAGGCTCGAAGAGGTCGAGAAGGAGGGATGGAGATACGATGCGAGGCGGGAGATGTGGACGAGGATGAACGGGAAGGCGGACAAGCTTGGCACTAAGGTGCGCGACGCCTGATTTCCTGTGGTCCTCAAGGATCCTCGGATATTGACGACCTCTTCTGCAGCCCGACGTTGTCGCCACCTCCAACGCGCCGGCAAACACGCCCGCGCCGAGCCCGCCTCTCCACCAGTCGCAGCGCTCACTGCGCACACAGCCGCGCTCGTCTTTCCTCCCGCAACCCCTCGTAGACGCGTTCGAGTCGCAGCTCGCCAGTCGCCCCGGCTCGTCTCTGTCCAGCGTGCGCCTCGACTCAGCGCCTCTCGCCGCTCCCCGCTCGACCTCCGCTGCCCCGTCATCGTCATTCAAGCTGTTTCTGCAGCGCCAGTGTGCCAAGCAGGCAGAAGAAGTCCCTTCCGGCTTCCCGCAAGGCAGGTCAAGTGTCCGGCTGGACAACGCCCTCCCTTCCGCTACCGTTGCAACCCCCGTCTCGCACTCGCTCTCGACCTCGGCGTCGTTCAATCAGCTCGCGAGGCGCCGTTTCACGGAGCAGGCGGAAGAGGCGTTGCGGGGCTTCCCGCAGAGCAGGTCGAGCGTGCGCTCCGACGTGCCGACCGCGCGGCAGACGCCGCGCCTCGCGTCGCACCAGCAGACGACCCGCAAGGCCAAGCCCGCGGCGGCGAATGCGCCGCCTCGAGCTGGCCGTAAACAGGAGCTCGACAAGCCGACGGTGGTCGTCCCTCGCGCCGCGAAGAAGCCTGCTCTCCCGACAATCTCCTCGCCAGACAAGGTGGGTATCCCGACCTCCCTTACGCCCGCCTACCCACTCACTCCTCCCTTGATGAAATCGCAGAAGCTGCAGTCGACGCACACTGCCGCTGAGATCGCCACCGTGGTCGCTGCTCCCGTCCACGACATCGCTCCGCCCGTTATTCGACCGTCCGCCCTCTCATTCACCAAGCCATTCGCTTCTGCGCCAGCCTTCGTTTCTGCCCTCGCATGCGACCCGCGTGAACATTTAGGCGGCTCCTTCGTGTGGACCGTGCGGCGCTCGCCGCTCGAGCGCAAGGCGCAGCTCCTCGCCGAGCGCATCTCGCACGACCGCCACGGCTTGCCAGACGCCTTCGACCGCGACCATATGCACCTTCCTCCCGCGAAGCGAGATGCCGCGCGACAGAAGCGGCAAGCGCTGGATCACCGGTGCCTCGAGGCCGAACTCGAGCGAGATGAGGAGCAGCGCCTCGGCCGCGTGGCGCACGGGCTCGACGGGCTCGTCAAGGCGCTCGGGCGTCTCGTTGCCGAACACGCAGCGTATACTCGCGCAGGTGTCAAGGTGCACGAGGAGGACATGCGCTTTCTCGCGCGACTGACGGATGTCGGGCGTCGCTGGGATGCGCTGCGCCAGCCCGTCGCGCTGCGGCGTCTTCCTGGCGATGCATTCACCGCGGTGGAGCACGACAAGGCAATCATCTGGACCCGCGGGTGGGGCAGCAAGGCACACGCTGTCGAAGTCGACTGGCGGGACTACGTCAAGTTGTACCGTGGCCGAATCGCCAGTCGCGACGGGCTCGACTGGCTCGAGCGCCTCGTCAAGCGCAAAGAGGGCGAGCTCTACTCGACCGTGCTGAGGCTCGGCTGGACCGTGACTCAGACGTAAAGAAGAACTGGTTTCCTATAGACACTTTCCTCGCTCTCGTCAAGCTCCGTTCGCTCCCTTCCTTAACTTATCGAGTTCGCAAGAACCTCCTCGCCAAATACCCCTTGTTCGCGTTCTGCAACATTGCTTCTCTGCCGCCCCCCGTGAGAGGCGGGACTGTCACGTGAAAGCTGCGGTCTGCAACGGTCCCTGTCCGCCGGTGCGTCAAGGTCTCCTGTCTGCTCGTTAAGTGCTGCTCTGACGCTTTATTTGCGCAGGCACTCGTCACAAATCGCGATCAGCGGTGGTGACGCCTGTCGTCTGGTCGAGCTGCACGCTTGTCCTCCTTCCTCTTGCTCCTCTCTCCTCGCTCTCGCTCTTCGCCAGACTCTCTGTGGTGCGCGCGCACGAACCTGGTAGACTACAAGCCCTCTGCTCACTCTTGTGCCGCTGCATCCCGCCTTTTCCTCGCCTCCTCTCCTCGTGCCCGCAGCCATGACGACCCCTCGCACCGACCTCCCCTCGCTCGCCGTCAAGGAGAGCGAGTCGGACAAGCTCGCTGCGCGCATCGACCCAGCCGGTGTCTCGACCCTGCCGGACACGAGTGCGCCCGCTCCTGCTCCCAACGTCACCACCTCGTCGCCCACGCACACGGCTTCGACTGCGCACGAAATGGAGCACGAGCAGGCCAAGAAGGACGATGAGGCTGCTGAGAGCATCAGCAAGCTCGCGACGGGCTTCGGCGGGGTACGCTGCCACGGTTCCGATGTCCTCGTCTGTTCGCCTTCGCGCAGACTTGCGGACTCATCTCAACTCGTAGAACGCTACAGATGATCGTGACTGCCCCGCTTGCCGCCATCGAAAAGGTCTCGCCCTCGCTCGCGCACGGCATCTCGAACGCCGCCTCGTCCGTCGGCACGACCATCCACAACTTCACCCACTCGCAGGCTGGCGCCAAGTCGACGCCTTCGACGGCGGAGTCGCAGCAGCAGAAGGGCATCGGCGGTGTCAGTGTCGATCAGACTCAGCAAGTGCGTGCCCAATGCAAGAGGACTCGGCTACAGACAAGTCTCGTTGACCTTCTCAAGCTCGTTCGGCGCGGCCTGCGGTCCACAGAACCTCCCCAGCACGACGCAGACGGTCAAGGAGACTGTCAACCCCGCGATCGAACAGGCAGTTGCGACGGTCAAGCCCGTGCTCGCGGCGATGGGGGAGAAGATCAAGGAGAACGCGCCTTCGACGGTCGGCGGCAAGGCGGTCCGTGGTGTATGCTCATCCCGCCGCTGTACAGAGCTGACACGCCTCTCACAGCCTCCTGTGACCGAGCAGTTCTCTCAGGTAATAAGCAAGACCGCCGACACGATCTGCGAGACTGCGACTCATGCCGCTTTGTCCCGACGCAGGCGACCGAGAACGTCAAGTCCAGCCGCGGCACCTCGGCTCCCGCCGACTCGACGACGCACAAGCCCAAGACGGCTCTCGACTCGCTCGCTGCGCCCGGCTACGTCGACGCGGCCAAGGACGCGGTGCGCCAGGTCGGAGACAAGGTCGCTTCGGTCCTTCCCGCTTCCTTCACGACGGCGCCTGCGCGCGAGACGCCCATCGAGGCTGCAGAGTATGGTGCTTCTCCGCATGGCCACGAGAAGGAGCTCGCCGCCCCGACGACCATTGCGGACTACAGGAGCGAGACTGGCAAGAACGCCGAGCAGACGAGGGAGGTTGGGTACACGAGGGTGGCCAACCCGTTCGACGACAAGGTGAGTCGGAAGAGCGTCGGATTGTGCATAAGGAGAAACTGACTCTGCGCTCGCGCTCGCAGCACAAGATCGGGCCTGACACGCCGAGCGGCATGGAGGCGGGCACGGCGACCATCCTTGGTGGCTCGATCACGAGCCCGTACGTCGTCAATGCATCTTGCGCGCTAGTCTCACCGACTGATCCCGCACTTGCAGCTCTTTTGAAGCGGCCGAGAAGCAGCACGCTCGCGAGGAACAGGACCGTCCGCTTCCCGCGCTCACCGAGAAGCCTCACCCCTCGACGGCGCACAGCGAGGCGACGACCATGCCCGACCTGACCAAGCGTGCGTGTTCAAAATTGCGAGAGCCGGCGCTCGACGCTGACCTGCATCTCGCTGGCAGATACCGAGCCCGCCCTCGACCAGCAAGTCTCGACGCACGACCCGGACGTCCACCTCAAGAAGTCGGCCGAGCGCCACACGTCGATCCCCGTCGCGCAGGAAAGCTGGACGTCGACGCAGCACAAGTTCGACCTGGGCGCTGGCGAATCGACGCAGGCGCCATCGGCTTCGGGCGAGAAGCACAGCGGCTTCTCCACGCTCGCGTCGCTCGAAGCTGCCAAGGCCGGCGAGTCGAAGACCAAGACGGGCTCGTCGCCTGGCGCTATCGACGCGTCGAACAGCAAATCCTCTGCGCAGGCGATGCCCGCCGTGGCTAGCTCGCAGGGCGTCGAGCCGCGCTTCGCGGAGCAGGCCGGGTTCGGCATCAGCGGCGCGTCCGCAGATCTCGAGAAGGGCGCTTCTCAGCCGTCGCAGAGCCAGACTACCGGCGTCGACGTCCTGCCGCGCATGACCGGCATCGGACCGCTCGCTCCCGCGCAGCCGCAGCCGATTGCCTCGAATGTCCCGCTCCCGTCGAACAAGGAGCCGCCCGCGAAGGGCACAACTGACAAGTCCGTCGACGTCGGCGCGGCGGGCGAGCCCAAGACGTTCTCCGAGACGCACAAGCAGGACGCTGCCGAGGGCGACAAGGCTGCCGAGCCGGCCGAGACGCCCGAGCCGTACTCGACGGGCGAGAGCAGCAGTGTCGGTCAGCAGCAGGAACGCAACCAGCCGGAGGAGCACGGCAAGGAAGGTGAGCTCTTGGCGGACATGTCTGCTTGCGGTTCCTCGCCCGAGTGGACCTTAGCCGCGTTCGAGGGCTTACGCACTCTCGTTCCCAGACTCGCACAAGCGCGGCTTTGTCGAGCGGGTCAAGGAGAAGATCCATCATGTCGCCCACTAGCGCACTCGAGCATCTTCGCTTTGTCGTGACCGTCGCTTTCGTCCCGCTGTCACAACCCCTACGTGCTCACGCTTTGTACCTACTCTCTGTGCCGCTCTCGTTCGTCCTTCCTCTCCATTCTTGTAGCTTTTCCGACCGCAAGAAACGTTACAGCGGGGCTGAAAGCTGCGTCGCGCGCAAGCAGGAGTGCGAGCGGGAGAATGTTTTCGGGGGACGACGACGGCGCAGACGTGCCGAGTACACCGCAGAAGCGGCGCGGGACTTATTGCAGCTTGATTATACTGCAGGAGCTGTGAAGCTGGTCGGCGGGTCCTTCGAGGGCGAGGACGTGAGGGGAGCCTGCCCGAGCAACGGGGCTCTCATTGCCCTCTCGAAAAGGCGATGAAAGCCGATATGACCATCTGGAAAACTCCTCCTACGCGAGTTGCAGTCACGAGACACACGAGAGACTGTCTACAATCGATTCGTTGACTTCGCGACTCATCCGCTGGCTGACCGGAGCAGCCTCGGCTGGTTGGCGGCATGGGTCGAGCCCCGCTTTAGGGCCGATCCGCTGCAACGTGGCGGGTGTCCCAGCAGGGACGTGGCACAAAGGCGAGAATGCCAAAGCGCGAGGTGTTCGGGTCGGAATACCGCTGGAGATTGCCGGAAAGGCGGAAGCTCAGGAGCCTGCGAGGGCGTCTGACAAGCCCGTTCAGTCAGGCGAATCAACAACAAAGAGCAGCAGGGAGACGTACGAGGAACTCGCAAAGGAAGCCCTGATCTGGGCGGAGCACAGCCGGCGCGTGCCGAAGCGCTCACTCCCAGCCTCGCACCTTTCCCCTTCCCGACTTGACGTCCTTGCGCATCTTCTTGACCTTCTCGACCTTCTTCTTCTCGCGCGCGACGAGCCCCTTGACGCGGTCCTTCTGTGCCTGGCTCGTCTCGCCGACGAGGTCGCGCTTAGCAGCGTCGAGGATGGCAGCCTTGAGCTTGGCGAAGCACTCTGCGAGGTTGGTCTGCTGCGAGCGCTGCGTCGAGGACGAGACGAGGAGCGCGTGTGGCGTGTAGTGCGGCGAGTGGCGCACGAGGTGCGGCACGACGAAGGGCGGGAGGAGCGAGGGAGAGGGCAGAGGGAGGCGGACGGTCGCTTTTGAGAAGGTGCGATTGACGTGCTGACCGCCTGGACCGGACGAGCGCGAGAAGGACGTCTCGGTGACGTCTGTGAATGGTCGAGGAAGGTTAGGAAGATACGAGGTTGTCGGGCGCACTCCGATGAAAGGCATGAAGGACGAGGAAAGTGAGAAACGGCTCACGCTTCGGCCAGTCGTCTGGCTGCGCCCGCTCAAATGCAGCAATCCACTCCCTCGCCAGCTTCATGTCGTCCTGCGTGTCGAGAGCAGCGAGTGCCGGCGGCTTTGGCACCGTCGAGACGAGGCGAGCGAGACGAGGACACGCTGCCGGAACGCGAGACCAGCTCGAACCGAGTCTGAGCATGTCTAATGGAGCTTCGTAGGCGTCTACCGGCTACAGGAAGGGCGCAGAAGAGATCGAGGGAAAGGTTCGCGGTTCAAGCTGATCAAGGCTGCGACTCGCTCACTTCAGCGTCCTGCTTCGATCTGCTCGGCCAGAGACGCTTGCGAGCCGAGATGCTTGCGCTTGCACGGGCGCTGCACCCGGCAAAGCGCCGCCGCCTCTCGCCGCTGGCCCCACTTCGCCCGCGTCCTCTCGCAGCGAATGCATCCGCGCACCTCGACTCGCAGGCTGTGGGAGGGACGCGTCGAGCAGTCAGCGGGACCAGCGACGGACGGGCGGCTGACGGGCGAGCACGAGGACCTGCGCAACGTGGAGCGACTTCATCCAGGCGAAGGCTGGACGCGGACCGACTGCCGCAACAAGCCGGTAAGGATGCTGGCAGGAAGCGGTGGCGATTTCAGACTGACAAGCTCGTCGTCTACAGGCGCATTGCGACCGTTCTCAACGACGCGAAACCTGCACGGCGCCCGACCAGAACCCGCTCCTCGTCTGTCGCAGCTGCATCTCCCCGTACAGACGCGTCCACATGCAGCTGACATATCCCTTATCACTCTTGAAGCGCCCCTGAATGACGTGCAGGTCCCGCTCATCTCGCCAAACCTCCGTGCCCAGCTCTTCCCTCCCCCTTCATCTCCCTTCGCGCCGCCTGCACCCTCGCAAGACGCGATCGACATCTCGATTGCGCACCTGAGACACCACAAGCTTCTCCCAGAGCCAGGAGCGCCGGCGAAAAAGCTGGCGCCCGCCGTCGAGTTCGATCTGCCTCGGCTACAGGGCCCGACCATCTCGCACCATTTCCACGCGCTCGGGCGCGACGTCGCCGAGCCGTACCTGTCGATGGCCAAGTCTTTCGCACGAGCCGAGGTCCCGCCCATGCCGGAGCGCGAGCACTGGGTGCGCGCGCCGGGCTGGACCTTCTACAGCGCCGACGGGTCGTTCGAGAGCGTCGACTTTCCCGCTCAGGACGACGACACGCTCATCTTCGACGTCGAGACGATGCCGTACGCGGGAGGGCACTATCCCGTCATGGCAGTGGCGGCGGGCACGAAGGGCTGGTACGCCTGGTGCAGCCCGTGGCTGACGGGCGACGACGAGCGGCCGAACCACCTCATCCCGTTCGGACCTCCTGAATCCGCTTCAACCCCTCCCGACCCTTCCTCTCCGGACTTTGCCGCTCGCTCGCGCCTGTTTGAGCGCTCCGACACGCCCCCTCGCCTCCTCATCGGCCACAACGTCCTCTACGACCGTGCCCGCGTCGCCAACGAGTACTCGCTTCGCCGCCCATCGACACGGTACATCGACACACTCTCGCTCCATGTGGCCGTCTCGGGCCTGACGAACCCGCAACGACCGACCTGGATCAAATATCGCAAGGATCGCGATCTCGCCGAGGAAGAGGCGGCGAAGGAGAGCGCCGAAAAGGCAGACGAAGCAGCCGAGGCCGAGGCTGTCAAGTCTCTCCTGAGTAAGGCAAAGAGCCGCGGCAAGGGCAAGCGCACGGCGGCCGGCGATGCGGCCGTCAAGGACTGGAAGGAGGTCTCGTCTCTCAACTCGCTCGGCGAGGTCGCGCGCCTGCACTGCGGCATCAAGGTCGACAAGTCGTTCCGCGACGTCCTGATCGACCCGTCCGTCACAATCGAAGACGCGCGCGACTACTTTGACGACCTGATCGCCTACTGCGCCCGGGACGTCGACACGACGCTGCAGGTGTACCGCGCGCTCCTGCCCAAGTTCCTCGAATCGTGCCCGCACCCCGTCACGTTTGCCGGCGTCGCGCTCATGAGCCAGCCCGTGCTGCCAGTCGACCGCAAATGGCCCGAGTACCTCGAGCGCGCCGAGCGCATCTACCAGGAGCGCCTCGCGGGCGTGCGCACGGCGCTGCATGCGCTCGCCGAGGAGGCGCGCGCCAAGTTTGACCAGCGCACCGACGACGGGAGGTTCGTCTGGGAGGACGACATGTGGCTCCGGCAGCTCGACTGGAGCCCGAAGAAGGCGCGCCGCTTGCCCGGCAAGGCGGCGGCCGCCAAGCGACGGCTGAGCAAGAAGCTCGCGGAGGCGGAGGAGCAGGCCGAGCAGGCGCACGAGGACGAGTCGAGCCCGGCGTGGCTCGCGGCGCTCGACAAGCTCTCGCTCGCTTCGCCGCTCGTCCCGCTCCTCCTCGAGACGACCTGGCGCGGCTTCCCCGTCGTCTTCACCCACTCGCACGGCTGGCTCTACGCCGTACCGACTGCGCAGGTCAAGGCGCGCGCCAAGAAGAGCCGCTTCGAGCCCGAAGAGGGTGAGGAGCTCGTCGCTCCTGCCGATCTCGGGCCGAAGGACTCGCTCGTCGCCGCACTGCCCAAAGTCTCGCTCTTTACCGTCGCGACTCGACGCGGCTCGACCAAGACAAGCACGCTCGTCTCGACGCAGCTTGGCAAAAAGCTCCGCGACGGCATCCTTGCCAGCCCGCACCCCGCCTTCGAGACGGCCGTCAAGCTCGGCAAGGCGGGCGAATCGAGCGACGAGGCTCGTGCTGTGCTCGACGAGGTACGCGACCGTGCAATCCAAGCGGCCGCTCTCGCGCCGGAGGACCGTCAGGGCAACATCTGGCTCGAACAACTTGACTGGACGCCGGTGCGGTCCAAGGCGTCGAGCAAGCCGCGGACCGACGTCACCGAGGTGTCTGCGGTGCTCGCGGACGCGGGTGCAGACGTCGGCGAGGACTTCAAGTCGAGCGACCTCGTCTGGCCCAAGTGGTACTGGGACCTCGACGTTCCTCGCGAGGGGCTCGACGTCTCGATCGGCAAACGCGCCGCGCCGCTCTTGCTCAAGCTGCGATGGAAGAGCTTCCCTGTCGCGTACTCGAAGGAGCACGGGTGGATGTATCGCATCCCGGTCGACGAGTTTGACGCGGCGCTCGCGTCCGACCCGTCGCTCAAGCCGCTGTCGTTCTCCGATGTGGCCGACGCCAGTCTGGACGCTGACGGCGAGGGCGCGTACGTCAAGCTTCCGCACCCGGACGGCGAGGGCAAGAACGTCGGGAGCCCGCTTTCCAAGCCGTTCGTCTCCGCCTTCGAAGACGGTATCCTCACCTCCGAGTTCCCCGCCGCCGAGGCTGCACTCTCGCTCAACGCGTCGTGCAGCTACTGGACGTCGGCGCGCGAGCGCATCACGAATCAGATGGTCGTGTGGGAGGGCCAAGCCGCTACGCCGGCACCCACGGCCGAGGCCATCGCTTCGTCCGCCGTCAGCGAGGACACCCGCGGCCTGATTCTCCCGCAGGTCGTCCCCATGGGCACGATCACGCGCCGCGCCGTCGAGCGTACATGGCTCACTGCCTCGAACGCCAAGAAGAATCGTGTAGGCTCGGAGCTCAAGTCGATGGTCCGTGCGCCGCCTGGGTATGCCATCGTCGGCGCCGACGTCGACTCGGAGGAGCTGTGGATCTGCAGCGTCATGGGCGACGCGCAATTTGGGATTCACGGCGCAACGGCCATCGGCTGGATGACGCTCGAGGGCACCAAGTCGGCCGGAACGGACCTGCACTCCAAGTCGGCGAGCATTCTCGGCATCTCCCGCGACGACGCCAAGGTGTTCAACTACTCCCGAATCTACGGTGCCGGCGTGAAGCATGCCGTGCAGCTCCTACTCAAGTCGAACCCGGCCCTCTCGATCGACCAGGCGACCGAGCTGGCCAAAGCGCTTTACGCCTCGACCAAGGGCGTGGTCGACCGCTCGCCCGCCTTCCGACGCAACTTCTGGCACGGCGGTACCGAGTCGTTCGTCTTCAACAAGCTCGAAGAGATCGCACAGAGCGAGCGACCGCGCACGCCTGCCCTCGGCTGCGGATTGACCTCGGCGCTCACCAAGGCGTACCTTCCTGCCGACAGGAAGAGCAAGGCCGGCGAGGGCTACCTCCCCTCGCGCATCAACTGGGTCGTCCAGTCGTCCGGCGTCGACTACCTCCACCTGCTCATCGTCTCGATGGAGTATCTCACACGCCGCTTCGAGATCGACGCGCGCTACCTCATCTCGGTGCACGATGAGGTTCGCTACCTCGTCAAGGAGGAGGACAAGGACCGCGCGGCTATGGCCCTTCAGGTTGCCAACCTCTGGACCCGCTCGCTCTTTGCCTACCGCCTGCAGATGCCCGATCTGCCGCAGGTGCGCCCTTTTTTCCCTTTCAAGCCCATGAGGCTCTCATGGGTTCCACTGACTCCCATCTTTGCAGGGCTGCGCATTCTTCTCTGCGGTCGACGCCGACTCTTGCTTTCGCAAGGAGGTGAACATGACCTGCGTCACGCCTTCCAACCCCGACTCGATCCCCTTCGGCGAGTCGCTCGAGATCTCTGACTCGCTCGCGCGCACCTCGGGCGGTTCTCTCTTCGCCGACGGCCGCTCGATGGCGACGCACGAAGCACAACTCCCGCTCCTCCCGCCGCCCACCGACCTCTCCGACGCCGAGGTGATGGGCGAACAGCACCGCGTGCACGAGACGCACTTCCTCGTCGCGCAGACGGCGTCGAAGGCGAGCGAGATCACGCGGCTCTGGCGCGAACTGCAGGAGCAGACGCGCTTGAGCAAGATGGGCTTCTCGCGCGATGCGGCGAGCATTGCCGCCGCAGCCGAGTCTCGCAACCGTCGCAAAACGACTGCGACGGTCGACGCGGAGGAGCCGAAGCGCAAGGTCTCGGTCCGCTTCGAGGACGACCCCGAGCTCCTTCCCCGACCCGTATCCGCGCCTGCCGCCTCGACGCGCTCGCGCGCGATGAAGGCGACTGCGTCCCGCCCTCGCCGCTCCAGCAAGGCCGCCGCGAGCAAGGATGACGACGGCTTCTTCGACGACGACGAGGCGTTGCCCGACGAAGCCGAGGACCAGTTCTCAGCATTCCACCCCGTCTCGCGCGCGCAGGTCTAGCTTCCATGTTGCATCCGACTTTACCCTTGCATCGCTCACACATCGCATAGAACCTTTTGTGTACCGGCTCTCCTCTGTTGTCCCTTACTAGGTTGTGCGCTTCTAGGTCGGATTGCAAAGCACCCTCATGTAGCTCCTCTACGTTCTCCGCTTCCGTCTACCAGTCGTCGTCGTCCGCTGGCGTGTGTTTGTTCCGTACGGCTGGCACGTCGTCGTCGTCTGACGCTGCGTCGGCGCCGCCCTCGGCTTTGGCACTCTACGTGCAGCGAAGTGCGTGAGCAGCATCTCTTAAGGGGAAGGAGCGAGTGGCCGACGCACCTGGAACAGCTGGTCGAGGTGCTGCTGCTCGCGCTCGATGTCCGTCAAGCCGTCCTGCTTGATCTGCAAGCGGACCGAGCCATTTCAGCACATGTTCGTCGGAGAAGCGAAGAGGGAGACGCACGAGTGAGCGCGTGTTGACCTTCTTCGCAGGGGCAGGCGCCTCCGACACTGTGTCAATCACGCCGAGTGAGAAGGCTCCCGGGATAGAGGTAGGAGCGCTGCTGACGCACGAGGCTTCATTCCCTCGGGTCGCAAGTCGACCATCTCGAGCGGCTTGTTCGTGCCCGCCACATATTCGGCCGCCGTCATCGAAGGTTTCTCGACGTCGCGCGTAGGCACGAAGATGTCGTTCTGGAAGAACTCGGCCTGTACAACCGTCGGAAGAGTCAGTCAGCGTGCAGGGCGCGACAGCGGGACCGACCGGGGTACGCACCTTTGCCCTCGGCACGCCAAAGCTGACGACCTCGATCGTGCTCGGCGTGAGCCTGAGCGCGCGCACGATCTCGACCGCCTTGACGTTGTTCCTCGTCTTGGGCAGGAACGCGAACCCGCTCTGCAAGCTCGCGTGCTCGAAGGTGGGTAGCTTGGCAAACGCGTCGTACGGCGACGGCGGGGAGAAGTTGAGCTCGTACGCGAGGCAAGAGCGGTCACCGCGCGAGTAGAGGAGGACGATGTGCGTGTCGAGGTCGACGAAGGGGAACAGAGGCGCGGGCGAGACGTCGAGCGAGGTCTTCCCCAACTGCGAAAGCTGCTTGGACGCGCGATCGAGTTTGTAGAGCGCAAGTTCGCGGGAGGCGGCGCGGTTGAAGCCGGTCGAAACGAGATGCGACTCTGACGCCCAGGCGAGGCGGACGGGGCGGACCGAATCGTGCGATGCCGTCGAGACGAGCGTCTCGGCAGGCTTGCGCGGATCGAGAACGTGCACCTGCTTGTTCTTTGTCGCGACGGCCAGGAGAGAACCGTCTGGTGACCAAGCAGCCGACGACACCTGCGGGAGCATGCTATGTGAGCAGCCAAGATGGTCCGAGACGACCAGGAGCTTCACGCACGCCACCCTTCGGAAGCGCTGCCTGGAGCAACAGCTCGCCCGTCGCGACGTTCCACAGTCGTGCAGTCGGGTTGCCCCGATCGTCCGAGACTGTGAGCAGCAGGTCTTTCGCGGCGGGATGGGGGAGGAGCTCCGAGATGCGGTCCATCTTGGCATCTGCGAGGAGCGACAGGAGTCAGACTTCTCTAACGGACATCACCGAGCGGTGGAGAGCGCGGAGCGCACCGGTCAGCACCCTCGCCGGCTCATTCCTCTCCTCCCCTTCCTTCCACCCCTCCGTCTCCCTCGGCAGCTCAAACACCCTGACCGCGCCATCGTCTCCCGCAACAAACGCCCTGCACCCGCCGTCGAACGGGTCGACGGCAAACTCGACGACGGTGCCGCCGATGGCGAGCGTTGAGGGGTGCACGGGGAGACGGCCGGGGCGGGACAGGGGGTGATAGGCGATGCGACCGCCCGGGCCAGCGAGCGGGTAGAAGAGGTAGGTCGGGGAAGCCTGTGCGCGGAGCGGCCAACGCACATGAGTATCCGAAAATTACGATGTCGACGAGAACCCCAAGGCCAGACCCGCAACGCACCTTGAGCAGCTGCACGTCGTTGCCCATCGTACTCGACAGGTCGTGCACGTCGTAGAACTCGGGCTTGAGCGGGGTCGTGCCCGCGAGGAACTTGCGAGACCAGCCCGGGTTGAACGGCTCGCCTGCGGGGACGGACGCGCCGAGCGTGGTGGGCGGCGGTACGGGGGCAGAGGCGGCAGAGGCGGCAGAGGCGGCGGCGGTAGCGGGAGGCGCAGCCGGCGCAGAAGCGGCGGGCGCCTTGTCGAGCGAGAGATTGGTAAGCTGCGCAGTCGGGGCGGCGACCGCAGCCGGCGCAGGAGAGGCAGGCTTCGAGCCGAACGACGGCCGTCCAGTCGACGCTGTGGCCAACGGCGCAGCTGACGCGGACGAGGCTGAGGGCGCGGCGATGGGTTTCGTAGAAGCGGCGGCCTCGGCAGCAGGAGGAGCAGGCGCCTCGGCCGATTTGAGCGTGTCGGCCGGCACGACCGGGACAGGCGGAGGCTTCTCGGTCGTCTGGACAGTAGGCTCAGCCTTCTCCTGCGCTGTAGGTACAGGCGCAGGCGCTTTGACCGCGCTCGGTGTTGCGGAAGGCTTCGAATCAGCTGACGACACGCTCGCATCCTTCGCAGGCCACGGCTTGGTCGGGTCGAGCTGGCGCTGCTCGAGGAATGGAACGTCCTCGGGCGAGGCGGCGAGCCAGTCTGCGGCGCTTTGAGCGGGTACTGTGCACGGTGGAGACCCAGTTTGAGCGAGACCGCCCGGTCGAAAGGCTCGCCGCGCGTGCGAACCGCTCAAGACGGAATAAAACGCACCTCGGGCACTGACGGGCGGGTACAAGTCGGCATGGAAGTCGAGGTACTGCCTCCTCGGCACGGTGACCTGCACGGGCACGACTGCGTCCGCCCCGCCCGCGCCGAGCACGACAAGCCTGCCCACCTCGGCCTTCATGAGGTCCCAGCACCTCGGCGGCGCGAGCGCAGCGCCGAGCACGGGGACGGGGAGGGGCGCCGCGCCCTCGTTGAAGCTGCCCGCGGGCGAAGAACTCGGGACCTCGACCCACCGGAGCGTCATGTCGCCGCGCCCGGCGAGGTAGACGATCCCGCGCTCGCGGTCGAGCAGCGGCTCGAGCACGCCCGTATTCGTGTCGATCCGCTGCGCCTTGAGCGCCCCCGAGGAAGTCGACGTGTTGCGCAGGTCAAAGAGGGCGTACTCGCGCTCGCGCATGCGGGAAAAGCCCGTCGTCAAGACTTGCAGGGCGCCGCCGCCGAGGTGCGCGAGGTGGACGTGGCGCGAGGGCTTGTTGAGCCCGGTGTGCGCGACGACGTCGAGCGTCGCCTGGGCGGAAGAAGGCGAGCGCACGTCGTACAGGCGCAGGTGGCCGTCGCGGGTGGTTGCGCTCACGCTGCGGCCGTCGGCGGACCACTGGGCACTCCAGACTGGCGACGGGAGCGTGATGGCGTGGGCTGCGGTAGCGGAAGAGGACGAGGCGTCGAAGATGGACAACGTCGTGGCGGAAGCGGCGAGGAGCAAAGACGAGGCGAGCGGGTGGAACGACAGGACATCGACAGGCTTTCCGGCGGTAGATGTGCTCGCTGAGAAGACTGGAGAAGGCGAGTGTGGAGCAGCCGAGTCGGCGAAGATTGACGCAGGAGGAAGCGCGTAGACGTTGAGCTGCGGATCACTTTCTCGTCAGCAAGCGAGCGCACGTAGCACGAAATCTGCATAATCGAGTCACTCACATTCCCGTTGTCCCCTCCAACAGCGAGCAGCTCGTCAAAGTCGTCCGTCGCAAGCGTCGAGACCCTCAGCCCCGTCTGCAGCGCGGGCGCCTTGGTCCCAAACTTGCCCGGCTCGCGGTCCCACGGCACGCACACGAGCGAGCCTGTACCCTCGCGCCATTCGCTTGGGATCAGCTTTGAGCGCCTCGGAGAGCGCCGCAAGCCGACAGAGGCTGGTCGAGAGACGCACCGCTCGCGCTTCCCTGGGCGATCCAGTACGCGCCCGTCGTCGCAATCACCTCGCTCGCGTCGCTCGCAGCCGAGTTGGTCACCGGGAGCTCAGAGTACCATCCTTCGCGCTGCGTGTGACGGGGCAGGACTCGTGTCAGCGGGAGGAGGGAGGGGGAGAGAGGGCGGGGGGCAGACCTTGGCGGGCGTGGCGAGGATGTTCTTGTAGGGCGAGGTGAAGAAGCGGGGTGGCATGGCGACGCGCTCTAGTCTGGCACCTTCAGAAGCGCTGCGAGTTGAAGCCGAGCAAGGCGGTGTCAGCTGTGAGGGGCCGAGGAGAGGCGCTGGCGGTAAGCTGCTCGGCTGCCACCGAGGATGCAGGCCACTTTCAGGTGCTCTTTGAGCCCTGTGAGGCCCTCCAGCAATCGCACGGCGGCGTGCCCGCTGTCGTGTGTCGCTCCCCCACTTGAGACCGAATTCACCGTGCCCGCCTCGACTACCCCAGCAGAGACGGCGGCAGTGTGTGCACACGGTGTACACAGTGTGTGCAAGAAGCTGCGCACCACTCCTGGACTCACGATGCGGTGTTGCGGGAAGGAGCTACCGTGCGAAGGTGACGAGCTGATGAGGCCGACAAGACACACTCAAGAGCGTCGCGCGAGAAACAGCCGAGTGCTTTGGAAGCGCTACGAGCCCCAGCGCAGGAGAACACAAGAGAGCGCAAGAAGCGAGAGCTGAACTACGAACAGAGTTGAAGCCCTTGTCGTCGCCGAGAGTCCCTTCGCAGCGAGTCCCGTCCAGTGTCCGTCGGGTGTCGGCGCTCCCAATTCCCGTGCACCCACCGAGGCTTCCTCTCGTCTGCACGCAAGCTCCGCAAACGAGACACACGACCGATGCAGCGAGAGAGGGTGCAACATGCGAAAAACAGAAACGACGCGACGCGGCGGGGGTATCTTCTCCTTGCGAGTCCTCCTTCCTCTCTCACTCTTCTGTGTGCACAAGTCCTTTGCCAAGGTCGTGGCACGGGTATGACGAGACAGCAGGTGGGGGATCAGTCGATGAGGTGCTCTGCGCGGACAGAGCAAGGTCAGCGAATCCCCACCTTTATCCACGACACGAGCTGGCGACGAGCTCGAAAGCCCTCGGCCAAGCTCGCTGCTCGAGTGAGGAGGAGGAAGACGCACTCTTCTTGAAGTAGGAGCGGAGGTGAATGATCTGCCATGCGCCGAGGAGGACGAGGCACGTGAACGTGAGGTAGAAGAACTTGGTCACACGGTCGTTGGTCGATTCTGCGCGCGCGTCCAGCAAAGTGTCAGCCGGTTGCGCACATTCTCGCGCAGACTTGGCGGTGCTCGCAGAGCGAGAAAGAAAGAGAGGCGCTGACCGTTGGTATCGCGCATGCGGACCTCCCTGCGCTTGAGGTAGTTGAGCTCCTCGACAATCTCCTTGACGACGCCCTCGAGCTTGCGCATCTCGACCTCGAGGCCGCTGAGCGACTCTTGCTTGGCGATGGCGTTGTAGTCGACGGCGTCGGCGCCAATGTCGACGTCGAGGTCGATCAGGCGCTCGTACTTGGACGCCTGGTGCTCGGGGACGGCTGCGGGGGGCAAGTGAGCGCTCGTGAGTGACCGCTTCGATGCACTGGAGGAAGCAGGGCGGCGCGAAAGCACGAGATGGTGCTCGACTCGGCCCCACCCTCCCGGCGGCGACGACGGCGACTCACAGGGGTCGAGGACGTTCCGGAAGCAGACGCCGAGGTCGGCGTCTGCGTGGGTGGTGATGGCCATGCGGGTCTCGCCCTTGAGGCCGCGCTTTGCCTGGTACGTGTTGCGCGAGGCGGAGCCGTCGACGACCTCCATGTCGAGGCGCTGGAGGTTGTTGCCGGCGAGGGGCGACGAGACGGATATGACGACGAGGGTGTCGCTCATGGCGTAGTTCCAGAGGCACTTGGGTTGCGGGTTGTGGTGCGCCGTGAGCGAGAACTTTACGGCGGCGGCGAGCGGGGCGAGGGCCCAGAGGGCGACGAGGGACGCGGCGAGGGTGCGCATGGGCGTGCGTGGTCGCGCCATGGCGGGCGGGTGGTGTGGTGCGGTGTGCGGTGAGGTGGAGAGGAGGGGGAGGAGGAGGGGGAGCGAGCGGCGGATGAGAGCGGCGGTGGCAGTACGAGTGCGCGCGTTCTACTCTGCAAGGGCTGCTGCTCGCGCGTCCCCGCTAGCGCGTGCCTGGGCGAGGACGAGTCCGTCGGCACCCCGCACTCTGCGCCGTCGCCTCGTCGCACCGCCTCGCCCTCGCTCTCTCCCTCTCTGTCCGCCTGCTCGAAACGCGTGCTGCTGCTGCTGCTGGGATGGTGTCTGCAGGGGCGGCCTCTCCCCCGGCTGCGCGCTCGGCCGACTGGCAGGCCGTCGCCGACTCGTTCTACGTCCACCGCCCGCTCTACGCCCTCGACCACGCGCCCCTCTGCCAGCTCGACCTCGCAGACTACGCCGTAAGCCATGCAGGCAACGGTGGACCCGTCGGTGAGCCCTGCCCCCTCCTGCCCTCGTCCATCCCCGAAGGGACCCACTCACCCCCACCTCTCCTCCCTCTGGCAGCCGTCATGCGCGACCCCTCCAAGCCCGTCCTCCTCGGCAAGTACGACGCCCGCACCGCCCCCGCGAGCCGCATCTCGGTCTACTCGAGCGCAGGCGCCCTCGTCCAGCACGTCGACTGGTCCCCGCCGCCCGCCTCGTCCGTCGCCCACTTCTCGCTCCCCTCGCCCGCGACCCTCCTCGTCCTCCTCCACTCGGGCCTCTACCGCCTCTACACCCTCTCCTCTGCCGCCGCCGCCCACTCCTCCTCCCCCTCCTCCTCCGCCTCCTACACCCAGCACGCCCTCCCGCACGCAGACGACCTCGGCGGCGTCGCCGACGCCTGCACCGCACCCGACGGCGCCGTCGTCGTCCGCATGCACTCGGGCGCCTTTCTCGAGCTCCGCGGACTCGCCGCCGCTGCCGGGAGGAGCGCGGCGGCGGGTCTGGGGCCGTACGACGAGGCGGGCGAGCGCGTGCTCGGCGCGCGCGGCAAGGGCAAGCGTCGCGCGGATGGCGGGGCGGGAGCGGGTCCGGCGGTCAAAGTCGTGCAGCTTGCGGCGACGGGGATCGACGGACCGCCCGACTGCTGGACAGTCGTGCCGGCCGAGGAGAGCGCCGGGCGCTCGTTGGAGGTCCTCATCGCAAAGGGGACGAGCGTGTATCGGCTGGACGAGATCGACTGTGTCGAGCATGTGCGTCAGATATCTTTGCGGGCTTTGTCAAGCTTCGGATCTGTTGTCCCGGGAGCTGACGATTCCATTGTGGGTCATCCGCGCAGCGTCTCGAACGCGGCCCCTTCCTCTCGCTCACTCCCTCGCCCTCCGGCCGCTTCCTCGCCTTTGTCCTCGCCCCCTCCTCGACCTCCTCGCACCACCCGACTCTCTGGGTCACCTCGTCCGACTTCCAGCGCTCCCTGAGCGAGGCGACCCTCGACGAGGCCGTGTCCGAGGGCGAGCGCGGGCCGCCCAGACAGGTCGCGTGGTGCGGGAGCAACGCTGTCGTCGTCGCGTGGGAGAGGACGGCGGTGCTGGTCGGCCCGTTCGGAGAGACGCTCAAGTGAGTGGCGTGGCGCCGAGGCTCACAGAACGTGCTCCTCGCCTAGGTCCCGCTGTGCGCGGTGCAAGCGATTGCAGCTGACCGATTCCGTGCTTCTTGCGCGACGCAGGTTCTTTTACTCGGACCCGGTGCACCTCATTCCCGAGCTCGACGGCACGCGCCTCCTCACCTCTTCCTCCCTGCATTTCCTCTCTCTCGTCCCGGCCTCGCACACGTCCGTCTTCCTCCCCGGCTCGACCTCGCCCGCCGCGCTCCTGTACGAGGCCGCGCGCGAGTTCTACGACCGCAAGAGCCCGCGCGCGGACGAGTTTGTGCGCGGGTTGGGCAGGGGAAAGGAGATGCGCGAGGCGGTCGAGGGGTGTGTGGATGCGGCCGCGAGGGAGTGGGACGAGCGGGAGCAGAAGAGGCTACTCAGGGTGCGTCTGCCCTTTGCGCCTCGGAGCAGCGAGCTGTCGTTGAGATGCGCACGAGCTTCCCGGAGGCGGATTGGATTCTTCGAGCGCGAGTTCGAGGCTGACGATCTCGACGCATACAGGCCGCCGCGTTCGGCAAGTCGTTCATCGAGGTGTACAACCCGAACCAGTTTGTCGAGACGACGCAGGTCCTGCGCGTGCTCAATGCCGTGCGCGACTACAAGGTCGGGATACCGCTCACATGGGATCAGTGCGGCTCGCTCCCTGCAGACTCGCCTAGCAGTGCAGCGGTTGACATTCCTCGCCCGGCGCAGGTACCACTCGCGTCCTCCTTCGGCCCTCATCGCCTCGCTCCTCGCCTACAACGCGCACCTTCTCGCCCTGCGCATCTCGACCTTCCTCGGCCTCAGCCCCGCACCCGTGATCAAGCACTGGGCCGCGCAGCTCATCGCCGCCTCCGCTCCGGGCGCAGCGACGGGGCGCGAGCCGCCCAAGAGCGACGAAGAGGTGTGCCGCCTCATCGTCGACAAGCTCGAGTCGCTCTCGTCCAGTCCCGCCTCGAGCTCTTCCTCTGCGGCCGCGTCCTCCGCACTCCTCTCCACCGCCGCGCCCGGCTCGACCACAGCAGCAGCAGGAGGCGCCGCCGCCGCCGCCGCACCGGCGCTCTCGTCCGCCGACCTCGCGCTGACGGCGTTCCGCCTCGGCCGCACGCCGCTCGCCAAGCTCCTCATCGACCGCGAGCCGCGCGCGGGGAAGCAGGTGCCGCTGCTGTTGCGCATGGGCGAGGGGGAGGAGGCGGGGCGGAAGGCGGTCGAGAGTGGGGATCCGGAACTGGGTGCGTTCGCCGACTCCGGTTTGCTCACAACCTGCGAGGCCGTGGTCTGTCACCAGAGCACAGGGTGGCTGTACTGAGCTTGTGGTGTACGCGCAGTGTACGAAGTTCTCCTCTCGCTCCGCCGCTCGCTCGCACCGGGCGACCTCTTCTCGCTCCTCTCGCGCCTCCCCCGCTCGCCCTCGACCTCGCCCTCCTCCTCCTCTCTGCCCTCCACCTCATCCCGCGCCCGCCCCACCGCATCCGCCGCCTCGACTTCCTCGTCGCCGTACGACCCGCCCGCAAAGGACCCCGACGTTTTGCGGCTGTTCCAGCTCCTGTGCCGCCAGGGCGGGACGGGCGACGACCTCGCGCTGCTGCGCGACTGGTGGTACCTCGACGACCGGAGGGTCGAGATGGCGTGCGAGAACTTGCGAGAGGCCATGGCAATCGAGGTGCGTGCGCCGCCGCCGTTGGTGCCAGCTCCCTCCGGTGGTGGTTGTTCTCCGCGACGTGACGAGGTGGGCTGACGAGTGCCTGAACGGTGCTGCGGTGCAGGACTTTGGGGACAAGGTGGCCAAGGTGAGGCAGGCGCAGAAGAGCTTTGCAGAGGACAAGGAGCGCGCGTTCGAGGCAAAGGTGCGTCTCGCGGTGCTCTCCCGCTCGTCGGTGCCATGACCTCCGGGTTTCTCGACGGCTGACCAGAGCTTCGCGTCGGGATACAGATGGTCGACGATCATGCGCGCCTCCTCGCGATGCAGCAGTCGCTCGAGCAGGAAGCGTCGTCGTTCACGTCGAGCGGCGGCGCGCCGAGGAGGTTTGTCGGCGCGAGCGTCAACGAGACGATCCGGCAGTGTCTCCTCTCCGGAATGGACAAGAAGGCCGAGAAGGTCCGGAGCGACTTCAAGGTCTCTGACAAGCGGTGCGTTGCGCCGTGGCGTCTTCTCGGTCTCCAGTGCGAACTCTGCTTGCCATATAGACTGTGCCTCTGATGGTGTGCTTCACACAGCTTCTGGTACCTCAAGCTGCGCGCGCTGATCTCGCTGCGCGACTGGGACGCGCTCGACTCGTTCGCCAAGAGCAAAAAGTCGCCGATCGGGTACGAGCCGTTCGTGCTCGAGCTGATCCGCGCGGGCGCGCACCGCCAGGCGACGCGCTTTGTCGACCGGTGCGACGCGCGCAACCGCGTCGAGCTGTATGTCAAGGCGGGCGAGTGGGTCGCGGCGGGGCAGGAGTGCGTGCGGAGGGGCGAAAGGGGGAGGCTGGCGTGAGTCGTCTCCTCTCTCTCGTGCGCGCGCCATCTCCGCCAACGTGTTGCTGATTTGTACATGAGGCGTGCTGCTTGCAGGGACCTGCGATCGCGGAGCCCGAACAATGTCATTGCGGCCGAGCTAGACGAGCTCTTGCAGGAGATGAACACGTCGGGGGCGTAGCTGTAGCTTGGTCTCCTACGACAATTGTCTGCAGTCTGTTGCAGAGCGACCCTTGTCCGTACACATCGTGAGACTCGCAGTTGGCGCGAATGTCGCGAGCGTGCGGGAGGCTGCGCATGCTCGCGCCCGCACCGGTTGCTCGCTGTCTGCGCGAGTGCGTGCGAAGGCGACAGAAAGACTCGCACAGCCTCTCGGAGCCTCGCACTGCTGCTCGCTCGCCGTACGACGCTGTGCTCGCGCCGCCCCGCCTCGTCGCCTTTGCCCCGACGCACCCACTCGCTCCCTCGTCGCCTCGTCCCGCCCGGCCCGCGCTGAGCCAGCAGAGATGCCGGGAACTGCAGTGCCTGGGAGCTACACGGTGCGGTACAGTGCCGAGAATCACAAGGACGTGCCCAACGTGCTCGTGATCACGCCCGGCTTTGGCGACGGCGACGAGACGCGCTGGCCCGAGCAGGGCGACGACATGGTGCTCCTCGGGCAGGACAACGAGAAGCAGGGGCAGTGGCGCAGGACCGCCGCAGAGGTTGTCGCCAAAGACCTCGGACTGCTCGACGGTGCGCACAGCCTCGTCCTCTTGTTCAACTGATCATAACGAGCTGACAAAACCTATTTGAATTTGCAGGGACGCATCAGCACTGGATCCTCGACACGCTCCCGACCGGATACGGCCTCTTCCAGCAGGTGACGCATCCCAAGGAGCCCGCAAGCCGCACAGAGGGCAAAAGCAGGGTCCGCCTCGACCGCTTCATCTATGGTGCGTCCAGACTCGTCATGTTCGCCATCTGTACACGCTACAGGCGCTGATCTGCAATGCGATCGTCTTCCGCAGGCCACAACAGCAAGAAGATTCGCTCGGCCCTCTCGCTCGGCAAGCACCTGGCGCATCAGCTGACAGGCGCGCACGGCCTGTGCCATTGCGACGGCTGCAAGGTGCTGCACCCGCGCGCTTCCGCCTCGTCCATGGCCGATATCGGCGCGCCGCTCAAGATGGCGCCGCGCAAGCGCAAGCGCACGGGCGAGTACGCCGACCTCGCGGGCTTCTCGCCGCGCGCGAGTGGCGCCGGCGGAGTCGAGGGCGAGATCGCCGAGGAGGACGAGGGCGCGTCGTCCGGCACGGGCGCGACTCATACCGATCGCGAAGGGAGTGTTGCGACGAGCGTCGCCACGGCGGCGGGAGGAGCGAGTGCGGTCGGGTCGGCTGCGGCCTCGCCCGAGAAGAGCACGCGGCCGAAGCGCGCGCGGAAGAGCGCTGCCAAGGCCCGTGCGGCAGCAGAGAGCAGGTGGGGCGGAGACGACGACGATCACTATGGCGGGGCGTTCCTGCTCGACGAGGACTCGGACTACGAGGAGCCGACCTACGCGCCCGACATTGGTCGAGTCGGCAAGCGCACGTCGTCTGGGCGTCGGACCAAACCATCCGAGCGGCTGCTGTCGGGTCTCAAGCAGGAGCAGGACGCCCACGCGCTCGCCGGGCTTCCTGGCGCGGTCGTCGACGACGATGGCGCGACAATGACGCCTGCCGGCAAGGACGTCTTTGCCGTCTCGTCGCGCAACCCGCGCGAGCAGGTCGAGCAAGACCTCGCCTTCCCCGGCATGGTGCGCGTCGGTGAGCTCGTGTGGGTGCGCGTCCCGCTCGGCGCGCCGCCGACGGGACCCATCTCGAGCATGCAGCTGTCGCGCTGGCCGGGTATCGTGCGCAAGCGCACCGTCGTCGTGACGAAGGAAAAGACGACCGAGACGCACCACGTCGAGCTGCTCGGCATGTCGCCGAAGGATGCGCTCGAGTCGGTGCGCGGCAGCAACGTCACGCCGTGGCTATCGTACATCCCGCGCAACGCGCGATGGCTCGACGAGAACCCGCCGGACGCGGACGCCATGTTTACGGACGGGCAGAAGAAGGGCTGGGCGGCGATCCAGGCGGAAGGTTGGGCTGGCGTTGCCGAGGCGTTCAGGCGCGCTCATCGCATCGCCAAGGCGTACGCCGCCATCACAATCCGCCCGTGCGTCCCTTCCGCCAGGCCAGTCCGCCGAAACTAATGCCCTCGCTCCGCAGGATCCCCGTTCTCCGTGCCGGCAAGCACCTCGCGATCTCGCCCAACCTCCCGCCCACCTCTTTAAGCGCCCTCCAGCCTATGCGCGCGGCCGCTCGTTATCTCACCCTCTCACACGTGATCCTGGGGCCCGAGCTGATTCACGCGGGCGACTACGTCCGCCTGAACCCGGGTTGCGATCTCGACGCTTCTGTCGCAGCCGATCGCTCGCCGCTGCGCGACGAGATGCTTCCTACAACCCTCGTCATGCGCATCGGCACGATCTACCGAGGACTGAGCGGCTCGCCACTCATCGCACGCGGTCTCGTCTTCGAGCTCAAGCCGATCGCACCGACCGACAACTCGCTCGACATCTCCCTCATGGCCCTCCCGCAGGCCGTGTCATCGTCGATGCCGGCGCCGTTCCCGCTGCACAAGTGGCGCCTCCTGACGCCGTCAACATCGTCGGCCTCGCTCGCGAGCCTCGAGACCGAGGTGCTCTTCCACCAGGCTGTTGCAGGGCGATACTTCCCCGCCACGCTGCCGTCCGTCATCGACGGCCCCGTGGCGAGCGTTGAGCGGGTCAACAAATACCTCGAGGATGCGGCCGACGGGAAGGGCATTTTGGGCGATGGATCGGGCTCGAAGGGCGGGCTGGGAGAGGAGGGGATCAAGGCGCTCGGGCTCCTTCTCGGCGGTATGAGCGCAGGAGACAAGACGGCGCGCATCGAGGTGCGTATTTCGTTCTGGTCGCATCGTCGTCCATCGCTAATCTCGCGAGACGCGCACAGGCAATCAACGGCATCGCGGGCGACCGAGAGCAGCAGTTCATCGTCGCCGAGGAGCAGGCTATGGTGCGTTTCCTGGCATTCCTCCTTAATGTAGTCGTCTGCTAACATCCTCCCGGACAGGCTCGCCCCGCCATCCCTGGCGCACCTCCCGTCGGAGGAGAAGCGCCGCGACCCGGCGATGAGCAGGTCACGGACGTGGCTGTCGCGGTGTAGAATCTCCTTGCAGAGTGCGCCAGCAATACACGTTGCTTTATTCAGTTGCTCGCGAATCCATAAGAATGCTTCGCACGACTGGAAAGAGGATGTGGTGCGCTCACGTCCCCTGCTTCGACTCGGGCGCAGTTGCGGCTCATCTTCCGGAACGACTATAGGGTGCATGGGATGCTAGAATATTGCTCGACACGTGTGCGCACTCGGGCGGCCGCAACGCTCTGGTTCCGCCGAGAGACCTCGTCAGTTTCCTCTCTCTGCTACCTTCGCCTCACCTGCACACCGCCGTTTGAGTCGTTTCGCCGCGGGTGGCTCCACCGTCAGCATCTTGCTACCAGTGAGAGGTCTGCGTCCGCCGCTAGAGGTGAAGAGGACGTGGTCCGTCTGCTCGGAGACGGCTCGACTTCTCCGCCCGCCAGCATTGCAAAGGCAAGTCGAGCGGGCTCGCGAGATGTTGCAGTACCTCGCTGTATACACACACGGGCCGCCGATCCCGGCCACGCCCTCGACCGCCGTGCTTCGGGCTTTGTCACTCTGGCTGCTTCTCGCACTTTCTCGTGCTTGCGAGGACGCTCGAGTCTCGACTCTCCCCGCTCGGCCTCCGGGCTTGCGCGTTCTCCGACGCTC